>NC_134690.1:139342337-139657754 GCF_050947455.1 Rhinoderma darwinii
TCACTAAGGGACTTGAAGGTCTGACTACCTGATCAATGGTATAATACATAGCACTACTAGGCTGCCTGTCCGTGTGAAACTGACAGTAAGGGCACGTTCAGACGTGGCGGAATTGCAGTGGAATTCCGCAGCAGACAGTTTTTCCATTGGTTTCCACACTGTTTTAGTTAAATTCGTGCAGACGTTGCGGAAAACTCCGCTGCGGAATATAGGCTTCGGTGCGGAATTTGCAGTCCTCAACATGCACAGTCTGTTGCGGACTTGTTGTGGAATTTCTCCATTGACTTCAATGGAGTTTCAAAATTACGCAATGAAATCAGCAGATTTACTGTGTGTTGCGTTGCCGATTTCATTCAGGAACATGATATTTCATCATTCTGATGAGGAAGAGAAAACCTCCATTTTCGGCTTACAGGCTTATTACATGAACACAGAGCTATTACCATGGCCAGATATAGGTGAATGGATATGGAAGTGTCCACTCTTATTAACCTTGTAAGTAACTATACATGTTTATGTCATGTTTTCACTAGTTTACTTGTATGTATGATGTTTGACTAGCAGCATTTGCAGTATGTAAACATTATAACAAAGATAAACATATACAACATTATTCATAAGTACAAATCAAACTTCAATATGCACTGCCTATTTGTTTTTCAGGTACATAACCGTCCCGAATTGTGGGACACCTCCAGTGCAGGGTATAGTGAGCGCAACACACAGGATCAAGGCCGATCACCACAATCATCCCACACCACTTGATCCGATTCTTGAGATTTTTATGTGGCTAAAAAACTTTGCTTTCAATCTGGCTTTTATGCCCCTCCCACATGACACATATTGGAGTTAGGTGCCTGAAAATTTGATAATTTGCAGATCTTAGTGACTCCCGCTACTTCTTCGATTTACATAACCCTACAGCTTGCCCTTCTTGGTGTTTCAGTTTCAATGCTGAGGAGTGTGTATGTATAAATAGAGATAGATATATATATATATATATATATATCTATCTATATATCTATATCTATATATAGAGAGAGAGAGAGAGAGAGAGAGAGAGAGAGAGAGAGAGATATATATATAGAGAGAAAGAGAGAGAGTGAGCAAGAGAAACTGCAGGGTATTAATGAGCAGTGTAGGTGAGGACTCAGCACTGGGTTTAGATAGAACTTATCAGGAAGCTGCAGCACGTCGGTTTGTTGCTTTCTCACTCTGCTCCTGCTCCCCTTTTATGTATCTCTTTCTCTCTCCTCTCGCCTCCTGTCCAACCTCCCCTCTCAATAGACTTGTTTGGGCAGCATGTCTGTGCCTGTGCCTTTCCCTTCCTGCTCCATACTCCTGCTCCCTTATCCATAGACTTGTATAGGCAGGCATTGCAGAGACACCACCACTTCCTGCAGACTCTCTCCTCTGCTCTGTAAATAGGGACGGATTTTGCTTGACAAGAGGAGGTGGACAGCACATTACAGGAAGGGAGACACCTAGTGGCAGTAACTTCACAGAATTTGCATGGCTAAAACAACAACATTTTAACAGTTAGGTCCGTATTACACTGCCCGATGTGGGCCGTGTAAACGAGCACCGATCAACGAGACAGCTCGTTGATCAGCGCTTGTTTGCGCCTTTCACAAGGTGCTAGTATGGGGACGAGCGCTCGTTACTCCGATCACTCGTCCCCATATAGTTCTATCGTGTCGGCAGCATGTCTTCCTGTTTACACAGGGAGATGTTCCGCCAACAACAATAAAAGTTTATGCATTTAAAACGATGCAATCAGCCGATGAACGAGCGTTTGTTCGTTCATTGGCTGATCGTTGCCCTGTTTACACAGGCCAATTATCGGGAACGAGCGTTCTATGAACGCTCGTTTGCGCGAAAATTGTCCAGTGTGAAAGGGCCTTTAGTAAATTACAAAGTTGACCTATATCAGATAAACTAGTAGAGTAGCATAAGTTGTTTTAAAAGTTAGTGTCCATTTAACCTCTTAACGACCAGGCCTGTTTTGGTCTTAATAACTAAGCATTCTTTTTTGGGTTTTTAATTCATCCCATTTCAAGAGTCATACCTTTTTTTATTTCTCGGTCGGCATAGCCATATGAGGGCTAGTTATCGGTGGAACAAGTTGAATTTTTCAATGGCATCATAGTAAATAATAAATTGATTAACTTTAACTAAGTTTAATTTTAGAGGGAATTAAAAAAACAGCTATTCCAGCATTGTTTTTCATGATGCAAATTTGCCCCATTCACTATGCAGCATGAACATGTTACCTTTATTCTATGAGTCAGCACAATTATGGCAACACCAAACAGGTATAGTTTTATTTTGTTCTACTACACAATAAAAACTATTTTTCCCGCGATATAGCCATATGTGGGCTTGTTTTTTGTGAGACGAAAATTAATTTCCATTAATACCACTGTAGGGTACATAGGACTTATTTATTAATTTTTTATAAAAAAAATTGGGGGGGTGGCGGAATGGAAAAAAAAAAGCAACTCTTTATGTATAGCCCCACCCCCTGTAAATAATGGTTTACATATAGCCTCCACATAAGCCCCCCTGTAGATAGCACTCAACATATAGCCCCTCACACGTTTAACAGAAAAAAAAATAACTTTACAAACTCACCAAAACCTTTTCCCATGCCGTCCTCTTGCAATGCAGACATGCTCTCTTGTGAGCAGGTCTGCTGGGGCTGAACGACGCAAGAGATGTCATTAAAAGGCGCTGAGTGGCAGGGCAAATCATTCTGCCCTGCCAATCAGCGCCATTCAACGTTGCATCATTGAAAGGCACTGATTGGCAGGCTGCTTTGCCCTGTCATTCAACGGCGTGATGATGTCATCACGCCGCTTGTGTCATTAAAAGGCACTGAGTGGCAGGGCAAGTCATTCTCCCCGGCCAATCAGCGCCTTTCAATGTTGCATCGTTGCTCCTTTCCTCTGGTTTCTGCTACGGGCGGTCTCCCATGCTACCATTCCTCTCTTCCTGCCTTGTCCACTGCTGCTTCTAGGAGGTGCGCGCTGGCCATTCTCCCCTTAAAGGGCCAGCGTGCACCAATATTTCAGTCAGCTTTCAGAAAGCTGTAAAAGGTTATCACCCATTCTTCTCCAATCACTGAGCAATTAGGTTCATCCTAGTTAGTCTAGTGACACCCTGCGTTATACTTTTGTTGGATTTCCTGTGATTGACCTTAGCTTGTACCTTTGACTAACCTTGCCTGACACCTGCTCTGACCTCTTCCTTGTGACCCGTGACAAACATTGCCCTGACATTGCATTCTGTCTGCTGATTTTGTACTATGCCTGTTTAAGTTGGCCGTTGCCAAGGGAAACTACACTGGGGGTAGTTGCAGCAAAGTCCAGATCCCCGTATAGGGGTTAAACGGTGAGTACCTGGGGTCACCTTAGACTCTGCTCTCCAGTTTAGCCCCATGTCAATTTTCTTGGTGACACTGTAGGTTCAAACCATTCTCTGCAGGCCCCATGAAAGGCTGTGCAGCAGTGTGTGTGCTTTATGGCAGCTGAATAGTGATAGATTATTACAGTCTCCAGGAAGAGTTAGCTTATTGTGACTGTTCTTGTGGACAGTCTGAAAACGGGAATAAAATAAATCTTTGATATGTTTTGTCACATAAAAAAAAGAAATAAAAAGACACCATAAATGAAGAAAGTGTTTATAACAAAATCCTGATTTAAATAATATGTTTTTTTCTGATGATACATTCACTTTAAGTACTGCGTGAGTGACCAGATTTCATAATTCTTTAAGAAAATTTTTAAAGGAAGTGGAAGTTGACATCTTCCAGAAATTAGTCCTCAGGGCACATTACAGAGAGAATTTTATGAACTTATTTGAACCAGCACAGGAAAACCAATTAGTAGGATTAGTGTTTTATGAGCCTAGACAGCGTTTGCACGAATATCCAATTGTGCACGAAAAAGTGTAGGTGATATGAGCTTCCCACCCTTCCTCCTTATTGTTCATGCCATTAGATGTGTAATATTGCTGTAAATTGACTCATTTTGATAATAATTATATCAATGCAAGAAACATTCTATTTTTATTGTACGAGTTTATACCGATCACAGCGCAGGTTCCCACAGACTACAGGGCCAAGCATGAATAATCAATATGTTGAGGTTGGACGATTTATCCTTGTCATGTAAATACATGGGAACTTCTCTCACAAATTACAAGTGCATATGGGTCTAAATCAGCAGAACTTGGTCTGTGTAAGGGTTTGGTTGTTTTCTTTGTATACATCTGGGCAAGGGCGGAAGAAAATGTTCTGGCATAGTTGATGAGGCCTTCCTGGGCATTAGTACACCAGGAATGCTTAACTAATCTGAGTAGCTAACAAGCTGACCAGCGCTACAATCAGCTGTCCTTACAGAACAGCGCCCTTCACATGTTTTGGTGTGAATCCAGTTTATGGTCTGTTTTTCTGCAAAGCTGAAAGACTCTGTTAACATCATTGGATGAAGCAATTACATGGATGCATTGTGTATTTTTATTTCTGTGAGAACATTCCTGTGCAGCAGCTGTATCAAATTCAGTAAATATATTTGCAATTTTCGGTGAGGATTGTTCCTGGTTCCAACACCAAAAGAAGTCAAGCAATAATAACGATCCTTGATAGAGACTACATGTATGAAATTTACATGCATTGCTATCTTATTCATTAAAACAAGATTCATGCTTGTGGATGAGTGTGCACAGAGCCCTACAGAGTGTAAGATGGCCAAGGTATCTTCTTTGTTGCCAAGCAGAAAATCTTGGTGTGTTGTTTAGTAGCCTATCAACTCTTTAGATAATCTATTTTTGGGGTGGGGAATTTATAGGGATTAGTGATCCCTAGGGATGATCTGTGAATAAATATAATTGTAATGAAGCTTACACTTCTTATTTCTCTAATGGAAGTTCACCCACCAATAAAGACTCTAGAGAAAGTTATTTGACCAGCAATTATCATAGCCGATGTCTCCATTAACATACTATGCTAGTCCTATGCTAGTCCCATCTGACTTGTTGGCTGATATACGCTATTAAGCAGGGCTGGCATCAGCACCCGGCGTACCCGGGCAAGTGCTGGGGTCCACTACCCTTCGGGGGGCCCACGCAGCTGCCGGGTGCTGATGTTGCCGTCATGGCTCCTCCAGGGATGGTATCCCCGGCCAGAGTGTTGCCAACGGGATTCTGCTTCTAGAGGGAAACCCTGTCCAATAGGCACCGTAATTACCGCTGCAGCAGCGATAGCAGCTGCTATGGGGCACGTGGCATGAGGGTGGCCCGTGCCGCCCGCTGTCATGGCCCCCCCCCCATGCACAGTGGCCCCACTAGCAGCTGCTATGGCTGCTACAGCAGTAGCGATGCTACATTCAATAGTATCTGCATCCTTAGGACGCAGATACTATTGAATGCTATGGCAGAGCAGGGAGGTAGCTCGCTACTCTGCCATTTGCTAAGCTACAGACTTCCAGGCAGAGTCCTAGTAGCACTCCGCCCGGGTCTCTGGGGTGGCCTGTGGTCTACTAAATCCGCCACTCACTATCCATATATGGACATATATAGTGGAAGGCATTCCATGTTTTGCGGTGCTCTGTATGGTGTCATATCACAGAGTTATTCTCCCCAAGAAAAACTGCTTCCAGGGGTGGGACAGCTCCATAATGTGGCATCCAATATGGAATGCCAAGATTTGGCGCACGCCTCTGTATAAAAACAGTAGGGTTCTATAGTAGTCTAATTAATATACTCATGTTCATGAGGCCAGGGGGTAGTGTTTGGCTGACATTAGATTTAAATGCACATATATGAACAGGAAATGCATGCTAAGCATTTATAAGCATTCATAAGTCTGTTCGTTATTTTCTAGAAGTGCATAAACAAGCAGGATCTTAACCCCTTCCCGACATTTGCCGTACATGTACGTCATGGAAAGTACTGACTTCCCGCATCTTGCCGTACATGTACGCCAAATGTTTGGGACCGGCTCAGAAGCTGAGCCGGTCCCATCATCACCGGATCTCAGCTGTATCTTACAGCTGACATCCGGCTGTAACGGCGGGGACCGAAATTAGCTTCGATCCCCGCCATTAACCCCTTAAATGCAGCGCTCAAACGCGATCGCTGCACTTAAGGTGTTTTCAGCTCATCGGAACCCCAGTAATGAAATTGCCGGGGTTCCGGTGGCTGCAATGGCAACCGGAGGCCTAATACTGGCCTCCCGGTCTGCCTAGCACCGAAGCCGGTCAAGATCCGCCCGGCGGCGGAGCCTGATCGGCTTCCGTAGCTGTCGGCAAGATGGCGCCAGGTCAGGAGCTGATCCGGCGTCATCAGCGGTGGAAGTCAGCTGTACTGTACAGCTGACATCCACCTGTAACGGCAGGAACCGGAGCTAGCTCCGATCCCTGCCATTAACCCCTTCGATGCAGCAATCGAAAGCGATTGCTGCATCGTAGCGGTTACTAGCAGATCGCCAGCCCTGACAGGCAATCGGGACTGGCGACTGCTGTTATGGCAACAGGAGACACAATGGTCTCCTGCTCTGCCATTACGGAAGCCGATTTAGGCCCCGCCGGGAGGCGAAGCCTAATCGGCTTGCTGTCAGTGAATGACTGACAGATCTAATACATTGCACTACATAGGTAGTGCAATGTATTAGAAAAAAAAAAAATCTGACCGTTGGAACTTCAAGTCCCCTAGTGGGACTTGAGAAAAAGTGTAAAAAAAGTATAAAAAAGTGTAAAAAAAAGTGCACAAAATAAAAGTTTGAAAACAATAAAAGTTTCAAGTAATCAAATAAAACACAATCCCCCTTTTACTCTTATCAAGTCCTTTATTATTGAAAAATAATAATAAACCATATGTATTTGGTATCGCCACGACCGTAACGACCGGAGGTATCAAAATATTATATTATTTATTGCACGCGGTGAACAGCGTAAAAAAAAACGTAAAAAACGTTACCAGAGTTTCTGTTTTTTGGTCACTTTGCCCTACAAATATTAGAATAATAAGTGATCAAAAAGTCGCACGTATCCAAAAATGGTACCTATAAAAACTATAGCTCGTCCCGCAAAAAACAAGCCCTCATACACCTCCGTCGACAAAAAAATTAAAAAGTTATGGTTCTCACAACTTGGCGACAGAAAAAATACATTCTTTTTACAAAAGTAATTTTATTGTGCAAAAAGTTGTAAAACATAAAAAAGTGCTATAAATTAGGTATCGCTGGAATCGTACTGACCCGCAGAATAAAGTTAACATGTAATTTATAATGCGTGGTGAACGCTGTATAAAAAAAAAAAGAAAAAAGCTGTGCCAGAATTGCATTTTTTTGTTTACCTGGCATCCCAAAAAATAGGATAAAAGGTGATCAAAAAGTCACATGTACCCCAAAATGGTACCAATAATAACTACAGCTCATCCCGCAACAAACCAGCCCTCATACCGCTACGTCTATGAAAAATAAAATTAGTTATGGCTCCAATAAGTCAGGAAATAAAAAAATATGCAGTTGTGCCCGAGGGGAACATTTCTTCTGTTTGAAGAGGCGATTTTTCAAGGACCTAAAATTAGGGAACCAGGAAGGGGAGAGCCCAAACATATCCGCTGGAAGCGACGGTGCCCGTATTATACCAGGACAACACTTTCCCAGCAAAATTCCCCAAACTACAAAGGTGCAGAGTGTGGACCAAAAGGGGGATAAGAAATGACACCATTTATCAGTGCGACACCGGCCTGTGCGGAAAGGATTGCTTCACAGCGTAACACACATCTATGGATTATTTTATTGGTTTTTTTTACCCCGTTATTATACCACCTGACTATGCCCCTTATATACTCCGCCCGGCTTACATATGCCCTACATTATAAACGGAAACACCAGTAAGACTCCAAACAAAACTACTACCAAGCAAAATCCACGCTCCAAAAGCCAAATGGCATTTCCTCCCATCTGAACCCTACAGCGTGCCCAAACAGCAGTTTCCTTCAACATATATGGCACCGTCATACCCGGGAGAACCCTTTTAGCAATTTTTGGGGTGTGTGTCTCCAGTGGCATAAGCTGGGCACGACATATTTGCCACTGAATGGCATATCTAGGGAAAAATATACATTTTTAATTTGCACCATCCACAGCGCATTCATTTATGGAAAAGATCTGTGGGGTGAAAATGCTCACTACACCCCTTAATAAATGCCTTGAGGGGTGCAGTTTCCATAATGGGGTCACTTCCCAGGGGTTTATTTTTATTATTTCACATCTGAGCCTCTGCAGTTGTGAACCAATACTTTGTAAATCGCCAAATTAGGCCTCAATTTTACATGGTACCCTTTCACTCCTGAGCCTGGTCGACTGTCCAGACAAGAGATTAGGGCCACATGTAGGGTGTTTCTAAAACCAGGAAACCCAGCATAATAATTAGAGAGCTGTCTCGTTATGGTGGCACAAGCTGGGCACCACATATTGTCCACATATCTGTGGAAAAAATCCCATTTTCACTCTGCAACATCGAGTTCACACTAATTTCTACAAAACACCTGCAGGGTTAACATGCTCACTACACCCGTAGGTAAATGCATTGAGGGGTGTAGTTTCCAAAATGGGGTCACTTCTGGGGGGTTTCCACTGTTTTGGGCCCACAGGCGCCCAGAAACCAATCCAGAAACATCTGCACTCCAAATGGCGGTCCTTCCCTTCTGAGCCCTGCCGTGTGCCCAAACAGCAGTTTATGACCACATATGGGGTATTGCCGTACTCGGTAGAAATTGCTTTACAAATGTTGGGTTCTTTTTTTCCTTTATTTGTTGCGAAAATGAAAAAAATTGCGCTAAAGCTACGTCTTATTGAAGAAAAAGGATTGTTTTTATTTTCACTGCCCAATTCTAATAAAATCTATGAAACATCTGTGGGGTCAAAATGCTCACTACACCCGTAGATGAATTCCTCAAGAGGTGTAGTTTCCTAAATGGTGTCACTTTTTGGGCGTTTTCATTGTTTTTTCCCCTCAGGGGCTTTGCAAATGTGACATGGCCGCCGCAGACCATTCCTGCTCAATGTGATCTCCAAAAGCCAAATAGCGCTCTTTCCCTTCTAAGCCAAGCCGTGTCTCCAAACAGCCGTTTATTACCACATGTGGGGCATTGTTTTACTCGGGAGAAATTGCTTTACAAATTTTGTGGTGCTTTTTCTCCTTCAGTCCTTGTGGAAATGAGTAAAAATAAGCTAAACCTACATTTTCTTTGAAAAAATGTTGATTTTTATTTTCAGGGCCTACTTCCAATAATTTCTGCAAAAAACCTGTGGGGTCAAAGAGCTCACTATACCCCTAGATAATTTCCTCAATGGGTGTAGTCTCCAAAATGGGGTCACTTGTGGGGGGTTTCCACTGTTTTGTCCCCTCAGGGGCTTTGTAAATGTGACATGGCCTCCGCAAACCATTCCTGCTAAACTTGAGCTCCAAAAGCCAAATAGCGCTCTTTCCCTTCTCAGCCCTGCCGTGTCTCCAAACAACCGTTTATTACCACATGTGGGGCATTGTTTTACTCGGGAGAGATTGGTTTACAAATTTTACGGTGCTTTTTCTCCTTCAGTCCTTGTGGAAATGAGAAAAAATTAGCTAAACCTACATTTTCTTTGAAAAAATTTAGATTGTCATTTTCAGGGCCTATTTCCAATAATTTATGCAAAAAACCTGTTGGGTCAAAACGCTCACTATACCCCTAGATAATTTCCTCAATGGGCGTAGTTTCCGAAATGGGGTCACTTGTGGGGGGTTTCCACTGTTTTGTCCCCTCAGGGGCTTTGTAAATGTGACATGGCCTCCACAAACCATTCCTGCTAAACTTGAGCTCCAAAAGCCAAATAGCGCTCTTTCCCTTCTCAGCCTCGCCGTGTCTCCAAACAACCCGTTATTACCACATGTGGGGTATTGTTTTACTCGGGAGAAATTGCTTTACAAATTTTACGGTGCTTTTTCTCCTTTAGTCTTTGTGAAAATGAGAAAAAAAATCGCTAAACCTACATTTTCTTTGAAGAAATGTTGATTTTAATTTTCACGGCCTACTTCTAATAATTTCTGTAAAAAAGCTGTGCGGTCAAAATGCTCACTGTACCCCTAGATAATTTCCTTGAGGTGTGTAGTTTCCCAGATGGGGTCACTTTTGGGGGATTTTGACTGTTTTGGCACCGCAAGAGCCCTTCAAACCTGACATGGTGCCTAAAATTTATTCTAACAAAAATAAGGCCCCAAAATCCACTAGGTGCTCCTTTGCTTCTGAGGCCGGTGCTTCAGTCCAGTAGCACGCTACGGCCACATGTGGGATATTTCCTAAAACTGCAGAAACTGGGCAACAAATATTGAGTTGCATTTCTCTGGTAAAACCTTCTGTGTTATAAAAAAAATTGTACTAAAAATTTATTTCTGCAAAAAAATATGAAATTTGTAAAATTCACCTCTACATTGCTTTAATTCCTGTGATATGTGTAAAGGGTTAAGACATTTTCTAAATGCTGTTTTGAATACTTTGAGGGGTGAAGTTTTTAAAATGGGGTGACTTTTTGGGGGTTTCTAATATATAAGGCCCTCAAAGCCACTTCACAACTGAACTGGCCCCTGTAAAAATGGCCTTTTGAAATTTTCTTGAAAATGTGAGAAATTGCTGCTAAAGTTCTAAGCCTTGTGAGGTCATAGAAAAATAAAAGGATGTTCAAAAAACAATGCCAATCTAAAGTAGACATATGGGGGATGTTAATTAGCAACAATTTTGGGTGGTATAACTGCCTGTCTTACAAGCAGATACATTTAAATTGAGAAAAATGCTAATTTTTGCAATTTTTCGCTACATTTTGGTGTTTTTCACAATTAAATACTGAACATATCGAGCAAATTTTGCCAGTAACATAAAGTCCAATGTGTCACGAGAAAACAATCTCAGAATCGCTTGGATAGGTGAAAGCATTCCGGAGTTATTACCACATAAAGTGACACATGTCAGATTTGAAAAATGAGGCTCTGTCAGGAAGGTCAAAAGTGGCTAAAGAGGGAAGGGGTTAAAGGGTAACTAAACTTTCCAAAAACTTCTGACATGTCATAGTGACATGTGAGAAGTTTTGATCGGTGGGGGTCTAAGCAGTGAGAACCCCACCGATCGCTATAACAAAGCGGCAGAAACGCTTGGGTAAGCGCTGAGCCACTTCCTTTCTGTTTTTTCTCGGAAGGTCGAGCAATTGGTGTATGGGCTCAGACTTTCTATTGAGCCCGTACACTAATTGCACGCCTTTCCGAGAAAAGCCGATCAGAAACTAAGTGGCTCAACCCTCACCTTAGCTCTTCTGCCGAGTCAGAAGTTTTTTGATAGTTTAGTTACCCTTTAAGAGGAGTCAGTATAAGGAAAAATGATTTCCTTTATCTTTTCAACAGCCCTTCAGACCCCTGCAATCCGCACCACTTATTCTTACCAGTACCATGTAAACAAAGGAAATGAGCAATTATAACTGTCACTATAAGAAAGCATTCAAGCCGCACATCAAAATAAATACAAGTAAGAATATTGCATCTCTGGAATGAAGATGAATTAAAAAAGTAAAAGGGCAGGAGACAATATGTAAACGTTATGAGACTGTTTTCTAACATTAGACTTAATATTAAATGATCCTCACCCACCACACATTTATACATGGATATAACCAGTATCATGTATAACTATTCAATTAAGAAACCAAAGACGAAGAAATTAAATTATGCTTAAAGCACATTGCAAATGTAGATCCTTTCTGTAAGAGCAGCTCGCTCTCTGGCAGACCAGGCCTGTTTCGGCATTATATGATTGAACATTTATTCAACCCCTAAACGACCGCCCACCATTTTTTGACGTCCGGCGGTGGAGGTGCTTAGTCTACAGCGACGTCTTTTGGCGTCGCTGTAGAAGAGGCTGATGAGCGCTCCTGTGAGCATTATCCTCTAAACAGGAGCTGTACTGACAGCTCCTGATTTTAGAGAAGCCTCCTGAATACAGCTGGGGTCGGAAAACATTCGGACCCCACCTGTTTAACCCTTTGATCGCCTTGGTCCGTGACTGCACCAAGATCAAAGGGAACTCCCCTCTTTGATCGCGTCACTGGAAACACGGTGACGTGATCAGTGGCATAACTACCACCGTAGCAGCCGTAGCGGCTGCTATGGGGCCCGCGGCATGAGCAACCACCATGGCCGGAGGCTCCGCTAGCAGCCGCTATGGCTGCTACAGCGCGGCACCACTAAACACTAAAGCAGAGCAGGGAGGTATCTCCCTGCTCTGCCATTAAACAAAAGACATGTATCCTCTATCCTGTGGATAGGGGATACATGTGTGATCGCTGGCATTGATAGGGAGAACGGGGGACCGAAAGTCCCCTGAAGTTCTCCATCACAAACCTCGGACTTCCGGGGTCTGTGTCGGCAGCTCCGTAGAAATGAATGGAGCGCCGGTCGCACTTGTGCGCATGCGTGACCAGCGCTCCTTTCATTTTTATTGAGCTGCGCAGACTCCGGAAGTCAGAGGTTAGTCATGGAGAACATTGGGGGACTTTCGGCCCCCCGTTCTCCTTATCAGTGCCAGCGATCACACATGTATCCCCTATCCTGTGGATAGGGGATACATGTCTTTTGTAGGACACACTGTAGGTCAGATTTTTTTGGGGGGTTGCGGCTGCATGGCGTTACCTACAGGGGGTGTCTGTATAGCGTTACCTACAGGGGGTGTCTGTATAGCCTTACCTACAGGGGGTGTCTGTATAGCGTTACCTACAGGGGGTGTCTGTATAGCGTTACCTACAGGGGGTGTCTGTATAGCGTTACCTACAGGGGGTGTCTGTATAGCGTTACCTACAGGGGGTGTCTGTATAGCGTTACCTACAGGGGGTGTCTGTATAGCGTTACCCCCTCTGTAGATAATGCCATACAGCCCCCACTGTAGAGAACGCCATACAGAGTCCCCCCTGTAGGTAACGCCATACAGTCCCCCCTGTAGGTAACGCCATACAGCCCCCACTGTAGAGAACGCCATACAGAGTCCCCCCTGTAGGTAACGCCATACAGTCCCCCCTGTAGGTAACGCCATACAGCCCCCCCTGTAGGTAACGCCACACAGCCCCCCCTGTAGGTAACGCCATACAGCCACCCCTGTAGGTAACGCCATACAGCCGCCCCTGTAGGTAACGCCATACAGCCGCCCCTGTAGGTAACGCCATACAGCCGCCCCTGTAGGTAACGCCATATAGCCGCCCCTGTAGGTAACGCCATACAGTCCCCCCTGTAGGTAACGCCATACAGCCCCCCCTTTAGGTAACGCCACACAGCCCCCCCTGTAGGTAACGCCATACAGCCACCCCTGTAGGTAACGCCATACAGCCGCCCCTGTAGGTAACGCCATACAGCCGCCTCTGTAGATAACGCCATACAGCCGCCCCTGTAGGTAACGCCATATAGCCGCCCCTGTAGGTAACGCCATACAGCCGCCCCTGTAGGTAACGCCATACAACCCCCTCTGTAGATAACGCCATACAGCCCCCTCTGTAGATAACGCCATACAGCCCCCTCTGTAGATATCTACAAAGGGGGCTGTATGGCGTTATCTATAGGGGGGACTCTGAATGGCGTTATCTACAGGGGGTCTGTATGGCGTTCTCTAAAGGGGGGGCTGTAAAAAAATGCACTATCTACAAGGGTTGGTTGTGTGACACCCAGGGGAGGGGGGCCCCCAGTCAAAAGTTTGCTATGGGGCCCAGTCTTTCCTAGTTACGCCCCTGGACGTGATCAAAGATCTAATCCCAATGCAGTCAGCCCTGGGAACCTAGAAAGGACCCCAGGGCTGTTTGTTCAGTAAGTGTAAAGGATCTGCCAGACACAGCTTCTGTGTCGATGCCCGTGGGTAATCAGTCTGCACCTGCTCCTAAGTCTGAGAAAGTGACACGATTTTCTACCAGTCAGGCTGGGAGGCTGAGGAGTGGGAGAGCCCATCACAGCCTGGCCAGACGGAACTAGCTCCCGCCCTCTGTCTATTTATACCTGCATGTAATATGACTTTAAGGACAATAATTACTGACACCGGGATTATATTCGTTTTGTCTTTACTGAACATGCAGAAAATATGACAACAGTCAAAAACTTGAGCTCTAGGCAAAATATAACTGGTGCTCGGTAAACAATACAGTCTCTGCTTTTATCCGGCACTTCAATATAACACAGTCTCTTATAATCCGTAATGATTAAAATATGTTCTCTTTATCCGGTGCCTTAGGATAATAAAGTCTCTTAGCTTCCAGGTTTAGTGTAATGTGATCTTTGAGGTCCGGCAATGTAATACAATGCACTCTCTGATGATCCGGCACTTAATGGCTCTATGTTACCTTATGCTCAAAATGGCGTCTTCAGCTTCTTGCTCTAAACACTCTCTTCTTAACTCAGCCGGATCTCCTTAACTTGGAACTCCAGTAAATGCGTGTCTGATACTTCACATTACTTATGCTCTGCTGCTGGCCAGAATGCTCTTTATCTTTTACAGTTATCTGAGTCACAATGTCTTCCTTACTTGCTACAGCTCTCTCAGTCCAGTCTCTGTCTCTTCCTGTACAGCGCTTCTCAGACCTCTCTCCAGACACTTCCTCACTAGACCTCTCTTGTATATCACTCCACACACTAAACACTGTCGATGTACTAACCTCACAGCGCCCTCTAGTGGCCGGCCACAACCTCCCATTTCTCAATGCCATACAATCCTTTTGCTGGGTTACATCTTTTCCCCCAGGTTTATCAGTTGCCGTCCCGGCAACTTGCTGTGGCGTCACAAATCCTTCAAACCTAGAAGGAAGTCTTCCAAAATTGGATCGCTGAGAATGACGTACCTGTGACAACTCTTCTTCCACAGGAGTAACATTCTCTTCTTGTACTTCACTGGTACTTTCTTGTCTCTCTGGTACTTGAACCGGCGGACTCCACCAACCTTCATCTATGGGAACGGGTGTTGCAACAGGAGGATCTCTAGTGTTTGCTTCTGGTTCACGACTTATAAATGTGCAGGGTCTCAGCATATTTCTGTGTACGGTTTTCAAAGGGCCACTACTACCCTCCGGCTTGATCACAAATACAGGAATATATGGATTGGGCTGACGCACCACCTCATACGCCAAGGTTTCCCACTTCCATTGCAGCTTTCCTGCTCTTCTTGCACCCTGGTTTCGCACGATTACTCTATCACCCACTTGCAAGGGTAGTTCCTTCAATTTCTGATTTACTGTAAGATCATGAGGCCCCAGTCTCTGTGCCACTAAATTATACATTTCTTGTACCTTGCGTCGATGACCCCATATCCAGGTCTGCGGAATCCACTCTTCTTGTTCTTCCGGGATAGGCATCATTAAATTTAGGGGACATCGTCCATTTCTTCCGAACATTAACAGAAAAGGAGAATATCCAGTAGTGGCATGTACAGTGTTATTATAGATCCAGATTAATTCTGCAATGTAGTCAGGCCATCTCTCTTTTTTTTGTTTCTCCAGTGTTCGCAACAACTGCAATATGGTCCGATTCATCCTTTCACAGGCCCCGTTCCCTTGAGGGTGATACGGGGTCGTGCGGGTCTTTTTAATCTGGTATAATCTGCATAATTCTTCTATTACTCGCCCCTCAAAACAAGCTCCTTGATCAGAGTGAAGCTGTGAAGGACATCCATAGGGTAAGATGAAATGAGTCCACAATCCCTGTGCCGCAGATTCAGCCGTTTGATCTCTGGTAGGTACGGCCACTGTGAATTTGGTGAAGTGGTCTATCACAACCAATAAATATCTGTACCCTTGTAAAGACTCATCTACTGTCAAATAGTCCATCATGACCAACTGTAATGGATAATGCGTCTGTATATGCCCCACCGGAGCTTGTTGTTCAGCCGCTCTGGCCAGGGTGCAATTTCTACAGTTCTGACACACTTTCTGTGCCACTGCAAACAGCAAAGGATGATAGTAGAATTGTTGCAACCAACGGAAAGTCTTTTCAGGACCATAATGCCCCTTTTTCTCATGCATCCACTTAACCGTACTTTCTAACTCTCGCTCCGGCAACACAGCTTGCCAGACGGGTCCTTCCATGGTCGGTAGGAATACTCGGCGGTACAATATCCCTTGTTTTACTGCCAATCTATCTCGTTGGCGATATATTCTCTGTCCCACTCCAGACAATCGCAATCGCTCTCGTTGATTGGGTCGGTATCTCTCTAGCACCCATCTTCTTACAGTCCGAATTTGAATATCTTGCAACTGCTGTTTCTTCCATTCTTCAGCAGTCCATTGATCGATGGTTTCTCTTATGGGCTCCCCAGTATGCACCGGAGCACTTTGAATATTCTCACCTGTCATCTGATCATGTACTTCATTGGCAAGGAAATTAGGAGTCTCTGTTTCCTCTAACTCCTCTTCAGTCAGTCCTTCAGGCAAATCTACTGGATTACGGGACAGGGCATCTGCATTCCCATTAGCTCGTCCTGGGCGGTACTTCACAGTAAATTTAAATTTGCTAAGTCGTGCTCGCCAACGTTGCTCCATAGCACCCAATTTGGCCGAGTCTAAATGAACCAATGGATTATTGTCAGTCCATAACACACACTCTGCGCCCAGCAAGATATCTGCAAATCGCTCGGTAACCGCCCATACGACTGCCAAAAGTTCCAACCGGAATGAGCTATAGTTGTCCGGATTCTTTTCCCCATCTCTCAGCGTCCGACTGGCATAAGCAATGACACGTTCCCGTCCATTCTGCACTTGAGAAAGAACAGCTCCTAATCCTTTTAAACTTCCATCGGTACACAAAACAAATGGTAGAGAGTAATCTGCATACGCCAAGATAGGAGCACCAGTTAGTCGTCTTTTTAACTCTTGGAAGGCTTGTTCAGCCTCTATTCCCCAAGTGATACTTCTCTTATGATCGACTCCCGGTTTGGTTCCATTCAGTAACACATATAGGGGAGCAGCCACCTTAGCAAAATTCTGTATGAACCGTCTGTAATATCCAATCAGTCCTAGGAAACTTCTAAGCTCTGTTACTGTCTTTGGTACCGGCCATTGTTGCACGGCTCGTACTTTGGCATCCATTGGTTGTACACCGTCTCTAGTAACCACGTGTCCCAGGTACTCAATTCTTTCTTTAAACAAGTGACATTTGCCCGGTTTTAGTTTTAGACCATGTTCTTCGATACGCGTAAGTACCACTTTCAATCTTTCCAAATGTTCTGTGAAAGTGGCTGAGAAGATAATGATGTCATCTAGGTAGATGAGCAAACATTCAAAGTTTAAATCTCCCAAACAAACTTCCATCAAGCGCTGAAATGTAGCTGGTGCATTGGTTAGACCGAACGGCATTCTCAAAAATTCTTATAACCCCATAGGGGTGATGAATGCAGTCTTTTCTCGATCTTCTTCTGCAACTGGTACTTGCCAGTACCCACTGGCCAAATCCAGGGTAGAGAAGTATTTGGCCTTACCCAAAGCCAGCAAAGAGTCTTCTATTCGTGGTAAAGGGTATGCATCTCTGACGGTGCAGGCATTCAATCGCCGGTAATCTACACAGAACCGCAAGCTTCCATCTTTCTTCTTTACTAATACTATGGGAGAAGCCCATGGACTTTTACTGGGTCGGATAACATGACTGTCTAGCATGCGTTTTAGCAACACTTTGGCTTCTTGATAAAAAGCGGGCGGAATGGTACGGTATCGTTCTCGTACCGGGTGAGCATTTCCCGTATGTATTTCATGTTCTAAAGTTGTTGTCAACCCAAAGTCTGCTTCATTCTTGGAAAAAGCCTTGGAGTGCTCTCCTAACACTCCCGCCACTTCATCTATTTGTCTGGTAGTCAAATCCGTTCCTTCTAAAGGTATTTGCTCCAGTAATCGCCTCCCAATGGTGTCATTAGCTTGAGTGGTGGCTCGACACACTGTAACCACAGCTACACTTTCACAAGGATAACTCACTTGCCAATCTGAAAGGCTTTCCACTTGTTCCTCCCTCACCGGAAACACTTCAGCTACTAGTTCCCGGGGAAATAAGGTTACATTTTGTTTCGTGATATTAACCACTCGTAATAATACTTGTCCAGCCTGTACCTTGCATATCGACCGGGCCACGGCTACTCCTTCTTTCTGCAGAGCTGATTCAATTAACACAGTGGTGCCCTTTAACACTTTATTAGTACCCACTGGCAAGGGTAACAACATTTCATGGCCTGCTGGTACTTGTATACTTCGAGAGGCTGGTATCTTAACCAGTCCTACCCTTCCAGGCCAATTTAACAGTTCTCCATTAATGCGACAATGTTTTAAAGTGCGCTGTAAAGCCATTTGAGAAGGTCGTTGAGTGGGTATTTGTTTCCAGTATTTTGGGCCCAGCTCTTGTGACATTACTCCATCTAAGTCCCGCAATATATTCATTCCTAGAATCACGGGAATTTCAGAGTCCATAGCTTTTTCTACTATGATAACCCCCTTTTTGTTCAAATCACGATTCCATATTGAAATGTCCATTTGTATAACTCCCAGGATAGGGATAGGTAAACTATTAGCTGCCTTGAGTCTTATCCAAGTGTCACTCTTCTCACATAACAAGGAAGGGAAATAAGTTTCAAACACAACTTTATCCATAGTGGTCACTTGAGATCCAGTATCGATTAAACATGACAACTCAACGCCATTGAATTTTGCTACGACGACGGGACATTCCCCCACTATATCTGTAGCATCTAACGCAGGGCATGTATCCGTGGACTCCCCTGTAGTTTGCCCCTCAACTACAGGTCGTTCTAGTTTAAATTCCTGCGATTGCTCTGATAGTGAGAACGCATGCAATTTCTAGCAATGTGTCCGGCTCGGCCACAATTATAGCAGATGGTAGGGTCTGGAGCATTCCTACCTTGCTTCCTCCTATCTGCAAACGACTGTCTCTCTTGTGAGTATCGAACTGGAGTTCCAGGGTCAGGCTTATTAGTAATAGCGGCTTTCAACTCTCTCATGGCACCTTCCAATGACTCCATCCTTGCCTCCATGTCGGGGTTCTTCTTGGTTACAATTTCTGCTTGCCTGACCACCGTATCAGTGCTGGCCGATTCCTCTTTTTCCAATGCGATAGCTTCCGTCAATAATTGATGAATCGTCATATCTGGTTCTTTCTTTAACTTTTCCTTCAGAGTTCTCCTTAACGGTGGATTCTTGAGACCTATTACAAACTGATCCCGCAATACTACGTGTACATTGGTAAAGGACCCGGCTGATTGTTCTTCTTTACGTTGCAACATTGCCATTATTTCCTGTAATCCATTTGCAAACTGCGCCAGTGTCTCTTCTTCTTTCTGCTGGCGGGCAAAGAATCGCTTCCTTATCATGCCCTCAGAGGACGTATCCCCATACACATCATCTAATAGCTGCCGAATTTGTTCGAAGGTTTGTCGGTGTCGTGCTGGCTGTAACAAAACGGTTTTCCTAGCTTCTCCTTCTAAGGTACTTAGCGCCAATTCTACTTTTAAATGTGGAGCGACATTACAGAGCCGTGCCGCTCCTTCCAGCCGTTCACTCCAATCTTCCAACAATAGATCAGATCCATTAAACTTTGGCAAATGATTTAAGAGGGCTCCCACCGGTATCATTGGATGGGTCACACTGGATGATAATGTTGTCTCGTCCATTGTATCTGCATCCATCCTGCCGACTACGCCAAGTTGTAATATGACTTTAAGGACAATAATTACTGACACCGGGATTATATTCGTTTTGTCTTTACTGAACATGCAGAAAATATGACAACAGTCAAAAACTTGAGCTCTAGGCAAAATATAACTGGTGCTCGGTAAACAATACAGTCTCTGCTTTTATCCGGCACTTCAATATAACACAGTCTCTTATAATCCGTAATGATTAAAATATGTTCTCTTTATCCGGTGCCTTAGGATAATAAAGTCTCTTAGCTTCCAGGTTTAGTGTAATGTGATCTTTGAGGTCCGGCAATGTAATACAATGCACTCTCTGATGATCCGGCACTTAATGGCTCTATGTTACCTTATGCTCAAAATGGCGTCTTCAGCTTCTTGCTCTAAACACTCTCTTCTTAACTCAGCCGGATCTCCTTAACTTGGAACTCCAGTAAATGCGTGTCTGATACTTCACATTACTTATGCTCTGCTGCTGGCCAGAATGCTCTTTATCTTTTACAGTTATCTGAGTCACAATGTCTTCCTTACTTGCTACAGCTCTCTCAGTCCAGTCTCTGTCTCTTCCTGTCCAGCGCTTCTCAGACCTCTCTCCAGACACTTCCTCACTAGACCTCTCTTGTATATCACTCCACACACTAAACACTGTCGATGTACTAACCTCACAGCGCCCTCTAGTGGCCGGCCACAACCTCCCATTTCGCAATGCCATACAATCCTTTTGCTGGGTTACATGCATTTCCTGCTCCTCCTTTGCCTGTGATTCTTTTCTGTTTCCTGGCTCTGCTGCTCCTGATATGATTATTGACCTTGCTTCATTTTTGACCCTGGCTTTACTGACTACACTCCTGCTCTGCGATTTGTACCTCGTGCACTCCTGATTTGACTCGGCTCGTTCACTATTCTTCTTGCTCACTGTGTTGCCGTGGGCAACTGCCCCATTTCCCTTAGCTTCTGTGTACCCTTGTCTGTTTGTCTGTCTTGCACTTATTGAGCGTAGGGACCGTCGCCCAGTTGTACGCCGTCGCCTAGGACGGGCCGTTGCAAGTAGGCAGGGACTGAGTGGCGGGTAGATTAGGGCTCATCTGTCTGTCTCCCTACCCCGTCATTACAGTAAGCCTGCTGTTCGGGCACACTATGTGCTGCCCTACCAGCAGCCTGTGTCATAGTGATACAGTATGATGTATTAGCATACAGGGTTATTTAGCGTGACACATGAACGGGATAAAAAATAAACAAGAAAAACAATGCCGAGAATCGCTTTTTCCTATATTCACACCGTAAAAAAAATGTTTTTCTAAATTTCACCTACAGTGTCCGCTTCAGGGGTATAAGCATACCCAAACGTGGCTTCCCCAGTTATAACAGGGGTTAGAGAAGGCAGACCTGGCTCCTAGTTAAAAAACTTTGACTTTTGACTGGCTAATAGAGGTGGTCTCCCCCAAATGGACATTTTTAGCTTGTCTAGACTAGATAGCTCCATTTACTAAATGCACGCATAATGACTTAAAGAGGCTCTGTCACCACATTATAAGTGCCCAATCTCCTGCATAAGGAGATGGGCGCTACAATGTAGGTGACAGTAATGCTTTTTATTTTTAAAAAAACGATCTATTTTTACCAATTTATTAGCTATTTTAGAGTTATGCTAATGAGTTGCTTAATGCCCAAGTGGGTGTATTTTTACTTTAGACCAAGTGGGCGTTGTACAGGGGAGTGTATGACGCTGACCAATCAGCGTCATTCACTCCTCTCCATTCATTTACTCAGCGCATAGGGATCCTGTTAGAGTCTTATGTGCTGTCTTATACTTACACATTAACAATACTGAAGTGTTTAGACAGTGAATAGACATTCCACGGGATGTCTATTCACAATCTCTGCACTTCGTGACTCTCTGTGGTAGTTACAGCAGAGGACGCGTAATCTCGTGAGATTACGCGGTAAATGACAGGTTACAACGAGATCACGCTTCCTCTGCTGTAACTACCACAGAAACAGTAACGAAGTGCAGAGATTGTGAATATACATCCCGTGGAATGTCTATTCACTGTCTAAACACTTCAGTATTGTTAATGTGTAAGTATAAGGCTGGGTTCACAAGACCTATTTTCAGGACGTAAACGAGGCGTTTTATGCCTCGTTTTACGTCTGAAAATAGAGCTACAATACGTCAGCAAACATCTGCCCATTCATTTGAATGGGTTTGCCGACGTACTGTGCAGACAACCTGTCATTTACGTGTCGTCGTTTGACAGCTGTCAAACGACGACGCGTAAAAATACAGCCTCCTCCAAAGAAGTGCAGGACACTTCTTTCAGACGTAATTTGAGCCGTTCTTCATTGAACTCAATGAAGAGCAGCTCAAAATTTACGGCTGTCAGAGAAGCCTCGCAAAATGCGAGGAGGAGCATTTACGTCTGAAACGAGGCAGCTGTTTTCTCCTGAAAACAGTCTGTTTTTTCAGATGTAAAAGCCTGCTACTGTGTGCACATACCCTAAGACAGCACATAAGGATCTAGCAGGATCCCTATGCGCTGAGTAGATTGGTCTAAAGTAAAAATACACCCACTTGGGCATTAAGCAACTCATTAGCATAAATCTAAAAACGCTAATAAAGTGGTAAAAATAGATTGTTTTTTTAAATAAAAAGCATTACTGTCACCTACATTATAGCGCCCATCTCCTTATGTAGGAGATAGGCCACTTATAATGTGGTGACAGAGCCTCTTTAAAATGAATTGCATAGAGAAAGTAACATAAGTGCCATCACGCAGGTACTAACAAATATATAGTATTGCTTAACTAGCAATTACTGGATTGTTCAGCTGAGGGGGTATAGTGATGATAACAGAAATGGTTAATTTCAATTACCTTGTTGTTGCTTTGGTGGTTAAGCAATAGTATACAGTGTTTTACAGCAGAAAATTGAATTTATTTTAATATTAACATCATATTACGCAATATCCCTTTTAGCAAATTTTGTATGATCTTATCTCTTATGCAACTTTATACATAACTCAGATAAGATAAGAAAAGATACTTTATTGATCCCATTGGGAAATTTATAATAATCAGAATGTGCTCCGTAAAAACCAACAAAGCACAAACTTAATAACTTAACAAATACATAAAAACAATACATAAAATACATAAAAAGATACATCAATCAATTTAGTTCTTAACTCTATTAAATAAAGAAATCGCTGTAGGCAAAAAAGACCTCTTATACCTGTCCTTAAAGGGAATGTGTCGCTAGAATTTTTTTATTTTTTTTCAGTTAAACAGTTAGCATATAAGTGATTACACATTGTTTTAATTTTTTCACAAGTCGGGAAATATTATAAATTAGATTCTAATTTATAACATTTCCATGTGCTGGTCACTAGAGGGAGCAATTCCCAAAATTGCAGCATTGGCAATGTGGTAAAGCAACCTCATTGCTTTATGCTGCAAATTTGGGGTAGACACACTCGCTCTAGTGTCCTCACACAATCCCCCCTCCCTTCTTCTGGCTAGTGCCAGGAGAAGGAGGGGTTAGATACAGTGGTAATCAGAGAGTATAACACGAACATACACGAACATAATACACACATCACATACACAAACATAACTTACCTGCTCCAGCCGCCGCTGCCGCCTCCGCTCCTATTCCTTGCATCTTCGCTGCCTTGAATATATGGCTGGAAGCCGCGACCGGAAGTCGTCATCTTACTGTCCGGCCGTGGCTTCCGGTCCACATGAAAATGGCGCCGGATTTCGCTCTGCCAAAGACCTTCCTTTTGGATTGTGTGGGAGAGGCGCATGCGCCATTCCCACACAGACGGCGTACGCTATAGTGAATGGAACGGCTCCCGTTCGCATTCTCTATGGGGTTGTATGTGCCGTATTCCATCTCTGTATGTGTCGTTAATCGACACATACAGAGATGAAAAAAAAAAAAATGGCAGCCCCCATATAGAAGTAAAAGTAAGAAAAAAGTAAAAAGTACAACACAGGAACACAAATAAATAACATTTATTTTAATATTAAACTAAAAGCAATATTATATAAAAAAAATAATTTGTGACACCTTCCCTTTAAGACACTTAACCTGGATAAAGCGCTATTTCTTTATTTAATAGGGTTAAGAATTAAATTGATTGCTGTATGTTTTAATGTAGTTTACGTCTGGGGTATACATTCAAAGGTACACTTCAAACATGCAAACAGAACATAATGAACAAAGCCTAAAGGGGTTGTCCAGGTTTAGGAAAAACAAGACTTCTTTCTTCCAGAGACAGTGCCCCACCTGTCCATGGGTTGTGTCTGGTATTGCAGCTCAGCTTCATTGAAGTGAATGGATTTCATTTCCACACAACCCATGAGCAGATGTGTCTGTAAGGCTACATTCAGACGCGTGTCCAATTTGAGCGAGTAAAAAACAGAGTTTTCCTACATTTCATGTCAGTGCGCTTATTGGCATCAGTCTGCTTTGCGTGCGGAATGCGTTGTTCACGTCCGTGCAAGCATTTATTTATTTTTTCTTATTTCTCTGCATTTATTTGTAACTGATGCGTGAAATACGGACAGCACACGATGTCGTCCGTGTGCTGACCGTGGTTTTGCACACCCATAGACTTCAATGGACGACAAGGTGCGCAAAAATGCACCAACATAGGACATGCAGTGAGTTTCACGCAGCGGAGACAAGCTGCGTGAAAACTCACGCATGTCTGAATAGCCCCATCGAAATCAATGGGTGCATGTGCTGTGAGTTATTTCAACGCACAACACACGGAAAAGAATCACGCTTGTCTGAATGAGCCCTAAGAAAGCAGCCATGTTTTTTAATCTTGAACAAACTATACAATCAAGCAGCATGATCTGAATTGAGATATGGGACCAGATTACAAGGGCTAGTAACAAGCACCAGGAATGTCAAAGGTTAATTATAATGACATACATTTTTGAGTTTTGTTTTTCTTCATTTACATATATTTCTTGAATTGTCCCAAGAATGTGTTTAAAACTTTATTCCAGACTCCTAAATTCTTGGTGTGGATGAATTACCCCACACGGCTCCGAGATGATGTAACACATTCTTTCGTAGAAGAGGGAACGGACACAAAAACTTGTTAGTTTATCTGTGGGGGAATTGTTTCCTATTATACGTATACAAGCGTGTTTATTTGGTGGCCATGTCCTAGCATATCCGGAAATAATTAAAAGCAAACAGCAGGTTGAGCTGACACATGTAAACAATGGATTTGTGTCTTGACTACAGTTTCCAAGAAACAAAAGTTTACAGAAAGTGCTTAGAAAACACCATTGGTTCCAGCCTGCCTGACAGTAAAAAGTAGCACTTTACGGAAAATGACGAGCCTCTATCAGATTACCGGCGGAATCCTAACTGCATTTGGCACCCTAAGCATTATTTCAGGGGTCATAGCCTTTTTTCCTGTTTTTAGCTACAATCCTTTGTTTATTGGTTGGAGCATACGGATTGCCTGTCCTATCTGGAATGGAGCGCTGGTAAGAGAATAAAAGCAGACCCCAGGTTTCATTGTATGTAATGTTTGGGCCAGGTTCACATTAATGGTTTATACTGACATTATTGTTTGTTTACTATTGATCAAAATGTATTTTTTTTTCTGCTGCTTATTTAGCGCCAACATTTTTTGCAGCGCTGTGCAGAGATTATCATCACTCACATCATGGATTGAAACATTGATACAAAGTTGCAGAAACGTATTTTTTTATATTGTTGCCTGCTCGACACATGAAATAAATAGTAGCCATTATTGTGTTCTCTGACCGGTCTCATAAAATCAGATAAGATTCACCTACCTAGAATATCATTTAGGCTTTATTCACACGAACGTGTGTAAAATCAGACATGAAAAACGGCCATTTTTCACGGCTGATTTGCATCCGTGCGGGACACGTTGACTCAGATCCCTTATAGACTTGAGCCTTTTCAGGTATCAGTGAAAGTGGACAAAAATAGGACATGTCCTATTATTCTACGGGCCATTCACACGGTCCGTTAAAACAATGGCCGTGTGAATAGCCCCATAGAAGTACATACATTTTTATGCAGCCGTGTAACGGCCGTTAAAAACACGGCCAATTTCCATGTTCGTGTGAATAAGCCCTAATAAAGGTCACAGGCATTTTTGTGCCTAATCAGGTGTAAGCACTTGGCAACATCCACTAGGGGGAGCTTTAATTCACTAGACTGATCAGTCTTTTAGAGATTTATTGTCTCCTATTTTGACTCAAATATTGAGAAGCTTGCTTCTTTTCTATGATTATTGCCCCTTTGGGGTAAAATATCCCTATTACATTATATGTTCTTTCTTACGAGACATATTAAAGGTGACATTGAATAAAGAGGCATCGCATGTAAATAGCGTTTAGCAGTCAGTTGTCAAAATGAGACATTTAGATCTCATTGCCTCTATTTAAGCTCTTGTTAATCATTTCCATTCTTGTTAGTCTGTGTATGCTTTTCCGGGTGTAAGGAAGTTTGTTTTGGGCATACTCAGTGTCATTTTGGTACAGTTAAAAATCTTTTCTGCCTTTTAAGTATGGGTCATTAGCTGAGAAAGTATAATTTTTTTTAAAAAAAGATACCGTTTAGTATTTCTTACTAAAGTACATTATAAAGGTCAGACGACAGGCATACATATACAATACATACGATACATACAATAGAGATAAGCACACACACACACACACACACACACACACACACACACACACACACACACCACCCCCCCCCCTTTGGTGCCTTTTTAGGAGACCACAACTGTTAAACCTCAGCAATCTATTATGAAATCTATCTTACAGGGGTTGTCCAATCCCAAAGAATTGATCGGCCTATCCTCAGGACAGGCCATCAAAATGTGATCGGTCGGGGTCCGACTCTCGGCACCCCTGTCAATCAGCTGTTTTGAAGGGTCGGCAGCACTCATACAAGCGATGCTTCCCCTTCATTTCAGTTAATGCTATACTGCTGAAGCTCTTTCAAAACAGCTGATTGACAGGGTTTCCTGTAGTCGGACCCCGAATTATCAGATATAGATGGCCTGTCCTGAGGATAGGCCATCAATTTTTTGGGATTGGACAACCCCTTTAACATCAGGACATTTCTGGGTCAATCAAATTGACTCAGAATTTTCAATTAGAAGCTTGTAGACCATGTTAAATACTAGAGATTTATAGCTGGTAGAAGAGCACAGGTTTGCCTTGGGTGACTGGTGTGGAGTGGACTGATAAAGTGGGTACCGTGTGTTCTGCATAGTAAATACATACATTATTGACATATTTACATAGACCTGAATGTAAACAGAAAATGTATAAGTGTATCCAGATTTATTACTGATACGCCACACCCTGTTCCAAAAAAATATGAGACCCATACTTTGATGCCAGAAGTCAAATATCAGACTTAGTAACAAAGTAAAATATTAATTATCACTTATCATCTACATCCAAAAGATTTTTAATATATATTTATTTATGCAGCAAAAATGGTTTTCAGATTTTATTAATTTAATTACTATGATTTTACAAATACACATTTCAAAATTATATGATGCGATATGAAGGGGGAGGTGATACCTGGGAAAAAGTGGTAACTGTTGGAGAGCAGAAAAATTATGCCTGGAGGAGACAGAATAATTTGGCACCTTGTTACCTGAGATTATTTTTTTTCTCCTATGTGGCGATGCAAAGGGTGCCAAAGGGGCGTCAAAATAATCCTGCACAGGGCACCATCTAACATAAATCGAAAATGATTACCTATCCACAGAATAGGTGACAATTGTCTGATCTCTGGGGGCCCCCACTGGGAACCCCACTAATCGTGAGAACGGGAGTGCTCGATGGCAGTAAGGAGGACATTGAATGGAGCATTGGTCAAGAATGCGCATTGCCGCTCCATTCAAAGTCTATGGGAATGACGGAAATAGTAGAGTATAGCGTGCATGATCGACCGCTGCTCTACTCAACGCTTCCTAACTGCAGGGCCAGCAGTGAGGAAGAACAGAGGGGGGGTTTGGGACCCCCATTCTTGCAATTGATGGGGGTTCAAGCGGTGGGACCCGATAAGTCGAGAAGTGTTTTTTTTTTTTAATAATAAAAAATAGTATCAATTCAATGCATTGTATGTTGTACAATTTTAGCGTCTCTTTATATGGAAATGTAGGTACACTACCGTTCAAAAGTTTGGGGTCACCCAGACAATTTTGTGTTTTCCATGGAAACTCACTTATATTTATCAAATGAGTTGCAAAATGACTAGAAAATATAGTTAAGCCATTGACAAGGTTAGAAATAATGATTTTTATTTGAAATAATAATTTTCTCCTTCAAACTTTGTTTTCATCAAAGAATGCTCCATTTGCAGCAATTACAGCATTGCAGACCTTTGGCATTCTAGCTGTTAATTTGCTGAGGTAATCGGGAGAAATTTCACCCCATGCTTCCAGAAGGCCCTCCCACAAGTTGGATTGGCTTGATGGGCACTTCTTGTGTACCATACGGTCAAGCTGCTCCCACAACAGCTCTATGGGGTTGAGATCTGGTAACTGCGCTGGCCACTCCATTACAGCTAGAATACCAGCTGCCTGCTTCTTCCCTAAATAGTTCTTGCATAATTTGGAGGTGTGCTTTGGGTCATTGTCCTGTTGTAGGATGAAATTGGCTCCAATCAAGCGCTGCCCACAGGGTATGGCATGGCGTTGTAAAATGGAGCGATAGCCTTCCTTATTCAAAATCCCTTTTACCTTGTACAAATCTCCCACTTTACCAGCACCAAAGCAACCCCAGACCATCACATTACCTCCACCATGCTTGACAGATGGCGTCAGGCACTCTTCCAGCATCTTTTCAGTTGTTTTGTGTCTCACAAATGTTCTTCTGTGTGATCCAAACACCTCAAACTTCCATTCGTCTGTCCATAACACTTTTTTCCAATCTTCCTCTGTCCAATGTCTGTGTGCTTTTACCCATATTAATCTTTTCCTTTTATTAGCCAGTCTCAGATATGGCTTTTTCTTTGCCACTCTGCCCTGAAGGCCAGCATCCCGGAGTCGCCTCTTCACTGTAGACGTTGACACTGGTGTTTTGCAGGTACTATTTAATGAAGCTGCCAGTTGAGGACCTGTGAGGCGTCTATTTCTCAAACTAGAGACTCTAATGTACTTGTCTTGTTGCTCAGTTGTGCAGCGGGGCCTCCCACTTCTCTTTCTACTCTGGTTAGAGTCTGTGTGTGCTGTCCTCTGAAGGGAGTAGTACACACCGTTGTAGGAAATCTTCAGTTTCTTGGCAATTTCTCGCATGGAATAGCCTTAATTTCTAAGAACAAGAATAGACTGTCGAGTTTCACTTGAAAGCTCTCTTTTTCTAGCCATTTTGAGAGTTTAATCGAACCCACAAATGTAATGCTCCAGATTCTCAACTAGCTCAAAGGAAGGTCAGTTTTATAGCTCCTCTAAACAGCAAAACTGTTTACAGTAGTGCGAACAGAATTGCACAAGGGTTTTCAAGTGTTTTCTAATCATCCATTAGCCTTCTAACACAGTTAGCAAACACAATGTACCCTTAGAACACTGGAGTGATGGTTGCTGGAAATGGGCCTCTATACACCTATGTAGATATTGCATTAAAAACCAGACGTTTGCAGCTAGAATAGTCATTTAGCACATTAACAATGTATAGAGTGTATTTCTGATTAATTTAATGTTATCTTCATTGAAAAAAACTGTGCTTTTCTTTCAAAAATAAGGAAATTTCTAAGTGACCCTAAACTTTTGAATGGTAGTGTATATCACAACTCAATAATAGATTTGCCTTCCAGAAACACACCTCCCCTAATAAATCACTTTTACTATTAAATAAAAGTTCTCATGCTCACTTGACCATCAGATTCTTAGTAGCAAAGTAAGAGAACAAAACAGTGTAATGTATCATGTTTCATAGGAGTTTACAGTATGCACATATATCGGAAGGGTCCATCAGTGCCGCTCTGTGACCATGAACTGCGCAAATTCCTAATTTGAAAAGTCTGTAGATTTTGGTAAATCACCTGAAACCTGTCCAGTGACAAACTCTGACTGGATTTATCTTCTATTGCCCCATTAAGCGGTCTCACGTGGCTTATTTGCATTGTATTATACAATCTCCAATGGGAAAAATATTCTGCAATTCAGACAGATTTCTCAGGTTCTTGACTAGGGAATATTTCTTCCATTGGCTTACATTGCAAACTTTTCCACAGCGTATTTTTACGCTGCAGAAATACAATGCAAACACGCCACGTGTGACCCTAAGGCAGGATTCACACGAGCGTGTGCGTTTTGCGTGCGCAAAAAACGCTGCATTTTGCGCTCGCAAAAGGCACTTAACTCCGTGTGTCATCACCATATGAAGTGTGGCTGCATGAGTTTCGCGCAGCCGCCATCATTATGAGCACGTGGTGCTTTTCTGTTTTCAATCATACTTTTCACTGCTGTTGCGCGAATCACGCATGTCCCACAGAAGTGCTTCCGTGTGGTGCGCGTGATTTTCACGTACCCATTGACTTCAATGGGTGCGTGATGCGCGAAAAACTCACAAATATAGGACATGTCGTGAGTTTTACGTTCGTCTGAATAAGCCCTTATAGTCAAAAATCTCCAGCTAGCTCCACAGGGGTTTTATAGCTTTAGGCTGGGTTCCCATTGTTTGTTTTTACTGAGTTTTTGAAATGCTGGAAGAAAAACGCATCCTAAAAATGTATAAGGGCATGACCAGACGTCGTGGAATTGCTCTGGAATTCCGCTGCGGACAGTCCGCTGCGGAAATCCGCAGCGTACATGTTTCTCCATTGCTTTCCACAGCTTTTTAGTGAGGTTCGTTTACACATTGCGGAAAACTCCGCTGCGGACCATAGGCTGCGGTGCGGAATTTGGTGTCCACAGCATACACTGGTTGCTGCGGACGTGTAGCGGACTTGTTGCGGACTCATTGCGGAATTTCTTCATTGACTTCAATGGAGAGTCAAAATTCCGCAATGAAGTCCGCAGATGTTATGTGTACTGCGTAGCGTATTTGTTTTACGAACATGACATTTCTTCATTCTGGCTGGACCTATTTATTTCTATGTCTACAGTCAGACTGAAGCCCCATGCACACTAATGTAAAAACGCCCGTAATCACGGGCCGTTATTACGGCACGGGCAGGCCCATAGAAGTCAATGGGGCTCCCGTAATTACGGGTGACTACGTGTGTGCACCCGTAATTACGGGAGCGTTACTAGGCGATGTCAGTAAATAGTCACTGTCCAGGGTGCTGAAAGAGTTAAACGATCAGCAGTAACTGTTTCAGCACCCTGGACAGTGACTTTCGATCACAATATACATCAACCTGTAAAAAAAAAATAGAAGTTCCTACTTACCGAGAACTCCTTGCTTCTTCCTCCAGTCCGGCCTCCCGGGATGACGTTTCAGTCCAAGTGACGGCTGCAGCCAATCACAGGCTGCAGCGGTCACATGGACTGCCGCATCATCCAGGGAGGTCGGGCTGGACGTCAAGAGAGGGACGCGTCACCAAGGCAACGGCCGGGTAAGTATGAATTTCTTTTACTTTTACTAGGGAAAGGGCTGTCCCTTCTCTCTATCCTGCACTGATAGAGAGAAGGGAAGCCCTCATCCCCTCAATACGCAACGGCTAGTCCGCATCAATTTAATGCCCATTTTAGGCAGAGCCGCAACAGAATCTGCAACGCAGAAGAACTCCGCCACGTCTGGTCATGCCCTTACAGAGTTTTTCTGCTGTAAGCCTCAAACCAGTAAATGGGTATTTAAAAAAAACTTTAGATTTTTTTTTACAAAAATGCATGTGCTTTCAAGATGTGTTTTCCTTTCCAGCATTTCCAAAACACAACAAAAATGCAAAGAAACTCCCATTGTGAACCCATCACTTTAGAGCACTACAGCCCCTTCGATCTAGAAATAGGCAGGTATCAACAATCTCACAGTTGGAATCTTCTATCTTGATAGGACCCATTCACACGAATGTGAATAACGCCCCTGTGCTGCGCATGGAAATCACGCGCAGCACATGGACCCATTGATTTCAATGGGTCCGTTCACACATGCATGAGTTTTCATGCAGCGAGAGTCCGCTGCGTGAAACTCACTGCATGTCCTATATTCACGCGTTTTCACGCACCTACGCGCCCATTGAAGTCTATGGGTGCGTGAAAACCACGCACTGCACACGGATTCACATCCGTGTGCGGTGCATGATTTGCGCATCAATTCGATTGAAAATAAAAAAAATTATGTGCTTTGTGAGTGCGTGAATAACGCATGCCACTCGCAAAACACATTGATGCAGAACACAACACAAATGCAACACAAACGGTCCAGATTTACGCGCCTTTTTCACGTAGGTGAATCTGATATACTCGTGTGAATGTGATGTGATGTGAGCATGTTGTTCACCTGGAAGCTCGCATTAGAGATCTGGAGGAGCAGAATGCAACACTGAGGAAGATAGACAATTTTGAGCGGAGCTTGCTGCTCACAGAGCATGCAGTTAGTGGGTTAGAACTGGAGGGTGAAGACATGGGTGAGCAGGATCAGGTAAGTAGCTGGGTTAATGTAGTTAGGGGCAGTAGAAAGGGGTCAAAGACAAGGAAGGCCGATCCGGTTTCTGGCATTCCAAGCAAAATTGCCAGGTTGGGTGATGATGCGAGGGTGTCAGTCTCAGAAATGGCAGCCCTAGTGGATACTGATCTCCCTAACAGCCGGGAGAACAGCCCAGCTAGTAGTCGGCGGGATGGTAATGCAGGTAAGCCAAGACAATTGATAGTTGTAGGGGATTCTATAATCAGGAAGACGGATAGAATAATTTGTCGCCAAGACCGCCTCAACCGAATGGTTTGCTGTCTCCCTGGTGCCAGGGTTCGGCATGTGGTGGAACGGGTGGACAAATTGCTGGGAGGGGCTGGTGATGATCCAGCTGTTGTGGTCCATGTCGGTACCAATGACAGAATAAATGGTAGGTGGAGGAGCCTTAAGAATAATTTTAAAGAACTAGGCTACAAGCTGAAGGGAAGGACCTCCAAGGTTGTATTCTCAGGAATACTGCCTGTGCCATGCGCATCACAGGAAAGACAGCGGGAGCTCAGGGAGTTAAATGCATGGCTGAAGTCTTGGTGTAGAGGAAAAGGATTTGGGTTCCTAGAGCACTGGGCTGACTTTTCATTGGGGTACAAACTGTATTCTGCAGATGATTTGCACCTAAATGGAAGGGGGTCCGCTGTGCTGGGGGAGAGAATTCTAGCTGGGGTGGCGGAGTGTTTAAACTAGGGCTGAGGAGGGAGGCCAATGTAGGAAATAAAGGGGTAGTTAGGTTAGAGAGGGGTCAGACTATATTGGTGGGGGGAGAGACATACGGTGGGGAGAGGACTATGCAACAAGATAAGGAGATCCTTTCGTTACAAAACAGCAGTGAAAATAAAAAGGCCCAAATGTCAAATAATCACATTTCTGATAGTGAAATTGAAACATTTAAAGGCAAGTTAAAGTGTATGTTCACAAATGCCAGAAGTCTAGCAAGCAAAATGGGGGAGCTGGAGGCCTTAATACTGGAAGAAGATATAGATATAGTTGGTGTTGCTGAAACATGGCTGGACTCTTCACATGACTGGGCTGTAAATCTACAGGGTTTTACACTGTTTCGGAAAGACAGGGCAAATAGGAAAGGTGGTGGTGTATGTCTGTATGTGAGAAGCGATATGAAGGTGAGTGTAAATGAGACATTAGAGGGTGAATACTGTGAGGAGGTTGAAACCTTGTGGGTGGAATTACAAAGGGAAGTAAACACTGAAAAAATTACTTTTGGTGTAATCTATAGACCCCCCAATATAACTGAGGAGATGGAAGGTCAAATATATAAACAGATGGAGCGGGCTGCACAGGCGGGTACTGTTGTGATAATCGGAGATTTTAATTTCCGGGATATTAATTGGTGTCATGGTTCGGCTTCAACTGCAAAGGGGAGACATTTCCTCAACCTGTTACAGGAAAATTTTATGGGCCAGTTTGTGGAAGACCCGACTAGAGGTGAAGCTCTGTTGGATCTGGTCATTTCTAATAATGCAGAGCTTGTTGGGAATGTCAATGTTCGTGAAAACCTCGGTAACAGTGATCATAATATAGTTACATTTTACCTATACTGTAAAAAACAAACGCAGGCTGGGAGGGCAAAAACATTTAATTTTAAGAAAGCCAATTTCCCCAGGATGAGGGCTGCAATTCAGGATATAGACTGGGAAGAACTAATGTCAAATAATGGGACAAATGATAAATGGGAGATTTTCAAATCTACCTTGGGTAATTATAGTGCAAAATGTATTCCTACAGGTAACAAGTATAAACGACTAAAATTAAACCCCACATGGCTTACACCTTCTGCGAAAGGGGCAATACATGACAAAAAAAGGGCATTTAAAAAATACAAATCTGAGGGTACAGCTGTAGCCTTTGTAAAATATAAAGAGCTTAATAAAACCTGTAAAAATGTAATAAAATCAGCAAAAATACAAAATGAAAGGCAGGTGGCCAAGGATAGTAAAACAAATGCTAAAAAATTCTTCAAGCATATAAATGCAAAAATGCCAAGGTCTGAACATGTAGGACCCCTAGATAATGGTAATGGGAAGTTGGTCACAGGGGATCAAGAGAAGGCAGAGTTACTAAATGGGTTCTTCCGCTCTGTATATACAACAGAAGAAGGAGCAGCTGATGTAGCCGGTGCCAGTGCTGTTAATATATCAGTTGATATACTGAATTGGATGAATGTAGATATGGTCCAAGCTAAATTAAATAAAATAAATGTACACAAGGCCCCGGGACCAGATGGGTTACACCCTAGAGTTCTTAAAGAGCTTAGTTCAGTTATTTCTGTCCCCCTCTTCATAATATTTAGAGAGTCTCTCATGAGTGGTATAGTGCCAAGGGACTGGCGCAGGGCAAATGTGGTGCCTATTTTCAAAAAGGGCACTAGGTCTTCGCCGGGTAATTATAGACCAGTAAGCTTAACATCAATTGTGGGGAAAATGTTTGAGGGGCTATTGAGGGACTATATACAGAATTATGTGACAATAAATAGTATTATAAGTGACAGCCAGCATGGTTTTACAAAGGACAGAAGCTGTCAAACCAACCTGATTTGTTTTTATGAAGAGGTAAGCAGAAGTCTAGACAGAGGGGCCGCTGTGGATATAGTGTTTTTGGACTTTGCAAAGGCATTTGACACTGTCCCTCATAGACATCTAATGGGTAAATTAAGGACTATAGGTTTAGAAAGTATAGTTTGTAATTGGATTGAGAATTGGCTCAAGGACTGTATCCAGAGAGTTGTGGTCAATAATTCCTACTCTGAATGGTCCCCAGTTATAAGTGGTGTACCCCAGGGTTCAGTGCTGGGACCACTATTATTCAACTTATTTATTAATGATATAGAGGATGGGATTAATAGCACTATTTCTATTTTTGCAGATGACACCAAGCTATGTAATATAGTTCAGACTATGGAAGATGTTTGTGAATTGCAGGCAGATTTAAACAAACTAAGTGTTTGGGCGTCCACTTGGCAAATGAAGTTTAATGTAGATAAATGTAAAGTTATGCATCTGGGTACCAACAACCTGCATGCATCATACGTCCTAGGGGGAGCTACACTGGGGGAGTCAATTGTTGAGAAGGATCTGGGTGTACTTGTAAATCATAAACTAAATTTCAGCATGCAGTGTCAATCAGCTGCTTCAAAGGCCAGCAAAATATTGTCGTGTATCAAAAGAGGCATGGACTCGCGGGACAGGGAGGTAATATTACCACTTTACAAAGCATTAGTGAGGCCTCATCTAGAATATGCAGTTCAGTTCTGGGCTCCAGTTCATAGAAAGGATGCCCTGGAGTTGGAAAAAATACAAAGAAGAGCAACGAAGCTAATAAGGGGCATGGAGAATCTAAGTTATGAGGAAAGATTAAAAGAACTAAACCTATTTAGCCTTGAGAAAAGACGACTAAGGGGGGACATGATTAACTTATATAAATATATGAATGGCGCATACAAAAAATATGGTGAAATCCTGTTCCATGTAAAACCCCCTCAAAAAACAAGGGGGCACTCCCTCCGTCTGGAGAAAAAAAGGTTCAACCTGCAGAGGCGACAAGCCTTCTTTACTGTGAGAACTGTGAATCTATGGAATAGCCTACCGCAGGAGCTGGTCACAGCAGGGACAGTAGATGGCTTTAACCCCTTAAGGACGCAGCCTAGTTTTGGCCTTAAGGCTCAGAGCCCATTTTTCAAATCTGACATTTTTCACTTTATGTGGTAATAACGTCGGAATGCTTAAACCTACCCAAGCGATTCTGAGATTGTTTTCTCGTGACACATTGGGCTTCATGTTCGTGGTAAAATTTGGTCGATATATTCAGTGTTTATTGGTGAAAAATTGCAAAATTTAGAGAAAATTTTGAAAAAATTGCATTTTTCAGAATTTAAATGCATCTGCTTGTAAAACAGACGGTTATACCACCCAAAATAGTTACTAGTTCACATTTCCCATATGTCTACTTTAGATTGGCATCATTTTTTGAACATTCTTTTATTTTTCTTGGACGTTACAAGGCTTAGAACATAAACAGCTATTTCTCATATTTTTAAGAAAATTTCAAAAGCCTTTTTTTTAAGGTACCTCTTGAGTTCTGAAGTGGTTTTGAGGGGCCTATGTATTAGAAACCCTGATAAAACACCCCATTTTAAAAACTAGACCCCTCAAAGTATTCAAAACAGCAGTTAGAAAGTTTTTTTAACCCTTCAGGCATTTCACAGGAATTAAAGCAAGGTGGAGGTGAAATTTGCAAATTTCATTTTTCTTGCTGAATTTCAATTTTATTCATTTTTTTTTCTGTAACACAGAAGGTTTTACCAGAGAAACACTACTAAATATGTATTGTCCAGATTCTGCAGTTTTTAGAAATGTCCCACATGTGGCCCTACTGCGCTCGTGGACTAAAACAAAAGCCCTAGAAGCAAAGAAGCACCTAGTGCATTTTGAGTCCTCTTTTTTTATTAGAATATATTTTAGGCAGCATGCCAGGTTTGAAGAGGTGTTGAGGTGTCAAAACAGTAGGAATCCCCCAATAGTGACCCCATTTTGGAAACTACACCCCTCAAGGAATTCATTTAGGGTTGTTGTTACCATTTTGACCGCACAGTTTTTTCACAGCACGTATTTGAATTGGGCTCTGAAATGAAAAAAATTTCATTTTTTCCAATAAAATGTCATTTGTGATCAAAATTTATTATTTTCACAGGGAACAAAATACCCCATTTTGTTGCCCAATTTGTCCTTAGTGTGGAAATACCCCATTTGTGGTAATAAACTGCCGTTTGGGCCCATGGGAGGGCTCAGAAGGAAAGGAGCGCTATATGTTTGTTGGAGTCCAGATTTTGTTGGATTGGTTTTCAGGTGCCATGTCGCATTTGCAGAGCCTCAGAGGTATCAAAGCAATGGAAACCCACCAAAAGTGACCCCATTTTGGAAACTACACCCCTCAAGGAATTCATTTATCGTTGTTGTTAGCATTTTGACCACACAGTTTTTTCACAGCACCTATTTCAATTGGGCTGTGACATTTAAAAAATGACATTTTTTCCAATAAGATGTAATTTTTTACCAAAATTTCTTACTTTACAGGGAACAAAATACTCAATTTTGTTGCCCAATTTCTCCTGAGTGCATCAATACCCCATTTGTGGCAATAAAGTGCCGTTTGGGCCCATGGGAGGCCTCAGAAGGGAAGGAGCGCAGTGTGTTCTTTGGAGTACAGATTTTGCTGGTTTGGTTTTCGGGTGCCATGTCGCATTTGCAGAGCCCCAGAGGTATCAAAGCAATGGAAACCCACCAAAAGTGACCCCATTTTGGAAACTACACCCCTCAAGGAATTCATTTATGGTTGTTGTTAGCATTTTGACCACACAGTTTTTTCACAGCACCTATTTCAATTGTGTTGTGACATTAAAAAAATGAAATTTTTTCCAATAAGATGTAATTTTTTACCAAAATTTCTTATTTTCACAGGGAACAAAATACTCAATTTTGTTGCCCAATTTCTCCTGAGTGCATCAATACCCCATTTGTGGCAATAAACTGCCGTTTGGGCCCATGGGAGGCCTCAGAAGGGAAGGAGCGCTGTGTGTTCTTTGGAGTACAGATTTTGCTGGGTTGGTTTTCGGGTGCCATGTCGCATTTGCAGAGCCCCAGAGGTATCAAAGCAATGGAAACCCACCAGAAGTGACCCCATTTTGGAAACTGCACCCCTCAAGGAATTCATTTATGGGTAATGTGACCATTTAGACTCCATAGTTTCTTCACAGAACTTATTTGAATTGGGCTGGGAATTAAAAAAAAAATATATTTTTTCCAATAATATGTCATTTTAGCTCAAAAATTCTTATTTTCACAAGAAATAAAATACTCAATTTTGTTGCCCAATTTGTCCTGAGTCCGGCAATACCCCATTTGTGGTGATAAACTGCCGTTTGGGCCCATGGGAGGGCTCAGAAGGAAAGGACCACCATTTGGCCTACTGGGGATTTTCTAGTGCGAAGTCATGTATGCAGAAGCCCCTGAGGTACCAGTACAGTTGAAACCCGCAAGAAGTGACCCCATTTTAAAAACTACACCCTTAAGGCATTCATCTAGAGGTGTAGTGAGCATTTTGACCGGAGACCTACACCCCATAAACTGTAATGTGGGTTCTCCCGGGTATGGCAATACCCTACATGTGGCTGTTATCAGCTGCCTGGACACACAGCAGGGCCCAGAGGGGAAAGACGAGGGGGGATAAGCTGTGTGGAGTGCATCAGGGTAAGTAAAATTGGGGTAAATTATAAACCAAGGGATGTATGATAAATTTTAAAACACTTTCATACAGAGCTCTGGTTATTCGGGACACGTGTCACATTGATATATTGTGTCATCCCTTATCGCCCTCTTATAGCAGACTTTGCACCTCTTTTGACTTTTTCCCTTCTTGCCAGTTTGGGGAACTTCTCCTGGAAAGTGTTGCCCTGGTACGATGCGTGTGGGCTCGCTTCCAGAAGTACTGGGTGCCCCCCCTTCTTGGTCCCTAAAGATTAGGTTCTTGATAATCACCTCTTGAAATTCCAGGAAAGTTCCCGTCTGGCCTGCACATCGACGTAGCATGTACGCATTGTACAATGCCATCTGTATGATGTGCCCGGCCAGCTTCTTATACCACACCGCATGGCGCTGTAGGGCTTCAGGACTTGATCTTACAAGTCCATCCCTCCCATGTACCTATTGTAGTCCAGGATGCAGTCTGGTTTGGGGGTGGCCTTTCCTTCATATATCTTAAACCTGTAGGTATACCCTGATGCACTCTCACAGCTTATACATCTTCACGCCATACCTTGCCCTCTTACCCGGTAGGTACTCGCGGAATTGAACCCTCCCTTTAAAATGTACCAGGGACTCATCAATAGAAATACACTTCTCGGGGGTGTATGCTTGGGAAAACCGGGCACTGGAACGGTCTAATAGGGGTCTCCGTTTATACAAACGGTCAAAACTGGGGCCATCTCGGGGTGGGCACGGCTCATTATCAGTATAATGTAAGAAGCGAAGTATTTCCTCATTTATTTATTTTTTTAGGTTCCAGTTCAGTTCTGAAGTTGCTTTGAGGGGCCCATATATTAGAAACCCCTATCAAATACCCCATTTTAGAAACTAGACCCCTCAAAGTATTCACAACAGCATGTAGAAAGTTTATGAACCCTTTAGGTGTTTCACAAAAATTTAGAGCAAAGTAGAGGTGAAATTTACATTTTTTTTTGGTCAGAAAATCCTCTTTATACCATTTTTTTTATAACACAAAAGGATTTATCAATGAAACGCAAATTAATACGTATTGCCCAGATTCTGCAGTTTTGAGAAATATCCCACATGTGGCCCTAGTGCAGTAATGGACTGAAGCGCCGGCCTCCGAAGCAAAGGAGCACCCAGTGGATTTTGAAGCCTCTTTTTTATTAGGCACCATGTCCGGTTTGAAGAGGTCTTGTGGTGCCCAAACATTGGGAACCCCCCAAAAGTGACCCCAATTTGGAAACTAGACCCCTTGAGGAATGCATTGTAGTTTTCTTGGGGTGCATGCGGCTTTTTGATCAGTTTTTATTCTATTTTAAGTGGCGCGGTGACTAAAAAACAGCAATTGTACTATTGTTTTTTTTTCTTTTTTTTTTTACAGCGTTCACCGTGCGCTATAAATGACATATTCACTTTATTCTGCGGGGCGATACGATTACGGCGATACCAGATGTTTATAGTTTTTTTTAATGTCTTATGGCGTTTGCACAATAAAATACGTTTTGTAAACAATCATTCACTTTTTGTGTTACCATATTCTAAGAGCCATAACGTTTTTATTTTTCAATCAATAAAGCCGTGCGAGGACTTATTTTTTGCGTAACGAACTGTAGTTTCGATCAGTACCATTTTTAGGTACATGCGACTTTTTGATCTCTTTTTATTCAATTTTTTGGGAGGTGAAGTGACCAAAGAATTGTGATTGTGGTTCGGTTTATTATTATTTTATTTTACGGCGTTCACCGTGCGGGATAAATAATGAAATAATTTTGTAGTTCAGGCCGTTACGGATGCGGCGATACCAATTGTGTATAGTTTATTTGTTTGTTTATATATTTTTATTAATAATAAAGGACTGATAAGGGAAAAAGGGGGATTTTTACTTTTATTACTTTTAAATCTTTTATTTTCTTATTTTTACACATCTTTTTTTAACTTTTTTTTAATTTTATTACTTTGTCCCACTAGGGGACATGAGGGCAGGAGGCCCTGATCGCTATTCTAATACACTGCACTACATGCGTAGTGCAGTGTATTAGAACTGTCAGCTACTCACTGACAGCAAGCATAGTGGGTCCTGACGTTGTCAGGACCCACTAGGCTTCCGTCTATGGCATAGCCGGACGCCATTGTTTGGTGTCCGGTTGCCATAGTCACCATCGCCGGCCGCTATCGCGTAGCAGGCCGGCGATGGCAGCTTAACCCCTAAAAAGCCGCGATCTCTATAGAACGCGGCTTTTAAGGGGTTAATCAGCGGGGACACAGCGATCGGTCCCCGCTGTAGGAGCTGTGACAGCTGCTGAACAAGACAGCAGCGTCACAGCTCCTGTATGTGTCGGGAGGACGGCCGAAACGGCCGTTACTCCCGAGACGTACTATTACGGCATGGAGCGCGAACGATACAGCTGCCATGACGTAATAGTACGTCAAGGAGCGGGAAGGGGTTAAAAAAGGCTTAGATAATTTCCTAGAACAAAAAAATATTAACTGCTATGTGTAGAAATTTTTTACTTCCCTTTTCCCATCCCTTGGTTGAACTTGATGGACATGTGTCTTTTTTCAACCGTACAAACTATGTAACTATGTAACTATGTAACTATGTAATGAGGTCTTACTGTGCAGTTCCACTTTAAGATTTATCACATGGGCATTTCAAATCCTCCTAGTTGTAACAGTGCACGCAGCAAAGTGACATCCTCCAGTCTGGTACTAAGGAGTATGTATCATTTTTTTCATTATTGCTTAATAGCAAATCTCTAAAATTGTGCATTAAATAAGGCTAATAGAATAAATCGTCCCATTATGTATTACAAAACAAGTGGCCTTTTTTTCCCCTACATATTCATATGTGTTAAAGTGTGGCAGGTGCATCATAAATATTGCATTCATTCAGAATATTGTATTTTCCAATGTATTCTTGCCAGAAAACTGGTGTAAATACACTGATAAATTAACTGCATTGGGTTATTTGTCCTGAGTATTTTTCGCCCTTTTACAGTCCGTAGTCATTTTTTAATGGTCTCATCAGAAAACGAAATACTATTTTTTTTATTGATTCTGGTAAGATTTTATGCATAGTAAATGATATCATACATAATCATTATAGATAAAGACAGTGGTTGTCTAATGTATAATTATAATTTGTAATGTTCTTTAAGATGCTCAAGATATGATCTTGATATATTAAATACCCATTTCTCTCCCAGGCCCTGTCACTTGGCATTCTTGCACTTCTAGCTTATCGTGAATGGACACAAAGATCACTGGTAATATTTCCTTCTATATAATTACATTTTTTATACAAATTTAAAATAAAATATAGAATGTCAATTATCTTATTCACAAGTCAAAGAAGTCAACTTTACTGATAACATGAAGAAAACATCTAAATAATATCTAATATTAGGAGGCTGTATATAGGAAAATAGTGCACTGACATGGCTGTTTAAAGGTTGACTTTATGTTTGACATATCTTGCAGTGGGAATCCACATTTACCTTGGGTCTTTTAAGCATCATCGGATCACCTGTTCAACTTACAGTGGCCATTGCATCCATTCTTATCGGTCCATATTGTTACTACACTTTTGCTGGGATGTCATCGACCAACTACATTGGCTATGCAATTAAGTTTCCTTTCCCTTATGCCAAGTTTCAGAATACATGCCAAGAACCCCTCTACTATGAATGGTATCATCTTGCTTTACAAATCCTTGACCTGATCTCAAGTGTTTTCATTATGTGCTCATCATTAGCATTGGTGATTAAGCTCTCAGCCAGGATACTACGCACAGGGACTTTAAATGTAAGTAACTTGGATGTATTTTTTGTGAAGTTTTGATTTTCTCAGATTGTTTTATTTATTTCTGGTGCTTATATAGCACCAACATATTCCTCACTGATGTACAGAAGTTGTCCAAACTTTATTCCCCAGTGGGGCTCGCAATGCCCTATCTGTATATTTTTGGAATGTGGGAGGAAACCAGAGTACCCGGAAGAAATCCACGTAAAACACGGGGAAAACATACAAACTCCAAGCAGATATTGCATGGCTGAATTTGAATCCAGGACTCCAGTGCTAACCAGTGAGCCACCGTAGACGTCACAAAAGCAATTTGCCTGGGGTGTCGAGAACTGGAACAGTGGCGATCAGCATATTGCCATGGCGGCTGCTATATGAAAGGGATTGTCTATGTTGAGACAACCCCTTTAAACAAAGGCATCTAGAACTTTGGCCACATTTTAAATGCCTTTAAAGGTTATTCAAACCTTTGAATGTTTTTTTTTAAATTAAATTAATGTATTTTTTTGATTCTAAGCACTTTATTTACTTGACGATTACATTGTTTCTTTTACTTTTTAGGATACATCTTTTATGTATCCTCTATACATAGAAGCTGTATCCTTCTCTCTCAGCTGAATCCGTAAGTTCAGCTGTACTGTCGGCTTGGCTGAGAGCGAGTCCTGCGTGTTTCTGACAAATAGGATCCAGATAACATTGATCACATCTAAGTTATGAAGTGATCAATAATAGTTGGATCCTGTGTGTCAGAGACACATAGGACCCGCTCTCAGCCAAGCCGACAGTACAGCTGAACTTACGGTTTCAGCTGAAAGAGAACGATACAGCTTTAGGATACATAGAAGCTGTATTGTAAAAAGTAAAAACATTATTTAATAATCGTCAGTTAAAGCAATGTGTTTTTTTTATTCTAAGCACTTTTTTAATAAAAAAATCATTCAACGGTAGTTAGTTAAAGAGGCTCTGTCACCACATTATAAGTGGCCTATCTTCTACATAACGTGCTCGGCGCTGCCATGTAGATTGCAGCAGTGTTTTTTATTTAGAAAAACGATAATTTTTGATGGAGTTATGACCTATTTTAGCTTTATGCTAATTACTTTCTTAATGGAGAACTGGGCGTGTTTTACTTTTTCACCAAGTGGGCGTTGTGGAGAGAAGTGTATGACGCTGACCAATCAACATCATACACTTCTCTCCATTCATGTATTCAGCACATAGTAATCTTATTAGATCATTATATGCAGCCACATACACACACATTAACATTACTGAAGTGTCCTGACAGTGAATATACATCACCTCCAGCCAGGACGTGATGTCTATTCAGAATCCTGACACTTCACTAACGTTTGTGCGAGATTTACAGCTAGGCAAGCATAATCTCGTTTTAAATGACAGTTTACAGCGTAATGTCGTGAGATTACACTTACCTTGCTGTAAATCTCACAGAAACGTTAGCGAAGTGTCAGGATTCTGAATAGACAACATCACATCCTGGCTGGAGGTGCTGCCTAGTCATTGTCAAGATACTTGAGTAACGTTAATGTGTGTGTGTATGTGGCTGCACATAGTGATCTAGTAAGATTACTATGTGCTGTGTAAATGAGAAGTGTATGATGCTGATTTGTCAGCGCCATACACTTTGACAACGCCCACTTGGTCAAAAAGTAAAACACGCCCAGTTGTCCATTGAGAAACTCATTAGCATAAAGCTAAATTAGGTCATAACTCCATCAAAAATGATCGTTTTTCTAAATAAAAAACACTGCTATCATCTACATTACAGCGCCGATCACATTATGTACACGATAGGGCACTAATAATGTGGTCACAGAGCCTCTTTAAGTACCCCTTAGTTCTGTAACATCTTAACATAGGAGTAGACAGTGGAGTATGGGGAGTCAACAAATCCATTTGGATGAAAGAACAAAGAAACTCAAGGTTGCAGTATTTTATAGTCTATATGCATATGAAGTTAGCTCCAGCTAGCAGCGGTTGCTTTCAGACAGAATTTTACCATGACTGTGTAAAGGGCAGCCGGTGATTTGCAGATCTATGCGTGGAAAATGAAGCCATAGTTCCTATAAAGCGATAGCATAAAATTAAGGAGGACATTAACTTTAAAAAAAAATAGTGCATTTGACAGAGATCTCAATGGGAATGGTGCCCATTCTGAGTTTTGGTATGGAGCACTACGAGTTCTGTGTATGCCTTTGTCAGCATTATAGACTTATCTTATTCAGGCTAAGCTATTATATACTCAGCACATTCCCACTCTCGTGTTCAAAGATTTCTGGGACACACGGGACTCTCCAGCTGTGAAAAATAAACGTACATAATTATAGATGATACATCAGTACTATTTGATGCCAACAATTGGGCAGGATCTCTACATCATTTTGGCCCAGATTTTGTATCATTGATGCCGATTTGTGGCACCTGATGTGGAACTGCTTATGGAACTGACTGTGAGGAGTACTGGATGGTAAATTATGTCTAATCCAGATTAGTAAAAAAAAAATATTCAGGTGTTGTAAAGTCGCTAACGGCTCAAAAGTCACCAAAATTTCAACATTTGACAGTTTTCCACTAAAAACAGTGGGGGGAGCTTAGTGGAAAGGGCCATGAAAATGGTGTAATTTATAGTGGAAATCTACTTCTGCTCCAGAATAGTTTAAATTTTATGGTGCACAGACAGTCGAAGATACAACAAATTTATTAAGAAGCGTGAACATATCTTACTACAGCTTGTTTCCTATTAAGATTGCCATAGGAAATGTTTGTCTTAATGAATTCCCCCCTTTAGTGTACAAGTCCTGCACCAGAATTATTTTTAGACAAAAATTTAGTATTATAATCTGTAACATACCATACTTCAATTGGTGCGATACCATGACAGATATGATACCATGACAGATATGATACCATGATGGGTATGACAAAATTTACCAGATTTATTTCGAAGCATTATATGAGAGAACAGATTTGTCCAGTTTTTAGTAAACTGTTGCCATGTAGTTCTTTTTTTGGTGCCCGAGGCTTGGTTAAAGGGGTATTCCCAGCTGAAACTTTTAGGGCATATACATGAGAGCTAGAATGCACACCTACAGTATCTCCAGAACAGAACCTACAGTATCCCCAGCTCTCTCCATTCACTTCAATTGGAATTATGGAAATACCCAAGCCCATTTTCTCGGCTGTTGATCGTAACTTCCATTGAACAGATGGGACGAGGCAGGGATCAATTGCAGAGTTTATCCTACATTTATGGCATATCCTGCTTGACTTGCAGTTGACAATGACACTAAGGGCATGGCCAGATGTGGCAGCATTTTTCCGCTGCAAATGTTGGTGCAGATTTGGGGCATTTACGCAACGAATCTGCACCAACATTTGCATATTTGACAGGTAATTCAGACGTTGCCGAAAAGACAGCGGACTTGCCACAGATTTCAGTTTTTCCATTGCAAAGGCTGAAATCCGCAGTGAAATTCTGCTTTTTCTCCGCAACAGTCAGTGCATGCTGCGGAGGGAAAATTCCGCACCGCAGCCTATGGTCCGCAGCGGAGTTCTCAGCAACATCTGAACTAACTTGCCTAAAAATGTATTGAAACAACTGTAAAAAACTGCCGCAGGAGAATTCCACAGCAATTCCGCCACGTCTGGCCGTGCCCTAAGGGGTTCCCTGGAAATATATAAATAGCTGGTTGAAGTAGTATTTGTATACGTATGTGTTGTCTATATCCCTATGGACCGATACAAAAACCATCCGTAATCATATGTAAACAAACATTGCAAGTTTATTACTAAGTATATTAGAAAGCAAGAGAGCTCAGTTATGTAATTGCCATCTAGATGTTCTTGGAGGAAGTCCCTTTAAGACTTTGTACCAATAATGTCAAAAATTTTTTTAAATGTTATATGTCTTTTTACATAGTAAAATTGCCCGTTCTAAATTATTTTACATAGCAAAACGTATAATATTGTGTACATAATAATAATAATAAAAATAATAATAATATAACAATTCGAATGTAGACATGTTATGCATTGACTAAAATTATCTTTGGTTTTCTAGGGAAGAAAAAATATTTGGTGACATGATCATATAAAGAGGAATTGTCAGCACGGAAAGCTGCAATGCACAATGCCCTGATGTTTGTGTCACAATTAAATTACTGAAGTTCACCACGGCAGTCACTTACTGCAAAGTGTCACCAGCTCTAAGACCATTATGGATTTAGTCACACTCTCTCTCCTGCTTATGTATAGGTAAACAGTACATTTATTTCAGGGAATCTTTTTACAGGCATGATTTAACGATTAGGTCTACCTTTAAACACCACTTCACAGTCATACTGTGTTTTTATGCAGTATAAAAAATTTCTGAAACTGAAAATCTGTTCCATACATGTGAATGTGGTTGCTTCTGCCGTATGTGCTTGGATTTCTGCAAGAACTATTCAGATAAGTGGGATAGTTGTAGCAAATTTCTGCCGCGTGTCAATATACCCTTAGGCTGGGTTACCGCACAGCGTAAACACTGCGGAATTCTGGGCAGAAATTCAGCAGCGCTTACAGTAACAGGAAAGTGAATGAGATTTTGCAAGACTCAGCCACACGTGGGGGAAAAAAAAAAACTAAGAAAAGTCGTGCAGAAATCGTTTTGCGGTGCGACTTTCAAATCCGTAGCATGTAAATTTATGCTGCGTATTTTGTGCAGAGATGCTTTGTGTTTGGCTATAGACTTCAATGGGGAGTATAAATTCTGCACTAAAATACACAAGTTGCGGTTTTCTGCATTTTGTACAGCGTTTACACTACGTAAATGCAGTAAAAACCACTGGAAATCCGCGGGGACATATTAAATTTGCTAGAATCAATGCTTAACACTAACTCCGCAGGTAAAACCGCTGTATAAAAAAAACGCAGCGTTTCTCTAGCAATATGCGCAGCAAAAACTCACTATTTGCTGCGAATTTCTGTGACTGAATAACCTGATGTTTTTTTTGAGATTTCAATGCAGATTTTCTGTTGCTGAATATCTGCAGGGTGTCCTGCCTGTAGGAACATACCCTTAGGCCATGTTCAGACGTGGCGGAATTTTTCCGCTGCAAATGTTGGTGCAGATTTGGGGCAATTACGCAACGAATCTGCACCAACATTTGCCTATTTGACAGGTAATTCAGACGTTGCAGATATCACAGCGGACTTGCCACAGGTTTCAGTTTTTGCATTGCTATGGCTGAAATCCGCAGTGAAATTCTTTGCAGCATGCTCATTACACTGCAGAGGAGGGAAAATTCTGAACCGCAGCCTAATTTCCGCACAGTTATTTTCCGCAACGTCTGAATTAAGTTTCCTAAAAATGTATAGAAACACATGTAAAAACCGGCTGCCATAGAATTCCATTGCGATCTGACCACAGCGGAATTCAATTCCGCCACGTCTGAATGTGCTTAGGCTGAGTTCACACGTCACGGATTTGAGGCAGATTTTCAGCGCAGATATTACACTTTACAATCCAAAAGGGTGAGATCTGCGTCAAAACCGCAACAGAATCTGAGACAAATCCGAAACGTGTGAACTCAGCCTTAGGCCATGGCCAGACGTGGCGGAATTGCTCTGGAATTCCGCTGCGGACAGTCCGCTGCGGTAATCCACGGCGGACATATTGTCCATTGGTTTCCACACCTTTTCAGTTAAGTTCGTGCTGACGTGGCGGAAAACTCAGCTGCGGACCATAGGCTGCGGTGTGGAATTTGGTGTCCGCAGCATACACTGGCTGTTGCGGACGTGTAGCGGACTTGTTGCGGGCTCATTGCGGAAGTTCTCCATTGACTTCAACGGAGATTCAAAATTCCGCAATGAAATCTGCAGATGTTATGTGTGTTGCATTGCATATTGGTTTTTTCGAACAGGATATTACTTCATTCTGGCTGGACCTATGTGTTTCTTGGTCTATAGCCAGACTGAGGCCCCATGCACACAAACGTAAAAACGCCTGCTAGGCGACGTCAGGAGATAGTCACTGTCCAGGGTGCTGAAAGAGTTAAACGATCGGCAGTAACCGTTTCAGCACCCTGGACAGTGACTACCGATCACAATATAGATCAACGTGTAAAAAAAAAATAGCAGTTCATACTTACCGAGAACTCCCTGTTTCTTCCTCCAGTCCGGCCTTCCGGGATGACGTTTCAGTCCAAGTGACAGCTGCAGCCAATCACAGGCTGCAGCGGTCACATGGACTGCCGCGTCATCCAGGGAGGTCGGGCTGGATGTCGAAAGAGGGACGCGTCACCAAGACAATGGCCAGGTAAGTATGAATTTCTTTTACTTTTACTAAGGAAACGGCTGTCCCTTCTCTCTATCCTGCACTGATAGAGAGAAGGGAAGTTCTCTTCACCTGAATATGCAACGGCTAATCCGCATCAATTTCCTGCACATTTTAGGCAAAGCTGCAACAGAATCTGCAACACAGATTATGTGCGGCATTGATGCGGACAATGGCAGCAGAAACACGCCACGTCTGGCCATGCCCCTATAGTTCACAGCTGCATTCACAGTTCTGATGGTTGTTATTGGAAACAGTCAACAATCTTGTTGATACACACACCACTTACAGTATAGCTGAGCTCATATAATGCAAAGGGAGAGGGAGTTTTTCCCACATGCAATTACTGTACAGTGTACAGATATAATGAGAATGCAATAAATACTGGAAGATTTCAGCAGAATTCTGTATCCAGCTCTGGATCATAAACCCGGATGTAGCTCTGGACCAGTACAATATACGTAATTGGTCAAACCACAGCATGTCTTATTCCTGGTGTTTTTGTGGCATGCTGTAGTGTTTTTTTTCTACTGCTAGATTTGAGAAAACAATACAGCAGGACAGGCAGGTAAACACTTTGATGGAATAGAAGCAGGTATATGTCCTGGAATTACTTCTTTAAGGATAAAAAAAATTATTTTATTGTTTTATTTTTATGTTCTAATGGTGTAGTTCTTAAAGCACCACTACCTTAATGTGTGAAAGATATAAATATTTGCTATGCAAATTATCAACCAGCCTGGATATATATCCACACACCTCGTAAAAAGCATAACAAAGTATTTTCTTCTGTCCCATATATGTACACAATAGATACTGTGGGCCCTTATATACAAATGGTTACAAATTAAAAGTTGACACATTGCTTACAGAAATCAAATCATTGCTTTTCTAATATGCACTATAAAAATAAAACGTGTGACCACATTTTTTTGTTATGGAAAACAACACTTTATTCATTAGGCCAATCTGTTCACTCGGAAGTGTTTAAAGTCTATGTACACCTTTGAAAACTTAAATAAAAATGTGTATCAGTGTGATTGGTGCAACTTAATAATTACATTTTATTCAAAATTATTTTTACTTTTTCAGATACAGCTGCTTTGTATACTGTATACAGAGCAGCTGTATCTTCCGCTAAGACCTGAATCTGTCAGGTCAGCAGGACTGATGGGTTCAGTGGGATCCACCTGTTATTGATCACATCTAAGTTATGAACTTAGATGTGATCGATAACAGTCTCTGACACGCAGGACCCACTGTCACCGAACACGTCAGTGCCGCTGAGCTGACGGATACAGGTTTCAGCGTTAGATACAGCTGCACTATATACAGGATACAAAGCAGTTGTATCTGAAAAAGTTACAATTATTTTTAATAGAAATTAATCAGAAAGTTGCACCAATCACACTGAGACACTGTTTTATAAAAAAAATAAAAAATAAAATAGTTTTCAAAGGTGTACATAGCCTTTAAGTCCAGGCTAGCTTACAAACGCTTTGGGGGGAATTTATTAAGACTGGCGTTTCAGATGCCAGTCTTAATCTAAAGAGCACTGGAGAAAGATCCGCCTAATTTATTAAAAAAGTCAAATCTACTTTAGATATGAGCTGGAGTAGATTTGCATTCTCATTTTTTTTCCAGTTTATGGCATAAATTATAGTTAGTTTGTGGGGCCGCGAACATTTTTAGTGAAGTAGAGTGAGTGGAGAAAGAATAATAAATCCCCCTCTTTGTTCTTATGTTGTAATTATTTTGTTGTTATCTTGTTGTATTACATTAAATATTCTGTGTCACTCTATGAATATTGGTTGGTGCTCTCCTTTTATACGTGTGTTAAACCGGATGAATATTTTTTTAAAACCTACCAGGGCACATTTATAAAAAGTGTCATATTGCTGGCAAATCTATGTCAGCAAAAATGGTGCAATTTAGATATGTTTAATATCAACAGAAGTGGTTCCTCAACTTACTTCAGCATATGTGAATTTGGTTCTTTATATCAGCTACAAATCCCGAATTAAGGTAAAGCACAAGTTTGAGGAAACATTACCTTCAAACAGATATGTCAGAGCAAAAAACTTCTAGTATACTTATTTGGCATCTAATAACTGAAATGTCACAAAATAAATGAAATGTTGGAGATTCCATTTAATTGAGCATCGTTACACTCTATAGAAAACCTTCCGCACTCTGTAATAGCTCCGAGCGGCATTGGTCTAGAAAATAATTCACACCCATATAAGCACACATCTGAACCATATTCAGTCATGCCCACAAACAAAAAAGTGATGTTTATATGTGTATAAATACGGCACACATTTACGGAGTCATACAGTATGCTGCTGATAAGAAGAAGTATATTACCTCAATCGGAGTAACGTTTTCTGTACCTCCATTTAAATACATGTGAGCCTCCATCTGACCATTGCTTGCACATAATGGAGAAGGAAAGAATATAACATACTCTATATATTATATCACCATATCAATAAAGCAATTGGGCTCCCAAGGAGACATTTTTAGAGATCACATTGTTTACAGTCAGTGCATCCATGTACGATGAATGTGTACATAGGACTCAATGTACACATATGTCGTCCTAGATGCACTGTACAGGTATGTATGCAAACAGAACTGTCCCTGTAGGCAGGTCACCAGGAAATGCTACTGTACATACTGTATATTCAAAATTGTACACAATTCTCTTCATTCAGTTTTATTTAACTGTCATATAATTCCTTTAAATGCGTCAGAATGGGTGATAAAATGAACAGTACTTGGGCAAGATTATGTTACGGATGTAAATCTGAGTGATATGGGCATTAACATCGGTCAACTGTCTTCACATTCTCTCGCTTAAACACTTTACAAAGTAAAAGGGTCATCAGTTACGAGGAAAAGTAGAGAGTCCGCATAGCCTACAAGTCTCAAATAAAAATAAAATAGGGACAGTTATGAAAGTGTCAGATTCATTTATTAAGCAAACATATCCTGAATAATGTTTTAGAACTTTGTTTTAAGGATTTCCTTACTTTTGTAACCCATGGTTTGACATTCTCTTGTAGGGGATTGATAAAGAGGAAAGTGCGGACCTGCGGTAGCTATAGGCGGCCCTCTGTCCCCTGACAATTAACATGCCATCAGTAAGAAAAATGGCACATTGTAGGTGGGAGGCACTGTCACAGATTTTGCATTGGGGCCCAGGAGCTTCAAGTTGTGCCTCTGATAGAAGTCCTTAGCACCTCTCCAAATATTTGCGAGCAACCTCTCTTGTTCAGAAGATTGACTTTTTTCTCTTCATTCAATCAGCTCCGTCTTTTCTCCTAAATACTGTAAAAGGGACAGATGCAGTGGCATAACTACCACTGTAGCAGCCGTAGCGGGAGCCCGCAGCATGAGGGGGCCCATGCCACCCGCCGTCACGGCCCACCCATGGCCAGAGGCTCCGCTAGCAGGGGTTGTTCCTACAAAAGACATGCATCCCCTAAACCGAAAGTTCCCCAGGACAAACCTCGGACTTCCGGGGTCTGTCGGCAGCTCCATAGAAATGAATTCTGCACCAGTCGCGCTTCTGCACATGCGTGACCAGTGCATCTTTCATTTTTATTAAACTGCGCAGACCCCGGAAGTCCGAGGTTTCTCATGGAGAACTTCAGGGGACTTTCGTCCGCCATTCTCCTTATCGCTGCCAGCGATCACACATAGGGGATACATCTCTTTTGTAGGGGGGGTCTGTATGGCATTATCTACAGGGGGCTGTATGGCGCTATCTACAGGGGGATTTGGGGCTGTAAGACGTTATCTACAGGGGGGTTGTATGGCGTTATCTAAGGGGGGGCTGTATGGCGTTATCTATAGGGGGCTGTATGGCGTGATCTACAGGAATCTAGAGAAATTGTTAATATATTTTAAGATATGGGGTTGATTAATTTGGAGAGGTCTTCTTCGAGGAAACCTCTATAAAGATTCATTAGTTCATTTCCATGCCTTATAATAGCATCTACAGCTGTACTCCTGAAATTGTCACACACATTGGTAAGTCTGTTTTTGTCTGTACTGGCTGTTGCTGCCTGAGGGTTTGCTTTGGAGGAACCAAAGACGTGAACATTTGTATTTTTTATTTTTTTTTTTACCTAAATGTTACCATAACATGTTGACATAATCCCATTGAGGTATTCTGAAGTGGGGAAGGTTGACAACTATAATTGTGTTTAACTTCCTTATTACAATAAAAGACATATAACTATGTGGTGCAAATGTTTCCTACACCTGTGCTGTGTGCCGTCATCCTTCAGACAATTCATTGTGTGAACCAGGAGGGTGATTTATTGTCACTTCACACTGAGTTCCCCCCGCCACAATTAATATCCCTGGAATAAATCCTTTGATTCTATACTACACAAGAACCATAAAGTGGATATTTGGTTTACAAAACCCATTTTTAATGAATAGTTGGGGTCTCCTCTTCAGGAACCCCCTGTATTAGATAGAGTGGAGAGTGGCTACACAGAGCGGCTCTTGCTTTCTATGTCAATGCATGAACAGACCGCCCATTGATTGAATGGGAACTGTTTCTCTTGTGATGGCACTGCAGGGGAAGTGATCACTTGTTGATGGGTTCCACACATTTTACTGCTGAGGATCTAGTAGCGGGACATATAGACCTAAAAACGAACCAAAATGGGACATAACCCTTAGACAAGTAATGTACTCCAAAGATAAAAGTACAAAAAATTTTTATTAAATATTATAACAATGACCAGTAATGAGAAAAGAGATATGATACAATTAACACGGAGACATATGCAACAGGGTCAGATGAAAAAGACCAAGACCAGCAGAATCAACCGTCCAATAAAGACCTATCACACGCTAAAGTATGAGTAAGTGGTTTAGAAAGCCCGGGGGTATGGGGTGGTAAGTCCCATACATAGTGCCATACTATCAGCTAAAATAACAGCGTGTAGAGTATATAGATATGCGTAGCCTGCACAGTATATAGTGCATGTAATAGTACGTACAAAATCTACACAGTATATATGGTAGTACGTAAAAAGTGCAACTGAAGACGTATGCAGATAGTATAACGGCTCAAATAGCCAAGAAAAATATGACTGCCACGACTAAATGGAATAGCACAATAATGTGGAGGCTACAAAGAGCTGAAGAAACCTATGCACATACCCAGAGACATGATGAAGAGCGTGGGGGATCAATGGAGTGGATGGGTGGCAGTCATATTTTTCTTGGCTATTTGAGCCGTTATACTATCTGCATACGTCTTCAGTTGCACTTTTTACGTACTACCATATATACTGTGTAGATTTTGTACGTACTATTACATGCACTATATACTGTGCAGGCTACGCATATCTATATACTCTACACGCTGTTATTTTAGCTGATAGCACGGCACTATGTATGGGACTTACCACCCCATACCCCCGGGCTTTCTAAACCACTTACTCATACTTTAGCGTGTGATAGGTCTTTAGTGGACAGTTGATTCTGCTGGTCTTGGTCTTTTTCATCTGACCCTGTTGCATATGTCTCCGTGTTAATTGTATCATATCTCTTTTCTCATTACTTGTCATTGTTATAATATTTAATAAAGATTTTTTGTACTTTTATCTTTGGAGTACATTACTTGTCTAAGGGTTATGTCCCATTTTGGTTCGTTTTTAGGTCTATATACTACAAGGGACCCCAATATATGCCATCTTTGGTGTGAGGTTTTTGCTTAGGTTGTTTGTCTAGTAGCGGGACACCCTGAGATTACCTTATCTAAAAAAAAGGGTATTGTCAAAGCAGTCAACCCCTTTAATGTTTTTATCATGAAGCAAGGCAAAACAATCAGCAGCTAAACACTGAAATGAGAATAGAAATGGTATACATATAATAATTCCATAATCGGTTGACCCCTCCAGTTTAATACATGTGCTGTTATAAATACCTCATAGGACCTTCATGAATCATATGACTTTAATACAATCAACCGTACAATGATAAAATTAACTATTAACTGTCAGTGACAGTTGTAATTCTTTTAAATAACATATTCAGACAAGGACATTGCAGATGATGACTTTAGTAACCATGGCCTGCTGATAAATGTCTTCATTTTCCAAGGTGCAGCAGAATGCACATCTGCCTATAAGAAGACATGTCGCCAGTGTATCTTATTGTTTCAAGAGCATTCATGTGCTTTTAGCCACGTTAACTTTTAAGTATTTATCACAATGAACTGGGAGGCAGAGCAATTTCAAGATCAGACACAGTTCAAAGGAATAAGATCAAAGATTTAAGATTGTGGGATTCCCATGTTAGTCTTTCAAACTTCCTATGCATATAATTTTACCTAAACCAACTGGTTTTTAATGACTTTTTTTCATCTTGCTTCAATACATTTTATTCTCTTACAAATCACTATGCTATTAAATCTGCAGAAACTATAGAGAATGAAAAAAAGAAAACCAAAACATCATTTAACTACCAAGGCTACACATATAATACTGTAAAATGATAGAATATTGTTTATACTAAAAACAGCGCAAAATATTTAAAAAAAAAATTAGGACCAATTCATATCATGTCCCGAGTCACATACAACAACTCCTTCTCATTTATGGCTGTTTTTGTCCTTTATGTGCTCAAAAAATATTAACTCCTGGATATCATGGAGAATTTGTTAAAGAAGATTTTCCCTCAATGCGTTTGTATGGCCATATACAGTATAAGTAAATCAGACGTTAGAGCACTAGCCCAAGGTTGTTATTTATGTTTGCTGCGCTCACAGAGATATTGGCTCTTTACTGTTTCCTTGCGCCTCTTTTCACAGAAGTGACAGCAGGAATTGCAGCCATATTTGATGTCACATTTAAAACAGCTGCTCACCAACTGGTAAAATGTCACTTTGTTATTGATAGGAGATGATGACAATATTACAATTAAGTGTGAGATTCAAAAGTTACATCTAACATGGCTACTCTTACTGTTTTCGCTTTTGCAAAAATGGCAGCTGCAAAAAAAATAAAAAAAAATGCTAATAAATAAATAAAAACATAATTACCAAACTTTGGTTTTTACTTTAACCAGTTCATGACCGGGCTATTTTGAGCCTTCAGGACCAGACACCGTTTAGCCATTTTTAACACGCGTTAGTTAAATGGGTAGAACTTTTTTATTTTTTTGACTAGCGACGTGATTTTTGCGATGTTTTTTCCGTAGACAATGCAGGTTTCTTTTTTTATAATTTTTATACACATCGTTTTTGCTATTTTAGAATTTTTATTCTTGAAAATAGTAGTAAAAAAATACGTTTTACTTTTCAACAGTTTTACCCTAAAATAGACCTTTTATTTGTGATCGTCATTGTCCTCTACCGTAAATTTTAATATATTACATGTCTATATTAGGGTAATTGGGTCAGGGCTACCGTTACGACAATCATTGGCAGGGGGGGGGAGCTTTTTTGGGGGGTGGGTATTTTATGTGTATTTATTATTAATTTGTTTTGTACTTTATTTTACTTTTATTTTTTTATTACTATGGTCTGTCCCTCAAAGGTCAAAAAAGACCTTTGGGGAACATTATACATATATTTATTTTCTTTTTGCACCATGCTTTTCCAATGTAACTGGAGCAGCCCCAGTTACAGGGGAAATCAGCCCTCTCATAGTGACGATTGTCACTAATAGGGCTGTGCTGGGTCTAGTTAGACCCAGCAGCAGTCTGCCACTAACGGCACCCGGCGATCATATGACCAGTCACATGAACACTGGGACCAATAGAGACAGCGGCGCGGCCTCTATTCCTATATACAGTGTTCATTGAGCGTTGTGTAAAAGAGATCGGAGAAGACAGAAGCAGCGAAAGCTGCTTCTATCCTGTCCTCAGGGTCCCCGGCAGTCACTGACTGAATGTCGGGTCTCCGGCAGCTGCCCGATTGCTCGAGCAGCAAGTTAAAACCCGCGCCGTGAAAAGTCTATGGCGCGGGTTTTAAGGACCCTGACCGCTGGCCGTAAATACACAGCCAGTGGTCGGGAACCAGTTAACTTCTGATGTACTATTAGGGTGTGTTCACATCAGCGTCAGGCTTCCGTTCAACAGTTCCATTCGACCTTTCCGTCGGAGGAACTGATGAACGGAAAGCCAAACGGAAGCCATAGCTTCCATTTGCATTACCGTTGATTTCAATGGTAATGCTTCCGTTGCAGTTGGTTTCCGTTTGTTTCCATCCTGTAAAGAGTCAGGTTTTTTTCACGGAAACAATAGCGTAGTTGACTGCGCTATTATTTCCGCAAAAAAAGTGGAAACTTTACAGAACGAAAACAAACAGAAACCAACTGCAACGGAAGCTATGGCTATGAAATCAATGGTAATGCAAATGGAAGCTATGGTTTCCGTTTGGTTTTCAGTTCATCAGTTCCTCCGCCGGAAAGGTCGAACGGAACGGAACAGGCCCTTACAGTGGTTTCTCAAGTTACAATGGCCTCAGTTTACAATATCTTTAACTTACAATAGTCTTTCCTGGGCCATAATAATGTACAACCACGCAAGTGATTGGCTTTAATTTCACAGGTAAGCTCCTGTAAATAAATGCATCACATTGGGGCAAATAGAGCCAGTCAGTGCGAGCTGTATAAACTGGCTGGCTGTCTAATAGCACCTCTCTGCAAGATAGTACATTGGTACATGTTCTGTACTGATCTCTACCTGTACTGTAATCTAAATGTACTACATGTACTGTACTGCTATCTTCCTGTACTGTAATCTACATGTACTGTACTGTTCTCTACCTGTGCTACATGTTCTGTACTGCTCTCTACCTGGACTACATGTACTGTACTCTCTACGTGTACTACATGTACTGTAATCTACCTCTACTACATGTACTGTACTACACTCTACCTATACTACATGTACTGTGCTGCTATACAGGTCCTTCTCAATTAATTAGAATATCATCAAACAGTTAATTTATTTCAGTAATTCAATTCAAAAAGTGAAACTTATAAATTATAAAGATTTATTACACACAGAGTGATCTATTTACAGCATTTTTTTCTTTCAATGTTGATGATTATGGCTAACAGTTAATGAAACCCAAAATTTAGTCTCTCCGAAAATTTGAATATTGGGTAAAAGTTCAAAATTGTAGAGTGATGGTGTCACACTCTAATTAGCTAACCAACACAAAACACTTGCAAAGGTTTCTGTCACGAAGGGTCTGTGGACCCACTGGGCCATACCACCATGGCGGTAAGGCAGCTGGCCAACAGCGCGCATGTCAATGTCTATAGTTCGTATAGGTACCTGTGGCAGCTCAGACAGCAGCAGGGCATACTCAGCTGGCACTATTCAGCAGGTAGACATCAGGCAAGATGAAGCAGGTCAGACGTGGAATACAGCACGACACGACTTTTGCACAGCATAGTGCTAGACCAGGATAGTATGGAATGCAGGGAACAGGAACACACTAGGAGGCCATCACATAGACAAACTAGGAAACATCAACAACGCTCAGGCATAAAAGCAGGGGACTGGAGCCCTCTTATAGTTCAGGCTACTCACGGGTTAAAGTTTATCAGAAGTCTGGTGCGCGCACTGCCCTACGGGATCCGGCTGAGGTGAGTGGACACGAGCGCTGGTGTCTCCTGAGGAGGAGGCTAGGGCCAGCACTTGCCGAATCGTGGCTGCGGCTGTCAGGAGGAGATTGGAGCTGACGGCCCACAGCCACGGACATTACAGTTTCCTAAGCCTTTAAATGGTCCAACAGTCTGGTTCAGTAGGCTACACAATCATGGGGAAGACTGCTGACTTGACAGTCGTCCCAAAGACAGTAATTGACGCCCTCCAGAAGGAGGGTAAGCTAGAAAAGGACATTGCTAAAGAAGCTGGCTGTTCACAGAGTGCTGTATCCAAGCATATTAATGGGAAGTTGAGAGGAAGGAAAAAGTGTGGTAGAAAAAGGTGCACAAGCAACAGGGATAACCGCAGCCTTAAAAGGATTGTCAAGAAAAGGCTATTCAAGAATCTGAGGGAGATTTACAAGGAGTGGACTCTGGCTGGAGTCAGTGCTTCAAGAGCCACCACACAAAGATGTATCCAGGACATGGGCTACAACTGTCTCATTCCTTGTGTCAAACACTCATGACCCAGAGACAATGTCAGAAGCGTCTTACCTGGGCTAAGAAGAAAAAGGACTGGTCTGTTGCTCAGTGGTCCAAAGTCCCTTTTTCAGATGAAAGTCAATTTTGCATTTCATTTGGAAATCAAGGTCCCAGAGTCTGGAGAAAGAGTGGAGAGGCACTCAATCCAAGTTGCTTGCGGTCCAGTGTGAAGTTTTCACAGTCAGTGATGGTTTGGGGAGCCATGTCATCTGCTGGTGTTTGTCCACTGTGTTATATCAAGTCCAGATTTAACGCAGCCGTCTACCAGAAAATTTTAGGGCTCTTCATGCTTCCCTCTGCTGACAAGCTTAATGGAGATGCTGAATCTATGGGTAGTGTCAAGAGGAAGATGAGAGACACCAGATCCAACAATGCAGATGAGCTGAAAGCCACTATCAAAGCAACTTGGGCTTCCATAACACCTCAGCAGTGTCACAGGCTGATCGCCTACATGCCACGACGCATAGATGCAGTAATTCATGCAAAAGGAGCCACGACCAAGTATTGAGTGCATATACTGTACATACTTATCAGTAAGCCAACATTTCGGTATTAAAAATCATTTTTGAAATTTGTGCTTATATCATATTCTAATTTTCTGAGAGACTAAATTTAGGATTTTCCTTAACTGCCATAATCAACATTAAAAGAAAAAAATGCTGGAAATAGATCACCCTGTGTGTAATGAATCGATATAATATAGTTTCACTTTTTGAATTGAATTACTGAATTAAAGGAAGGGTGTCGCGAAAAAAAATTTTTTTATATTAATTTGCTTTTAGTGTTTTATTAAATCAATTTTATTTGTGTGTTTGTGTTTTACTTTTTTTTTTCTAACTTTTTCTTCACTATGGGGACTGCCATTTTTTTTTTCATCTCTGTATGTGTCGATTAACAACACATACAGAGATGGAATACGGCACATACATCCCCATAGAGAATGCGAACGGGATCCGTTCGCATTCACTATGGTGTACGCCGTCTGTGTGGGAACGGCGCATGCGCCGCTCCCACATAGTCCAAATGGAAGGTCTTCGGCCGAGCGACATCCGGCGCCATTTTCTTGTGGACCGGAAGCCGCGGCCGGACAGTAAGATGACTACTTCCGGTCGCGGCTTCCGGACATGTGATTAGAAGCAAGCACCAGGAGCGGACGGACCGGAGGGAGCGGCGGCGGCAGGAGCAGGTAAGTTATGTTTGTTTATGTTCATGTTTTAGTGTGTGATTACCACTGTATGTAAGCCTACTACACTGTGTAATCGCTCAAAAAATGCCGTCACACAGTGTAGGAGGTTTGGACATTCAATCCCCTCCTTTCTCCTGGCACTAGCCAGGATAAAGGAGGGGGGATTGTTTGAGCACGCTAGAGCGAGTGGGTCTTCTCAAATTTTGCAGCATAAAGCAATGTGGTTGCTTTACCACATGCCAATGCTGCAATTTTGGGAATTGCTCCCTCTAGTGACCAGCAGGGAAATGTTATAAATTAGAATCTAATTTATAATATTTCTGACTTGTGAAAAAATTAAAACAATGTCTAATCATGTATATAATAACTGTTTAACCAAAAAAAAATTAAAAAAAAATAATTTTCTAGCGAAACATTCCCTTTAAATTAACTTTATGATGATGGTCTAATTCATTGAGAAGGACTATACTACATGTACTCTGCTGCGCTCTATCTGTACTACACATACTGTACTGCTCTCAACCTGTACTACATGCACTGTACTGCGCTCTACCTGTACTACATGTACTGTACTGCTCTCTACCTGTACTACATGTACTGTACTATTCACTATCTGTTCTACATGTACTGTACGGCTCTCTAACTGTACTACATGTACTGTACCGCTCCTTACCTGTACTACATGTACTGTACTACTATATACCTATACTACATGTATTGTGTTGCTCTCTACCTGTACTGTACTTCTATCCACCCATACTACATGTACTGTACTGCTCTCTACCTGTACTACTATCTACCTGTGCTACATGTACTGCACTGCTCTTTACCTGTGCTACATGTACTGTACTGTTTTCTACCTGTACTACATGTACTGTACTGATCTTTACCTGTATTACATGTACTGTACTGTTATCTTCCTTTACCACATGTATGATATTGCTCTCTAGCTGTGCTACATGTTCTGTACCGTATAGTACAGTACCTGTGCTACATGTACTGTAATTCTTTCTACCTGTACTACATATTTGAGGTTTGAAGATATATTAGACATAATGAAAAGTGATCTTAAACTATTATACAAGTAAGCGACTTCTTTCCAGTAACATCTGAAGGCACAATGCTTTTTGTACAACAGAATGAATCTCTCTCTATTGACCCCTTAGTGACAGAGCAAGTGTTTTCATGTTTTCATTGTCACATTCCAAGACCATAACGTTTTATTTTTTTGTCGATGTAGCCGTATAAAGCTTTGTTTCTTTTGGGCCGAGTTTTTTTTTTTTTAATGGCACCATTTTGTGGTACATATACCTTAGGCCATATCCACACGAACGTGTGTCAAATCAGTGATTTGCATCAGTGCGGTACCCATTGAAAATGATTCCTTATAGACTTGAGCCTATTGCGGCATCTGTGAAAGTGGACAAAAATAGGACATGTCCTATCTTTTCACGGGCCGTTGGCACGGTCTATTAAAACAACGGCCATTTGAATAGCCCCATAGAAGTATATAGCTTTTGTGTGAATAAGCCTTTATTGATTAATGTTTATTAACTTTTTGGTGCGATTGTAAAAAACCAGCTATTTTTGCAGTTTTGTGGTTACAATTTACACAGTTCATCATGCAGTATAAATAACATAACTTTATTTTATTGGTCAGTACGATTAAACCAAATTTATATAGTTTGTTTTACTACTTTTACACAATGAAAATACTTTAAAAAAAAATTAGTTTTTGTGCCGACATATTCCAAGAACCATAACATTTCTATTTTTCCATCAAACTAACTGCATAAGGGCTTATTTTTTCTGAACAACTTGTAGTTTTCATTGGTGCCATTTTATGGTACATTAGATTTCTTTTAAAGCTTTTTTATTGCGTTTTTTTGGGATGTGGGATGAACAGAAAACAACAATATTGTTTCTTTGTTCCTTGTTCAGTGCGCGGGTAAATAACATTAAAGTTCGGGTCTTTGTGGATGTGGCGATACCAATTGTGTATTTTTTTATGTGTTTTTCATAATAAAGCATTTTGCAAGGGAGGAAAGGTGGGTTTTTTTTTACATCGCATACTTTAGTTTTTTTTCTATAAACTTTATTGATCTTTTTAAAAAAAAAAAGAAATAATAATTTTAGACCCACTATGGGACTTCACTATGCGATCATTTGATCAGTTTTACTGTATAGTACACTGCAATTGTTCTGTATTGCAGTGTATTATTTCTGTCAGTGAAAAACTGACCAAATAGGAGTACAAAAAGGCAGACCTGGGGCCTTCATTAGGTCCCATGCTGCCATGAAAACCTGAAAAGTAGGAGCCACACTCCCTCCCTCTGAAACCACTGAGATGCTGCAGTCACCAAGGTTCCTCCGATCCTGGCCATTAGAGTAAGAGATCAGGTGTCATTAGACATCCGTACACCCAGGGCCGGCATCAGGGCAATATTGGCGATGCTGCCATCAGGGGCCCCGCCAAATATGTTAAAATAAAGGGGCCCACTTGCCACTGCTGGCATAGATGTGGCCACTGCAGTTCAGCCTATATAAATTTATTTTGAGCGAATGGCAGGGTGGGGGGCTCTTTCTTTCCAACTGATTAACAAGATAGCGGATTCGCCCCACTCGTACTCCTGCCCCCAAACCAATAGAACTGCTGGAGATAAGTGTCTGTCTGGTCTGCCTCATCTTCTATTCTCCTCCTCCTCTCTTCCAAAGCGACACAACGTGATGTACGTCACCTTCTGTGGTGACGCTAGGAGGAAGGTGATGGATTCATCATCTATCCCGTGGTGGAGGGAGTTCTTCCCCCACCCAGGGCTGGCGTCAGCACCCAAAAAACCCAGCACTCCACTTGGGGGGCCCACTCGGCTGCTGGGTGCTGACGCTGCCGTCGTTAAGGCATCACTGTCCATATATGGACAGTGATGTAAGAAGGGGAGGAGTCCTAGGCAGAGCGCTAGCGGCTCTGCTCCGGGACTCTGTCTCTGGGAAAGCCCCTGACATCGATATGGATAGTGAATATGGACAGTGATGCCAGGACCAGAGCAGTGTCCCAGTCTGACCGCGCTGGTCCCGTCTCTAACTGAGCCTGCGTCCGTAGGACGCAGATTCAGTTGGGTAGAATGCTGGACCCTTGCTCCAGCATTCACTGTGACGTGAACAGCTCGGCACAGGCAGGCACGATGTAGTGACGTCACTACATCGCGCCTGTCTGCGACGAGACACTCACAGCACAGTGGAGAAGTATCCTCCATACGTCGTGGGAACGGGGATAGTTAAGTAATTATGTTATTATTTTTCTTATAGATACATATGGGGGCATTATACTGGGTATGGGAGGGGGTCTTATTGTAGCTGTTGAGGGGGCATTATACTGTATGGGACAGCTGTGGGGGGCATTATACTGTATGTGGCAGCTGTGGAGGGCATTACACAGTATGGGGGCATTACTGTATGGGACAGCTATGGGGGGCATTATACTGTATTGTGCAGCTATGGGGGGCATTATAATGAGTGGGGCAGATACGGGGAGCATTATACTGAGGTGGTCAGCTATGAGGGGCATTATACTGTGTGGGGGGCAGCTATGGAGGCATTATACTGTGTGGGGGGCAGCTATGGGGAGCATTATACTGTGTGTGGGGGGAGCTATGGGGAGCATTATACTGTGGGGGGCAGCTATGGGGGGTTATTACACTGTGGGGGCATTCATGGGGTTTGTTGGGCAAGGCAGCTTGGCATAGGCGTGCGCGGGGTCTGGTGAATTCTTGCACTAGGGCCCATGAGCCTTTAGCTACGCCACTCCCAGGCAGAGTGCTAGTAGTGCTCTGCCCAGGACTATGGATCTGGGGTTGCCACTGACAACACTGTCCATATATAGACAGTGACGTCAGGAGCTGTGTGGCACTACCTGGGAGGAGTGGGCTGTGTGGCACAACCTGGGAGGGGGGCTGTGTGGCACTATCTACAGAGGGCACTAAATTTATGGGGTTAGAAACTGGGGGCCTAACTTCTATATGGGGGCACAAACAGGGTCTAACGTCTATATGGGGGCACAAAGTGACGATTTTTGGCATTTTACTGCTGCCGTGAGTTCCCCCGCAGAGGGGCACACTAAGTCTGTGTATGGCCCAAGGGCCCACATAAACCTGGAGCCGGCCCTGCCCCCACCATTTGTCTTTTTTAGAGGAGGGAGCACACAGGAGCCGCAGCACAGTGAGTATTGCTGTTTAGTGAGACGGTGTAGGACGTAAGCTCCTAAAGCTGCAGCCTGCTCTGTGTTCTGTACAGGTAGGCAGCAGCATTATTAGTAGTTTATATTAGTAGTCTAACTGCCAAACAGTGCCCCCCTCCCCACCAAACCATAGTTTTCCGTCCTTCCCTGCCCCCTCTCCTCTTAACTTTCGGTGCTATCGCACGCAAGGACCGAGTGTGCATTGGTGCACACAATGGTCTGCTGCTGCTTTAGGTCTTAGTACAGTGGCGTTGGAAGTGAAGAGGACTCGGGAGTGGGGAGTGGTAAGTATTTCCCGCAGTCTGAGCAAAGGTCTGAATTATTTTTTTTGTTCTGGTCTGGGGTCTGAATTTATGTAGGGGTCTAAATTAGTTTTGGTGTCTGGTTCAGGATTTTAATTAATTTTGCCATCTGGTCTGGTTGCAAGTAACATGGATACCGTGTGTTCATGCAGGAATGCCGCAGCTGTTGGAGATCGTACAGGAGCCAGCACTGCATCTTGGTAAGTGACTGTACTCTACACAGGCAACAACTTCAGGACAATGGCTTATTTTCTGCTCCCTTCCCCCGCCCTTCTACAGAGCCCCAGCCAGTTTGCGTTTCCCCCTGGCTTCCCTACTGTCACTTTCCGTTCCCCCAGTTCTCTTCTACCCCCACAAATTTTTGACACAAGGTGTCCTCCCTTGGTCAATGCCTACCTACTATCTCCACCCTGCCCCTTCACAGAGAACCTGTCAGTTTGTGTCTCACCCCTGTCCCCCTCCCACAACTTTCTGTTGCCCACCCCAGGGGGGGCAGACTCCTAGGCTGTATGGGGCTCTGAAATTCCTCATGGCGGCTCTGTGTACACCTGCACCACCCGCTACAGGATACCCATGCCGGTTTTATTCTACAGGTACATAAAAAGGAGGCACTGTAGAATAAATCCGGTTAGTGGCCATCGTAAAAATGTATATAGGCGTGCACTAATGTGTAAAGGGAAGGACATTTGCGAATATATGAGTGTTTATTAAAGTTTACAAACATAAGTTTATAACAACATATAATGAGAGGACCATCGATATATCATATAAGCAGGTTGTACAGTGGAACAATGTCCTCAAGGCAGAATTTTTTTCCAACATGCAGAACTTCTCATAATTTTAATTCTTTATAATTGTAGAGAAGATCAACTTCACAATATTTGATTGACTGTAGGTATTAAACATCATGCCAACAAGACCGTCCCTTGGTATCTTGTGAAAGTTATCTGATATGTATTTTTACTATTTATAAGTTACAAAAAAAATATTTTTTTAAAATTGTAGAAATCCCAAAAAAACTGCTACTTACCTCCACTTTTTATGCTCTAGAATTTTAGCCATTTTAAAGACGCAGATTAAATAATTTAATGTTTCAGTATGTTGCAGAAATTACTGTATTTAATGTTATAATATTTCAGTTTTTATAGATAAAAAAAATAAAGTCTGAGGTAATACATCAATTTACCATATATATCATCATCATTACATTTGTACTAAAAATAAAATTTGAGCTGATAATGAATTTGATTTGCTTGCAGTATATTGTGATGGTGAGATTTATATGTCAACAATGTATTTTTGACTAACTGCTTCCTGCTCTAGTCCTTGAACTTTCCAAGAAGTTGAAAACAGCAGTAAGGGTCATTTAATCTTTTCATCTCTTTCTGGAGGCTGCTATCTAAGACAAACCACATGAAAAGCAAATGTATACCCCCCCCCCCCCCCCAGTGCACTTCATGCCTCACAAAATGTAGCCCACAATGTAACATAACTTTATAATTGCCCCTATAATATATACACAGCATTTTCCAAGAAAAAATAATTGTGCTTTCCAAGCCAACTAAACAGAAAATGTTACAAGCCTAGAAAACAAAGATGGATAGGTTTAAAATATATGAACAAACAATGAACAGTTTATATTAGTTTATTACAGATTATGTCCAGTATTTGGTGAGTTATGGACTGCAAGGCAGGTATGCATTAACATAACTTGAAATATATCACAGCAGTTATTTTTTATTTTTTTTTGCCATACCCTCTTCTACCAGTGTTCTACAGATGTGTGCTGACTGTCCTTGTCACTAGTGGTAAGGACAAAGGCATCAAATCTAAATCAACAGCTGGTCTTTACATGGTCTCTTGCAGGAAACAATGGGCTTGTTTGCACATCATCCTCAGGTTCATTCCACTAATGACTGCTGAGCCAAAAAAGACTGGCTAGTTTCTGACAAAGAAGAGAGACCATTGACTTTGTCAAGATTGTCTTTAAGGTATTAAATATTTTGTAATGTGATGATTGTGAAATCTAGCGACAACATTTCCTTGAAAGAGACAACATTTGCTAGACAGGAAGGCAATGGCAGTACAACCCTGAGTCCAATGGTGTATTCAGGAGCGTAACAAGTCTAAAGGGGGTTTTACACTGGGCGATTATCGGGCAGACGAGCGTTCATAGAACGTCGATAATTGCTCGATCATCTGCTGGTCGCATCGTTTTAAAAAGTAAAATATTATCGTTGTTGGCAGCACATCTTCCTGTGTAAATGTATGGGGACGAGTGATCGGAGTAATGACCACTCGTCCCCATCCATAGCTCCATGTGACAGTAGCAAACGTGCACCAATCAACGATGTCTCGTTGATCGGCGCTCGCTGCACCAGCTGATAATCAGCCGGTATAAAAGGGCCAATAGTCAGGCCCCGTGCCAAGCCCCACACCCCTCTGGGATCGGACCCCCTTAATCAGACCAAAACCCCTCTCGCAGGGGGTTTATCCCAGGTCCCCTCATGCTGCTACATCAAGCCACAGTGCATACAAGATCCTGACACCGTCCAGTGCCAGGACGTTATATACGATGCAGCACATGTCCTCGACACTGGAGCCTGGTGTGGCTATCTGGGGGGATCATTACACCACTGACGGCATTTTGAAAATGCTGAAGTACTTCACTAGTGATATTAGGAGCACCATTGCCCTACAGGTGATAGTGGTAATAGAAGCAACCATTTTAGCGTGGTTCTGTATAACTTGCCTGTAGTAATTGACAAAGCCTGAAAGAGCTCTACAGAGCCTTAAAGCTCTATTAACACGACAGGGTTTCCCAAATGGGGCTATTCACACGACCAATTTTTTGAAGGCCCGGGAAACCCGGGCGTCAAAAAATGGGGCATTCCCCATTTTCGCCCGGCCTCCCGGCTCCCATAGAAGTCTATGGGGCCGGGTAATACACGGCCATCACTGGAATGTGTCCCGAGTGAGGGCCATGTCTTCCGTTGCTCACTCTCTCTCCTTCTCACAATGCGAAGTCCATGTGAGGAGGAGGAGGGTATTTTTTTGCTCCAATGCTGTGGCCGGGGATTGGGGATTCCGCTTCAGAAGTGCCTGACATCACTGTGTCCATATATGGACAGTGAAGTCCGGGACTTCTCCTGTAGTGTAAACACCAGCCACAGGATCGAGAATTCCGCTTCAGAAGTGCCTGACGTCACTGTGTCCATATATGGACACAGTGACGTCAAGCACTTCTGAAGCGGAATCTCCGACCCTGTGGCCGGTGTTTCCGCTCCAGGAGATGTCCCTGAATTCACTGTCCATATATGGACAGTGAAGTCAGGGACTTCTCCTGGAACGATGGCGCTATCTACAGACAGGTAGGGGGTGCTATCTATGAGGGGGTGCTGTGTAGAACTACCTACAGGGGGCTGTGTGGCATTACCTATAGGGGGCTGTGTGGCACTACCTACGGGGGGCTGTATGGCACTACCTACGGGGGGCTGTGTGGCACTACCTACGGGGGGCTGTGTGGCACTACCTATGGGGGGCAGTGTGTGACATTATCTACAGAGGGAAGTGTGTGGGGAAAAATTTACAAATGAAATTCATCTGATTTTAAAACGGACAGGGAAAAAAAACGGATGCAAAACTGGTCAAAATCGGCCGTTAAAAACGGTAACACGGCCCAGAACGGCATCGGAACGGATGCTAAACTGCCGGGAAAAATGGTCCAAAATGGCTGTTTTTATCGGCCGACACTCGGACCCTGTCATGTGAATAGAGCCTTAGGGTACAATAAAGTAGCCTATGCGAAACTAAAAACTTCTAAGGATCAATGGTCAAGCCTACTATGGGCACATGGGACATATTAAGGGCTTATTCACACGACCGAGTGCAGACGCGGACGTCCGTGTTGCACCCATACGGGACCCGTTTTCACACATAGACTTCTATAGAGTCTATTGAGGGACCTGTGAAGTCGGAAGAAAATAGGATATCCTATTTTTCCACGGACCCTTCACACAGTCCATTGAAATAACGCTCGTGTGAACGGCCCCATTGAAATACATCCGTCCGTGTGACGGCCGTCACACGGACGTATACTACGGTCGTGTTAATAAGTCCTAACTGATGTGTTTGCGCCTAAAATATGTTGTAAAATGCACCAAAATACAACGATCGATTGTTCTAAATCCCCTTGAGGGACTAAAAAAAAAAAAGTTAAATACAAAATAATCCTAATTTCTTTTTTTTTTTAAAAAAAAACATTTTCTAATTTTGTTTGCCTAAAGTAATGTAAAAAAATATTTAAAAAGTAACATAATTGGTAATGTCGCATCTGTCAAAAGTCCGAACTATTCTAATATAACGTTATTTAACCCGCATTGTGAATGCCAGAGGCAGGACTTAACCCTTTCCCATCGCTAATATGCCTATTTATGTCAGAAAAGGGTTTTTAAAAATGGCGCCCGCCAGAGCGGCCAGGTCTCTAATGCGTTGCACTGCAGGGACTCAGCGGCAATGCTTGCGATCATAAAAATTTCTGATCGCAAGCATTTAACCCTTCGAATGCTTGTGTCAGATGTGACCATCTGAGGGGTTGTTACTGCCCCTTTCACTTCTGGGCCGGTCATCCGCTCCCGTACAGCGAGACTGTGGGAGCCGATGTATTCCTATAGCAGCTGGGAGCCTTGTGAACGCTCCCAGCACTGCTATAGGAAGATTGCTATTGAGACCTGCCTTCTCCAGGTCTCAATAGCAATGCAGCAATTTTACCATAGACTATTGTGATATTGCAGTCTATGGCATAAGCAATGTAATGCTCGCAGGTTCAAGCCCCCTAGGGGTGCTAAAAAAATAGTAATAAAATGTAAAATAGTTTTTAAAAATAATATATAAAAATTCAAGTCACCCCCCTTTCTCTAGATCACATACAAAACTAAACAAACATATTTGGTATCCCCCACATCTGCAAATGCCCAAACTATAAAAATATTTTTCCAATACGGTGAACGCCGTAGCGGAGAAATAAGGTCAAAATGGCTGAATCGCAGATTTTTTTGCCACTTCAACTCCCCAAAAAATGTAACAAAAAGTAATCAAAATGACAGACTTTCCCCAAAATGATATTAATAAAACGACATCTTTCCACATACAAAAAGATGCCTTACACAGCTCTGTACACAGAAATATAAAAAAAGTTACTGGGGTCACAATATGGTGATGCAATTTTTTTTGGTTTCGTTCAAACATTAAATTTTTCTTTAAGGGTCTAAAACAGGGGTGGGCAAACTTTTTGACTCGCGGGCCACAATGGGTTCTAAAATTTGACAGAGGGGCCGGGCCAGGAGCATTTGGAGGGAGTGTTTGGGCCGGATATACTAAAGCATTAAATGTAGTGTGTGCAAACCTCATAGCACAGTAAGAACACTACAACCCAATTTATTAACTGTCTTTCAAATGTGAAAAATAGCCCTTATCAGTTAATAAATTTGTCTCAAGGAATATGCAAGATATGGCATTTACATACTATTTCGCAGATACTGGCTGATATTGTACTCTTTGAAAACCGCAACATCTTCTTGGCATATCAGACATACAGCCGTTGATCGGACTTCAGTGAAGAAGTATTTTGTTGTCCACTCCTTATTAAACACTCGGCATTCGCTGTCCACTTTCCTTCTCTTTGGTCCGCTCATTTTCACAGAAGGGCTTAATGGTGACGTGAAACGAAGTGAAAATTAAAGTGAAATAAAGAGAAATACGCGCCACATTAACAACGGTCAATGTGTTTTGAGTGCGCCATCTATTGGGAAAACGTGGGCATTGCAGGGAAAGGGGAAAAAAAAGGAGGTTTTTACTATAATTTGGACAAGTTCGGCGGGCCGGATTAAAAAGCCTAACGAGCCGTATGTGGCCCGCGGGCCGTAGTTTGCCCATGTCTGGTCTAAAACATTAACAAAACCTATGTAAATTTGGTATCACCGTGATGCTACTGACCCGCAGAATAAAAGTAATGTGTCGTTTTCACCGTACAGTTAACACCGTAAAAACGAAACCCATAAGAAAATGGTGGAACTGCTGTTTTTTTTCCAATTCCACTCCATTCTGAATTTTTCTCAAGCTTCCCAGTACATAACACATAATATTAAATAATACCATCAGAAAGTACAATTTGTCTCGTAAAAATTTAACCCTCATATGACTGTGTCAACGGAAAAATAAAAAAGTCATGGCTTTTTGAAGGCAGGGAGGAAAAAACAAAAGCATAAGAATGAAAATTAGTCTGATCCTGAAAGGGTTAATAGAGGACAGTTAGAAGTATCGTACACAGCAATACATGAGTATTGCAAGCTATGGTAAAAAAATAAACATAATTGGTATCACCGTGTCCATAAAAAGTCAGAACTATCACGTTATTTAACCTGCACTGTGAACACAGTAAAAAAAAACAAAAAAATAACACACCAGAATTTCTGTTTTTTGGTCGCCTTAGCTCCCCAGAAAATGGAATAAAAAGTGTTCAAAACTCTCATAGTAGTTAATAAATAGTTACATAGATTGAAGACAGACGTCAAGTTCAACCTTTCTCAATAACTTACCCATCATTCATTGCCTGATTAATTATAACTCTCAACGCCATTCGTAAATAAATAGGCATCTAGCCTTTTTTTAAATGCTGACACAGTATCTGCCATAGTCACACATGTACCCTAAAATGGTACGAATAAAAAGTAAGGCACGTCCTGCAAAGAAAAACTTTACCACGCTTCATTGATGGTATCACTGTCAGGGTTAGATGGCGCCCTGTGCGGGATCCTCTATTGCTGCCCCCACAAAAAAATTAACCACAATATATATATATATATATATATATATATACATATACAGTCCAAAGGTAGATGAACACAGCACTCCAATGGTTTCCAGGAAATCAGGCCATGTGCTCGTTACCTGGGGTTGAATCAATTCCCCAAAAAGATAGACAAAAGCATAGAACACAGTAACGGCACCAGGACTTCAGAGTAGATGAAAGCAAAAAGTGGATTTTATTCACCTCAATAAAGCAACGTTTCGGTTCAACAGGAACCTTTCTCAAGCCATCTGTATATATACATACATATACACATACACGCACATACTGGAACATATATACTATACATACATAGAGGAACATATTATACATACTATATATATTGTGACAACTTTGGGTAAATTTAGCTCACAGGATCGCCATCTCCAGGGTGAGAGTGTTGACACATATAGAAAGTTCACTCCAACTCCTTGAATAAAGGTCTAAACCAGCCGCAGCTAGCTTTATTGTCTTCAACACAGCAAGCGGTGTTACAACAAAAAACACACAAAATAAACCCTAGGCCATCCAGCCTCTAACTAACACATTCAGTGACCCTCACTACGAGACACTGAGCCTTGTGCCCGGCACCTCAAAACTTAGGCAGCTTCACCTTACACGTTGATGACTCTCACAGGCTAGCATGCCTGTCTTCCCCAGACTGAGAGCCCTGTGTGAACTGCACACACATCAATTAAAGGTGAAGCCTAACTAGGCTCATCAGACAGCCCAAGACAAGGACTATCTGTATGGAGTGGAAGCCGCCCTTCTCCTTCACACTCCAGCAAACCAGGCCCTATTCTAGGTTTTACACCCAAGCAACAGCAGAGAAAACCCTTGCTGCTGTACATGTTCCCTGGTTGCTTAAAACCTGACAGTTTCTGCACTGTCCAGTATCTGCACTGCTACAATATATATATATATATATATATATATATATATATATATATATATATATATATATATATATATATATATACACGCAGGCACATGTATACACAGAACAGATAGTTACCTGCAGTCCTATGTAACACCACAGATAACAGTGATAACTCTCGGAGTACAGATAATGTAGTAGATATTACCTGCAGTCCTATGTAACACCACAAATAACACAGTGATAACTCTCAGAGTACAGATAATGTAGTAGATGTTACCAGCGGTCCTATGTAACACCACAGATAACACAGTGATAACTCTCTGATTACAGATAATGTGGTAGATGTTACCTGCAGTCCTATGTAACACCACAGATAACACAGTGATTAATCTCTGAGTACAGATAATGTAGTAGATGTTACCTGCAGTCCTATATAACACCACAGATAACAGTGATCACTCTCTGATTACAGATAATGTAGATGTTACCTGCAGTCCTATGTAACATCACAGATAACACACAGTGATAACTCTCTGATTACAGATAATGTAGCAGCTGTTACCTGCAGTCCTATGTAACACCACAGATAACACAGTGATAACTCTCTGATTACAGATAATGTAATAGATGTTACCTGCAGTCTTATGTAACACCACAGATAACACAGTGATAACTCTATGATTACAGATAATGTAGTGGATGTTACATGCAGTCCTATGTAACACCACAGATAACACAGTGATTATTCTCTGAGTACAGATAATGTAGTAGATGTTACCTGCAGTCCTATGTAACACCACAGATAACAATGATCACTCTCTGATTACAGATAATGTAGCTGTTACCTGCAGTCCTATGTAACATCACAGATAACACACAGTGATAACTCTCTGATTACAGATAATGTATTAGTGTTACCTGCAGTCCTACGTAACACCACAGATAACACAGTGATAACTCTAATTACATATAATGTAGTAGATGTTACCTGCAGTCCTATGTAACACCACAGATAACACAGTGATAACCCTCTGATTACAGATAATGTAGTAGTGTTGCCTGCAGTCCTATGTAACACCACAGATAACACAGTGATAATTCTCTGAGTACAGATAATGTATTAGTGTTACCTGCAGTCCTACGTAACACCACAGATAACACAGTGATAACTCTCTGATTACAGATAATGTAGTAGATGTTACCTGCAGTCCTATGTAACACCACAGATAACGCAGTGATAACTCTCTGATTAGATAATGTAGCAGTGTTACATGCAGTCCTATGTAACACCACAGATAACACAGTAATAACTCTCTGATTACAGATAAGTATTAGTGTTACCTGTAGTCCTACGTAACACCACAGATAACACAGTGATAACTCTCTGAGTACAGATAATGTAGCAAATTTCACCTGCAGTCCTATGTAACACCACAGATAACACAGTGATAACTCTCTGACTACAGATAATGTAGTAGTGTTATCTGCAGTCCTATGTAAAAACCACAGATAACACAGTGATAACTCTCTGAGTACAGATAATGTAGTAGATGTTACCTGCAGTCCTATGTAACACCACAGATAACACACAGTGGCAATATTATTGGAATGCACATCCGCCATACAGACACGGATAGTGTTAAGAGGTTAAAGGGATTGTCCGGGTTTAAACTTTTTATGTTGCAGCAGGAGAGGAGGGCTACAAAAAAAAAGCAGCCCATACTTACCAGGGCCGGTGTCAGCACCCGGCGAACCAAGGCGAGTGCCGGGGCCCACTACCCTTGGGGGGCCCACTCGGCCGCTGGGTGCTGACGCTGCCGTCGTCACGGCATTACTGTCCATATATGGACAGTGATGTCAGGAGCAGAGCAGGAGTCCCGGGGCAGAGCACAAGTAGTGCTCTGCCAGGGACTATGGCTCTGGGGCTGACTCAGAAAACACTGTCCATATATGGACAGTGACGTGAGGGGCTGCTCCTGGAGCGGAATCCCCACCCAGAGTGTCGGCAATGCTCTGGCTGGGGATTCCACTCCTAGAGGGAACCCCAAAGGTGCAACTACCAGGGAGGGGGGCAGTGTGTAACTACCAGGGATGGGGGCTGTGTGACACTACCAGGGAGGGGGGCTGTGTGACACAACCAGGGAGGGGGGCTGTGTGGCACTACCTGGGAGGTGGGGGGGTGCGGCACTACCTTGGAGGGGGCGCTGTGTGGCACTACCAGGAAGGGGGGCTGTGTGACACTACCAAGGAGGAGGGGGCTGTGTAGCACTACCTGGGAGGTGGGGGCTTTGTGGCACTACCTTGGAGGGGGCGTTGTGTGGCACTACCAGGAAGGGGGGCTGTGTGGCACTACCTGGGAGAAGGGGCTGTGTGGCGCTACCTGGGAGAGGGGGCTGTGTGGCACTACCTGGGAGAGGGGGCTGTGTGGCACTACCTGGGAGGGGGCTGTGTGGCCCTACCTGGGAGGGGGGGCTGCGTGGCACTACCTGGGAGGGGGCTGTGTGGCACTATATACGGAGGGTGCTAAACTTATGGGGTACAAACTGGGGGCCTAACTTCTATATGGGGGCATAAACAGGGCCTAACGTCTATATGGGGGCACAAAGTGACATTTTCTGCCATTTTACTGCCGCTGTGAGTTCCCCCACAAAGGGGCCTACTAAGTCTTGTGTCGCCCAAGGATCCACATAAACCTGGAACCGGCCCTGATACTTACCGCTCTCCCCCCAGACATTCCTGCGCTGGGGGCTTCTGTCATCTCTGTTCTGTGTGTAGACGAGAGACTGCAACGGTGACATCACGTCTACAGTACATCACAACCGCAGCTAATTACTGGTCTCAGCTGAACGCCGCTGAGGCTATTAATAGGCTGCAGGGATGGTGTACCAGCTATATACAAACAGAGAACAGATCTGATGGGAGCCCCCAGCGCAGGAACGTCTGGGAGGAGAGAGGTAAGTATAAGTTCTTTTTTTTATTTTAACTCCTCCTGCTGCTTCAACAAAATGTTTAATTTGTATTCCGGACAACCACTTCAAAGGCTATGCATACCTTTGAAATAGTTACTTTTTGAGATACAGCTGCTTTGTATTCTGTATGCAGGGCAGCCGTATCTAGCGCTGAGCCCTGAATCCGTCAGGCCAGTGGGACTGACGGGTTCAGTGTCAACAGGGTCTGTGTCTGACACGCAGGATCCACCTGTTAACGATCACATCTAAGTTATGAACCGTCGACACACAGGACCCGCTGACACTGAATCTGTCAGTCCCACTGACCTGACGGACTCAGATCTCAACGCGAGATACGGCTGCTCTTTATTCAGAATACAAAACAGCTGTATCTCAAAAAGTAAAAGTAGTTTAATAAGGCTTCGTTCACATGTGCGTCAGGGCTCCGTTCATGCGTTCCATCTGAGCTTTCCGTCAGAACGGAACCCTGACTGAATCAATACTGTAGTTGACTACGATATTGACTCCGTCAAAACGACGGAACACTTGCACAACGGAGACAAACGCAAACCATTTGCACCAGATCCGTCATCATTGAAATCAATGGTGATGCAAACAGAAACCTATGGTTCCCGTTTGTTTCAGTCAGGGCTCCGTTCTGATGGAGCCCTGCCGCAGATGTGAACGAAGCCTTAAAAGTAATTACAAAGTTGCACCAAACACACAGATTTTTATAGAAAAAAAAAATAATTCAAAGGTGTACATAGCTTTTCACATAATCTAAACAGGGTTAAAAAAGGGCTAGACAAATGGTAAATGTGCACTATGAAGGCACTGAATTCTGGGCCCATTTGACATTTATTAACACTTTAGTGCCTTTCAGTGCCACCATGGTGCCCATTTGCCACCTATTGCCCCTTTAGCGTCCTTCTGTTTGGTGGCCCTTTGACGGCCATTTGCTGCCCCTGTAGCCTTTAGCATCTTTTGTCACAGAAGAACAATAACAGGGCAACAAAATGGCAAATAGGCATCAAGGGTCACTGAATAGAAGGACACTAAAGGGGCAATAAGTGGCAAATGGGCACCAAGGTGGCACTGAATCCTCTGTCCATTTGCCATTATTGCCCTTTTTAGAACCCCATCAGTTCCCACATTCAGTCAGTGACTTACCTGCTGGGCTTCCGGCAAATGCTTCCTGCTGGAACTGGAGCCGCTCTGGAGAAAACGTTCCCTCGGTGTCTCCACCAGCCTTGGAAGCGCACAGTAAGCGCGGTGTCTCCTCCCTGTCTTGCGTCCTGAATAATTCCATCACGCCTGTCTCATCATTCAGGACGCAGGACAGGGTGAGCGGACGAGCGGTGGCCAGGGCGCGGGGCAGCCAGTATGAGGTCGGTGCAGTGAGTGGCACCTGACCCGCTGGCGTCCCGAGTACTGGCCATGGCGCGGGGCATGTACTCCCGGTGGCGCCCCCCTTACAGTGCGGCAGGCGGCGCCCTGTGCGACCGCACTGGTCGCACGTACCTAAGGCCGGCCATGATCACTGTAATCGTATTCACCTGGAGAATAGTTAATATTGATTTTACTGCTGCAAGTATGAAACCCAGAAAACAATGAAGGAATCACTTTTTTTTTACCCATTCCACCACTAAATAATTTTTTTTCAGCTTCCCAGTACATTATATGGTACAATAAATAGTGCCATTAAAAACAAGAAGTCGTCCCGCAAAAATTTTTAAAGTTTTTGGAATGCAAGGAGGAAAAAATTTAAATGTAAAACAAAAAATGGCTGTGGCACTAAGTGGTTAACACTGAGTTGTCAAGTGAGTGAATCTAAGGCTCTATTCACACGACAGGGTCAGAGTGTCGGCCGATAAACATGGCAGTTTTGGACCGTTTTTCCTGGCCGTTTTGCATCCGTTCCGATTCCGTTCCGGGCCATGTTTCCGTTTTAACGGCCGATTTTGACCCATTTTGCATCAGTTTTCTTCTCTGTCCGTTATAAAATCTGATGAATTTAATTTGTAAATTTTTCCCCACACACTTCCCTCTGTAGATAATGCCACACACTGCTCTCTGTAGATACTGCCACAGCCCCCTGTAGGTAATGCCACACAGCCCCCTGTAGGTAGTGCCACACAGCCCCCTGTAGGTAATGCCACACAACCCCCCGTAGGTAATGCCACACAGCCCCCATAGTTAATGCCACACAGCCCCCTGTAGGTAATGTCACACAGCCCCCTTTAGGTAATGCCACACAGCCCCCTGTAGGTAGTCCAACACAGCACCCCCCCACCATAGATGGCACCCACCATACCTGTCTGTAGATAGCGCTACCGTTCCAGGAGAAGTCCCTGACTTCACTGTCCATATATGGACAGTGAAGTCAGGGACTTCTCCTGGAGCGAAAACGCCGGCCACAGTGTTGGGGATTCCGCTTCAGAAGTACCTGACGTCACTGTGTCCATATATATTCCAGGAGAAGTCCCTGACTTCACTGTCCATATATGGACACAGTGACATCAGGCACTTCTGAAGCGGAATCCCCAATCCCCGGCCAGAGCGTTGCCGAAGCTGTGGCCAGGGATTGGGAATTCCGCTGCTACAAGGAGCAAAAAAATACCCTCCTCCTCCTCCTCACATGCACTTCACGCTGTGAGGAGGAGAAGGAGAGAGAGCGAGCGACTGAAGACACGGCCGTCACTCGGGACACATTCCAGTGATGGGCGTGTATTACCCGGCCCCATAGACTTCTATGGGAGCCGGGTGGTCGGGAGAATGGCCAAAAATAGGACATGTCCCATTTTTTGACGGCCGGGTTTCCTGAGCCGTCCAAAAATCGGTCGTGTGAATAGCCCCATTTGGGGTCTATTGTTCCTACTGCGGCCGTGTGACAGACGTTTTTTGAACGGCCGTCAAACGGCCGGGAAACCCTGTCGTGTGAATAGGGCTTAAGTGAGCAGTGGTGACCTGTGTTTTATGATCATATTACCTTTTTTCAGGATTATTATATTTGTATAACTCAGCCCCATAAGAAGCAAAAAATATTTTGGGTCTGTAATTTAGTCAAACAAATACCCAACACTGAGTTTGTGTGTGAACATACCCTCAGAAGACGAGCGCTCATCAGCCTCTTCTACAGCGACACCAAAAGACATCACTGTAGAAGAAGCACCTGCACCGCCTGCCGTCAAAAGATGGTGGCCGGTCGTTAAGGAGTTAATATATGCCATATGGATTAAACAGTGTAAGTGTAATATTCTTTAGACGTTTGCACAAGCTTTAGCAGACTCTGCATCTTGTTCCTTTCTCCCGCAAAAAATAAGCCCTCACACCACTCTACTGACTGCAAATTTAAAAAAAATTATGGCTCTTGAAAGGCGGGGAGTGAAAAACTTAAATGAAAAAGCAAAAAAGGATCAGTCCTAAAGGGTTAATTAATTTCTAAATAAAAAAACATTTATGACCACATATGGAGTATTGCCATACTCTGGAGAAATAGCTTTTCAAATATTGGGCGGCTTTTTCTCTTTTATCCCTTGTGAAAATTAAAAAATTCAACATTTTAGTGGACAAAAATGTTGATATTAATTTTCACAGCCTAATTTCACTAAATTCTACAAAATAAACTGTGGGGTCAAAATACTAACTATACCCCTAGAAAAATTCTTTCAGGGTTGTAGTTTAAAAAATGGAGTCACTTTTGGGGGGTTTCCACTGTTTTGATCCCTTCAGGGCGTTGCAAACGCGACATGACACCGAAAACCATTCCAGCAAAATCTGCGCTCCAAAATCCAAAAGGGGCTCCTTCTCTTCTGAGCACTGCTGTGAGTCCAAACATCAGTTTATGACCACATATGGGTATTGCCGTAATCGGAAGAAATTGCTTTACAAATGTTGGCTTGCTTTTCTCCTTTATTCCTTGTAAAAATGAAAAAAATCTATGTTTTAGCAGAAAAAAAGCTGATTTTCATCTTCACGGACTAATTCCACCAAATTCTGCAAAAAAACTGTGAGGTCAAAATGCTAACTATACCCATAGAAAAATTACTTGAGTGGTGTAGTTTCCAAAATGGGGTCACCTTTGGGGGGTTTCCACTGTTTAGGCACCACAAGACCTCTTCAAACCTGACATGGTGCCTAAATTATATTCCTAAAAAAAGGATGCCCGAAAATCCTCTAGGCATTCCTTTGCTTCTGAGGCCTGTGCATCACTCCATTAGGACATTAGGGCCACATGTTGGATATTTCTAAAAACTGCAGAATCGGGGTTATAAATATTGAGTTACATTTCTCTGGTAAAACCTTCTTTGTTACAGAAAAAAATGGATTACAAATGAATTTCAGCAAAAAAAATTTAATTAGTAAATTTCCCCTCTACTTTAATTCCTGTGAAACGCCTAAAGGGTTAAAATACTTTCTGAATGCTGTTTTGAATACTTTGAGGGGTGCAGTTTTCAAAATGGGGGGATTTATGGGGACTTTCTAATATATAAGGCCCTCAAACCCACTTCAGAACTGAACTGGTCCCTGAAAAAATTGCCTTTTGAAATTTTCTTGAAAATATGAGAAATAGCTGCTAAAGTTCTAAGGCTTGTAAAGTCCTAGAAAAATGAAAGGATGTGAAAAAAACAATGCAAACATAAAGTACACATATGGGAAATGTAAACTAGTAGCTATTTTGTGTGATATTACTATGTTTTACAAGTAGATACATTTACATTTAGAAAAATGCTAATTTTTGCAAATTTTCTCTACAATTTGAAGTTTTTCACAAATAAATATTGAATTTATCGACCAAATTTTTTCACTAACATAAAGTACAATATGTCACGAGAAAACAATCTCAGAATCGCTTGGATAGGTTAAAGCATTCCAAAGTTATTACCACATAAAGCAACACATGTCAGATTTTAAAAAATCATCAGTGTCCACAAGGCCAAAACAGGCTGCGTCCTAAAGGGGTTAAACACCAGGAGACAATATTTTGGGGTAATTAGTAGGTCTATTAATACCTGAAAGCAGACTGTATCCCGAATGCATGAAAAAATGACTTTTTTGGCCAAAGTGAGGAAAGTGAGTGTATTTGTACTAATATTTGGCTACATTTTCATGAACAACCAACTAACGTATTGATGGCTCGCAGCAGCAATGAAATAAATTAAGTAACCAAGGTCACCAAGGGAACCACGTCTGTGGTGGAATTAAAACATGATTTTCCATATTTTTGCAGTAAAAATCTGATATCCTATAACAAGTAAAACAAATGAAATAAATCTAATGTCCGGTGTAATATGCATAACACAGTGGAAAATTATTTGACAACTGTGAACTACTAGGCTTTTCACAGTAAATCTGTTATACTTTTCATGCCGACCTTGTCTTTGCATTGTTTTTCTTTAATATGTTGAATTAACATTTGAAAGACTCGACTTGAATTCTAAGGACCAGAATGGATTTCCTTTCAGAATAATAGATTTGTGTGTTTCTGAGAATGTTCTGTGTAAACTGTAGCAGGGGGCGATGTCAACAGCAGTCGATGGTGCTGATTAAAGGGTTGTCTTCAAGTGTTAAGTTCCCTCTACCTGGAGCAGCTGGTCAGACAGGAGAACAAAGGTTGTCTTATACATTGGCCTTCTATAAACACACCTCATGCCAAACACTATTGCCTTCAAATCAATGATTAAATAAAGGACTACAGTTATATCCTTTAGGGGGCTGATCAATGCAAGGCAAGGATAATATTTAGGTGCGGAACGAGAAATTTGCTAACCGAGATCTATACTTTGCATGTTATCTACCTCTTAACAGTAAGACTACATTCATCATTCTTCATAACTTATATAGCTCTTGAATGTGTATTGTAGAAACAAACTTTTCTCCTTTCTTCCATTCTGTACAAGGAAGAAACATATGGAAAGGCAATAAATAATAGGATTCCTGGAATAATCTACATTCTAATTGAGTTCATGTGTCCTAAATTGCAACTGGTCACTTAGGCCTCCTTTACACACATTATTTTACAGCGTTTTTAAATGCTTGTAACAAACGGCATGAATTTTTGGTGGCATTTATTATTTTGTTACATTTTTAACATGCATTTTTTTGGGCGTTTTCTACGTTTTGTTTAAAAGGCTGAACGCTCTAGGTATAAAATGTTATACCTAGAGCATTCAGCGTTTTTAATAAAACATCACTGACCCCAAAAATGCTACAAAAACACCACAAACCAAAACGTGGGTATGTAGACACTCTCATATTTTACAATAGACTTCAGTCTAAAGCAACATCTGGCTGCAGTGTTTTTGGCCTTTTGGCCAAAGGCAGTAAAACATAATTCACGGGTAGTTCACACAGCGTTTTTTGGCGCTGATTTTGATGTGATAACCACATCAGAATCAGTGTCAAGAAACGACCCAAATCGCCGCCCATTGATTTCAAAGGGAGGCAGAGATGTTTTTTTCTCATGCAGTTTTTGGACGCTCACAGGGGAAAAAGCAGCATGCTCTTTCTTTGAGCAGTTTCTGCCTCTGACCTCCTATTGAAATCAATGGGAGGCAGAAAAAACCTGTGGCGCTCGTTTGGAGCGTTTTGTTTTAGCGCTGTTTTTTATTGCAATTTTTGCATTAGATTCATACAGCTAAAAAAAAGTGCCAAAAATTAAGCAAAAAAACGTGAAGAAAAAAAGCTTAAAGGGAATGTGTTGCCAGAAAAACATGTTTTTTTTAAAAAAATTAAACATTTAGTGTGTGGGTGATTAAACATTGTTAAAAAATTTTTTATTTTTTTCACGAGTCAGGAAATATTATAAATTAATTCTAATTTATAATACTACCCATTTTTGGTCACTAGATGGAGCTGTCCCCAAAATTGCAGCTTTGCAAAATTGGGTAAAAAGCTCTCGCTCTAGTGAGCTCTCAGCATCCCCTCCTCCTTTATCCTGGCTAGTGCCGGGATAAACGAGGGGTTTGAACGGTGTAACCTCCTACACTGTGTGTCGCCATTTTTTGAGCTAACACACAGTGTAGTAGGTTTACATACAGTAGTAAACACACACAAACACGAACATACATTGAAATCTCTTACCTGCTCCTGCCGCCGCGGCTCCCTCCGGCCCGTCCGCTCCGTTTGCTGCCGCTGGTCCAAGTGCACAAATCCGGAAGCCGCGACCGGAAGTAGTAATATTACTGTCCGGCCGCGACTTCCAGGCCACAGGAAAATGGCGCCGGACGGCGCCAATTTCGAATTGGACTGTGTGGGAGTGGCGCATGCGCAGTTCCCACACAGACGCCGTACACTGAAGTCAATGGGACGGGAGCCGTTCGCAGTCCCTATGGGACTGTGGCTGCCGTATTCCATGTCTGTATGTGTCGTTAATCAACACACACAGAAATGGAACAAAAAATGGCAGCCCCCATAGGGAAGAAAAAGTGTAAAAATAAGAAAAAGTAAAACACAAACACACAAATGAATATAAACGTTTTTAATAAAGCACTAACATCTTTAACATATAAAAAAATAATTTGTGATGACACTGTTCCTTTAAGGGCACATTCAGACTTGGCGGAATTGCTCTTGAATTCCGCTGCGGACAGTCCGCAGTGAATTTCTGCAGCAGCCGTTTTTAACATTTGTTTCTATACACTTTTAGGAAACTTAGTTCAGACATTGAAGAAAATAACTGTGTGGAAATCAGGCTGTGGTGCAGAATTTCCCTCCACAGCATGCACATTACATTGCGGAGAAGAAGCAGAATTTCACTGCGGATTTCAGCCTTTACAATGCAAAAACTGAAATCTGTGGCAAGTCCGCTGTGATATCTGCTACCATGATGCAACGTCTGAATTACCTGTCAAGTATGCAAATGTTGGTGTAGATTCATTGCGTAATTTCCCGAATCTGCACCAACATTTGCAGCGGAAAAATTCCGCCACAACTGAACATGCCCTAACAAAGCTGCTGAAATAGTGTGTCTTAGGACTTAGTGTGTCATTAGGACTTTTTTCAAGTATAATGGTGTGTACAACAGTCATGGTTTATATAGTGTGTAACAGATATAAGTAATCAAGCTCATTAGAATAGTATCAAAAATACAAACAGCATTTAGTTACGTGTAAAACAAAAGTACCGGAATCAAAAAATAAAACATCGATACAGAGAGTGACAAGTGACATATTAAAAACATCTAAAAACGTCTATATATTAGAACGACTTAATATAGAACTAATTACAATTTAATCAAGTATTCAACAAGATGTGTATCAAATTATGGCTGTCAGACCATTGACCAATCAAAAGACTGATATTTAATTTATGCAACGTGCTCGTATGTGTTTGACTCAAGTCCCCCCTATCAGGCATTTATTGTTAGCAGGTGCGCATGCGTCAGGCTGACAGCACCAGGAAGTGACGTCTATAGTAAGTTGCCTGGTTACAGGTAATCAACAAACTCCCGACACCATTATGCACACATTCGACTAGCGAGAACAGGAAAGAAGTTCCGGAACACGTTGCCAAGTGACAGGTGACCACCCCCTGAGGAAGCTACATCAGCGAAACGCGCGTTGGGGCGCCATCATATCAGGCTTTACTGTGTGGGCCGTCTGACCATCTCTGTTTACATGGGTAAGCCTACGTTGATACCTGCCATTTAAGGCAGATCCCTACTTGATGCAATAGTATTATATATGCCGGGATATTTCTCCCTTTTTGCACCTAATCTAGAACCTGAGCCATTTCTCGGTTTGTGTCTCTTTTGAGCGTCTCCTTTAAACACGTTATACAATTGGTACCAGGACCCTCTTTTTGCTGTGTGTCCTCATACCTTGTCATTTTTGTACCATGTTACACTTGATTATATACGCTACCATGATGCAATATTGATATTGGCTTCTGGTCATTACTGAGGGCATACATGTACATTTGAACTTCTCAAACGTAGGACACTCGTGGTTAAATCATTTTTTCATAAATCAACCACACTGGTATTTTAGATCCTTATTTTTAATCTGTGTTATTTAATATTGTGTGTTTAAATATCAATAAAGTTTTGTAATCATTTTCAGTACTTGTGGCGCTGTGACTCCTTTTTTCTCAATTTGTTCTCATTATGCGTTGGAGTTATGCTACATTATAACTATACATTGGAGGTGCTTTGACATTGCGTTGTTGGCACCTAACCTGTGACTTGACCTGCTGAGTATATATACATAAAAACTGACCTATATTAGTCTATGGGGCAGTGCAGACTGTCAGTGAATTTTGCGCAGCGTGAGTCCGCTGCGTAAAACTCACGACATGTCCATTCTTTGTGCATATTTCGCGCATCACGCATCCATTGAAGTCAATGGTTGCGTGAAAATCACGCGCACCACACGGAAGAACTTCCGTGGGATGCGCGTGATTGGCGCAACAGCAATAAAACTATGAGTGTAAACAGAAAAGCACCACGTGCTTTTCTGTTTACAAACATCCAAACGGAGTGTCATAATGATGGCGGCTGCGCAAAAATCACGCGGCCGCGCATCATACGGGGCTGACACACGGAGCTGTTAAGTGCCTTTTGCGCACTCAAAATGCCGCATTTTTTGTGTGCGCAAAACGCACAAGCTCATGTGAATCCGGCCTAAAGCAAAACAATTCTGAAACTATTTTAGTGCACAACCCACTCCCCACCATCGATTGATGTGTATTACTGACAATGCCAGTATTGCAGGGCCGGCAATGTCTGCAGCCGGGAGAAGGCAGTTCAGAAGGAGGAATGTCAGGAGCATTCTTCACTGCTGCTTTTACTTGCTGCAGTCTGCTGTCGGTGGTTTTCAAACATAGGGAAATCTGAGAAGTCTATGGCTGGCAGGAACTCCTCATTCTTAATCTTCCCTCCATTCAACAATCACTAACCGCAGCCAGCAGAAGTGAAGAATACTCCTCTCTGGCCCTGCACCACCCTAATGTTGCAGAAAACATTCATTTAGCATCGGCACTATGAACTTAGTACTACTGACAGCAAACCTGGGCTGGTGGCAGAGAAGGGTGAGCGAGGAGCATACTGATTGGCTGATTGGCTGAAGCAGAGGGAGGATTGGAAGATCATTTTTGCCCTCTTTCTCTTCCTTGTGTCAACTGTCCTCTACATGATGCAACTGGCTCGAAGGACCCTTAGGGTATGTTCACACACACTAATTACGGACGTAATTCGGGCGTTTTTGCCCCGAATTACGTCCGAAAAATGCGGCTTGAAAGCGTTGACAAACATCTGCCCATTGAAAGCAATGGGCTGACGTTTGACTGTTCACACGAGGCGTATATTTACGCGCCGCTGTCAAAAGACGGCGCGCAAATAGACGCCCGCGTCAAAGAAGTGACCTGTCACTTCTTGGGGCGTAATTGGAGCCGTTATTCATTGACTCCAATGAAAAGCAGCGCCAATTACGTCCGTAATGGACGCAGCATTCAAGTGCCTGCACATGCCGCTACGGCTGAATTTACGGGGATGTTTTCTCCTGAAAACATCCCTGTAATTTCAGCCGTTACGGACGCTGTCGTGTGAACATACCCTTATTTGCACTGCGCATGTCATGTATTGATGCATGAACAGTGCAAACTTTGAAGAAAAAAAAATGTACAGACAGTTGGCAACCCTGCTCCCGTCTCCAGGATTTTTCATATTTAGCTTGTGCAGAACCAGATCTCTGGAATTCGCTAAACCAGACAATCAGATTAATTTCCACAGTTTTAAGCGTTCACTAAAACACTTATTTTTATGCTTTTATTTATCCTCTTCTTGATCAAGCCATAAACTAAATGTACGTCGAGGGCTCGTACAGTCTCCAGGAAGGCCCCATAGTAATATCTAGTTGACCTGGCATTCTATATATATATATATATATATATATATATATATATATATATATAAAACTTCTTTATCATATAGGATTTTGCAATAGAGCACTCGGCTTAAATTATCTATTGATCATAGCTGGTGATTTACATTTATATTATTATATTATTTTATTTTATTCTGGAAGGTACCACTATCAGTTCTAGCTTCGGCTCCATGGTGCCCAGTTGTTATGTGCCCAGATAATTTATTTTTTAAAAGAAAGATATAGGGATAAACATTCTACGTGTATGTTCAACAAGGTAAAAAGGACACAGTAATCTGGTACATATAGTAATATTAATGTACACTGAAGATATCTATTCAATATCTAATTTTAAAATTCCCATATGACTGAGTGAATAACTTGTGGTTATGAACATGTAGAACCAGTAATGTATGCCATTAAATAATAGTGAGATCAATTATTTCCATATGTTAGTTGATAGTATACAAACTGTGTCTGTAAATTGTTTTTTCCCAATGTCATTTCAGTACTGCTTTTATCACTGAGAATTTATTGAACACTTAAAAGGATATACACAGATCTGCGTACTAAACCACGTGTAAAACATTGACTTTACTACAGGGCTGGAACTTGACAGATTTATAAACACTGATATAAACTGAAATTGAATGAATATTGGCACAGAACATATAAACATCTGGACTATTTTGTAATATACTGATTTATGACAGTAGGCTTTGTGTGGCTTAGGATAACACTGGAATTTTCACATGTAAAATAATAACATTAGTATTTTTTTTTACCTGGAACAAAATGAAACATTTTTATGGGCTTTTCCAAGATCCGGGTGAATTTTGTAAAACCCCTAAAGGGTGCTGGATGAAGAAAAAGAGAAATATTTTAAATAAACTTACATGCCTACACCCCTGCTCACTGCTTATCCCAACGCGGTCCACTCAGATAGCCAATCACAGCATAGCACTATGGGTGCAAGCTTACAGTGCTAACCCATGATTGGCTGCCTAAGTCATGTGATGACTCAATGGACGTAGGAAGCAGCGGGCGTTGAAAACAGTCTTTTGTAACTATTTAAAAGTGTTTTCTTTTCCTTCATCCAGAACATTAAAGGGTTGTTTTAAAATTCGGGGGCACACAGGCAAATCAAATACTGCACGTAAATTAATGGGCTAACAGCACAGGAACAGAATTATTAGTCTGTTAATTTACTTTACGGCCCTCCTCTGAGCAATGTGCTCCTACGACTCCTGAAGATTTCCCAATCTATCAGAGTCTTCCATTTACTGTATTGAGATTATAATAAACATCGGAAATAGTGCTCGAAAGGGGCCCTGGCCTCTTCATAATGATCAGTGGGGATCCCATGGGACAGACACCCTCCGATGGCATCTTCTGATGCCTCAGTGACATGTCAGAAGATGTTTAAACTTAGGCACTCAGATGGATCACGTGTCATGGCAGCTAAAATGGAGTACTCAATGTGCTTTTTTTTATATGAATATGGTTTAGCGAAACCCATATTGATGAATATATGGAGGGTAGTATCATAGAGCAAACCCTTGTCCATCCCACATGGCATTGTCCCAGTTGCTGCATTTCCCATAGAGTATCATTTCTAGAGTCTGAAACAAGTTCCAACATTGTGGACATGGAATTGACCCTAATGACACGACAACACAGGCACCAACAACAGGGGACCTTGTTGAGGACTTTATAACAGCCACAGGGTGTTACGACCAGCAGGTTGTGGATCCACTGGGCTACTCCACCGGTTTGACTTGGGACCACCTCTAAGGGCGTAATCTAAGTAGCCTCCCTGGTCTTCACCCTTTAACCCTTATACAGGGATCTGGTCTTTACTGCGGGGAGGCTACCAGGTCGCTACCTGTTGAGGTGGTCCTGATTGAGTAGCAGCTGGCCCAGTGGACCAGGAACAGGCACTGGCAGATGGCACCTTGATGGATGGAAGTTTCATGCTTGCCACCGACAGTAGGAGGCAGACCGACAGCGGGCAGTTGGATGGAAGCTGATACTGATAGCGGATCACTGGACACAGGTTGATAGCAGATGACTGGACCCAGGCAGATAGCTGGATACAGGCAGATAGCGGGTAGCTGGACACAGGTAGGTAGCGGGTAGCTGGACACAGGCAGATAGCAGGTAGCTAGCCAAAGGCAGGTAGCAAGTGGCTGGACGCTGGCTGTTGACAGGTAGCTGGACACACGCAAACAGGGGATAACTGGATATGGGCTGACAACAGATAGTAATAGCGAACTGGATACAGGCTGGTAGCGGGTAACTGGATACTGTCTGACAACAGATAGCAGTAGCGGACTGGCATCAGATGCATATGGGAACCTTTGCAGTATAAACCTAGGTTGTTCCAATGTTGATCAGGGACCAAGTGGATAGTGGAGGTCCTTTAACTCTGTCCTGGGGGCAGCAGGGATTGGATGAGTGAATTTTGCGCACGCTGGTCCTTTAAGAGGTGGCAGGAGCGCGCACTAGGGACATTGCAGTCGCGAACAGAGGACGACAGCAGGCGCCGGCGGTCTGGCAGGGAGGCAAGCTGCTGCAGGAGGTAAGTAGCGGAACCCGCCGTTGGGGTTACACAGGGATTACTGATTCCAGCTATAATGGCCGACATTTGTGAAAGTCTTTATGCCAGTATTTGGTGTAAATGTGACTATTTAAATATATTTCGATATTTATATTTAAATATTTTTTGCGATTATTTTACTCACGATTTGACTTTGCACTCCACTTCTGTCCTGCTGTAAAAAATTTAAAGTTGATGCTCTGTCCAGATCCTTCAATCCTGAGGATGCTGATGTTAAGCAATGGTACATCATTTACCTTTACCGCATGATTTAAGTTTCTGCTGCTCACCCTTATGACATACCTCCAGGTAAAACCTTTGTACCTAAATATCAAAAAATAAAAAAAATTCAATGGGGACATAGCTCATCTCGGTGGCCCAAGTTTTCTAAAACTTTGCCACAGCCTACACTGTTTGCGCACAAAATAAAAATTTCCTGTTAGGGACCTACTGGTCTCCTTTCAATTATAGTGCCTGATCCATATTTTCATTGATGTTATGTTGTGGTGGTGGACAGATGGTGGACAGATTTTCCAAGATGGCACATATCATACTACTCAGTTCTACTTTTAAATGTTTATACAACAAATTTTTTGTTTACATGGACTTTATTGGGGGAAAGGCTTATTTATGAAAGGCTTTACGCAAGTATTATGGCATTAAAAAATTGCTAAGTTACGGTGCACGCTATATTTGTACAATCATTTGTGAATTTTTGCTATTTTACGCAGTTCTCACCTCTTTAAAAAAAAGCAGAAGACCATTGGCACAACAAACTTTCTATAAATTACACCAGAAATTGACGCTTATTATTGTTTCCCTTTGAGGTGCAAAGACAGCACAAAAAGCAACACATTTATTAAGAGGCTTGCGCTTATATATGGCAACCCAAAAGGAGTACTGGTCACTCTGCACCAGATTTATAACACACCAAAGAAGAGAAGCAATACAGTGCTAGGCAAAAAAATGTTTTTTTTTAAAAAAAAGGTATATCTTTATTACATGATACAAAAAATGGTTAAAAAATGGGACAATGCAGACATAAAAAGAAGGTGGGTGTAGCAGGACCAGCTTAATTTATAAGATCATGACATTATATCTGATAAAACACACAGTATAGTGTACAGTTTCAACTAAAGAACAAAACAAGACCATAAGTATTTAACCCTTTAGTGACCAACCTATTTTAGGCCTTAATGATCAAGCAAATTTTTACGTTTTTCCATCGTCTCATTCGAAGAGCTATAACTTTTTTATTTTTGTGTCGACATAGATGTATAACGTCTTTTTTTTTGCGGGACAAGTATTTTTTAATAGCCCCATTTTGGATACATAGAATTTATTGATTAACGTTTATTAACTTTTTTGGGGGGAATAGAAACAAAACTGCTATTTCGCCACACTTTTTTGCGTCCTAAATTTACACCATTTACCGTGTGGTATAAATAACACAATAACTTTATTCAGCGGGTTGTTGAGATTGCAACGATACCAAATTTATAGATTTTGTAGGCTTTACTACTTTTACACAGTAAAAACACTCTTTTTTTTTCAAAATTATTTGTTTTTGTGTCTCCATATTTCTAGAGCCATAACTTGTTTATTTTTCAGCCAATCCAGTTGTATGAGGGCTTTTTTTTTTTTGCGAGACGACTTGTAGTTTTTATTGGTACCATTTTGGACCACTTTTTGATCACTTTTTATCACATTTTTTTTAAGGCAGTATTCATAGAAAACAGCTGCCATAGAAACCACCAACACCCTGCGATCTTACTCACGGTGCCGGTGCCTCTCTCTAAAACCACTCAGATGCGGCGCTCGCTATTGAGCACCGCATCTGAGGGGTTAAACTGGCGAGATCGATACTGATATTGATCTCGCCCATTCGAGCAGGGCTGCTCCCAGTCCCCAACTACCGGAAGTAGCTGAGAGCATGGAGATTTAACGGCCCCCTGCTCTGTTCATTTATTCCGATGCAGCGCCCTGAAAAGGCGTGTACATCGGAATAAAGCCCATTAGTGAAAAGGTGTAATACGCCCTAATACGTGATATTCATAACCTCCACATAATTTCTCTACACCTCAGACATGTGCACTTTATATTAGGACTGGTATTGTATCTTTATGTTGACTGTACACATATCAATATTTTTTATATGTATAATAATTAAACTTTGATAGAGTAAAGCTATAACTTATGCCAGTTTTTGGGCTTAAATTATAATAAATTTGTCTGGCAGTGGTGGCCCTGCCCCTTTGTTAAGCCACACCCCTTTCCCCAACAGTGGCAAGGGAGGCGTAATATGACCAAAAGTAGCAACGCAACTTCAACGTAAATTACGACTTTTGTGCCTTCAGCGACTTCTCAGAAAACGGGCGTAGAAAGGTTGATAAGTTCCCCCCTAAATACATAGTATGTTAGGTTCACATGAATAAAAGAACTGGAAATATTTTACTAAGACGTATTATTGTTGAGCTAGATATCTTGTTACATACAGCAGACTTCTTGTCTATTAATCCAGTTGAAGAACACTGCCGTCAGCCATCCTCCAGCCTAAAATGGCTGATAACATAGCTCGAATTGCTTAGTGCTGGCTGGGCTCTTGAATATAATTCATACTATTGACTAATAGATGCAGTCAGAAGGTTAATGGTCACTACAACTAGCAGTCTGAGTCCTTTGGCATACATTTAGCAAAGATATTAGTTTGCAAAAGAAACAGTGTACTTTAACATGGAGATGTGATTACAACATAGTGAAAGATTCCGTCAACAGCTTTTGATATAAAGACTGATGTAGGGTATACAGAATTATAAGTACTGCAAGTGAAATTGAAATATTACCATCTCTTGTTTAAAATACCATGTCAGCAGCTCAGCGTACAGGTGTTCTAAATGTCAGGAACGTGGCCAAGTTTTATTTTTAATGCATAATAGTCACAAAACATTTTAGATGTTTTTAACCTGTTCTTTAGTTGTATAGTGTTGTAAAATATCTCTTTGTTACTTCTCAGAGAATCTCTAATACTGTATATTAAAGGGTTATTACCATCTATCAGACATTTATGGCATATCCTGTCGATATGCCATAAATATTTTAGATGGGAATACCCCAGAGATGGGAGTATGGAGTGGGTACTTGGTTGTGCCCACTCTATATGCCGCGGGTGCCTCATGTATATTACAGCTGACACCTTTCTCTAACAGCATTTGAGATAACTCCGATCCTGGCCATTTAACCGCTTAGATGCCGTGATCAATAGTGACCACGGCACCTAAGCCGTTAGACAGAAAGGGGGTCCTTCTGTTACTCCATCAGAGACACGGCACGTCATCAACTACATTTACAGGCAGTGGGCCGGGCGGATGTTTCATGAGCTCTTCAGAGCTCCGCCTCCTCTGGTCCTGCCGTCTGTAAACATAGTTGATGACGCGCCGTGTCTCTACACAGCAGGAAGTACTGGCTGAGCAGAGACACGGGACGTCATCTCTGCTTGTACACGCGCCCTTCTCCTCCTATCTCGGAGTTCCAGCACTGCCTGCCCATCTCCTCCCATCTCCTACGCCGCCTCCATAGACCCCCCACAGCCCCCACCCACGCCCCCCGTCGCGGAGCCGCCCCCCGGCGGCGGCACCCCCTCTGATGGTATATGCAATTATTGCAGTGGTTATATAAATACAGGGATGATGGGGGTTATATACAGGGATGATGGGGCCATCATCCCTGCATATAACTCCCATCGTCCCTGTACATAACCCCATCATCCCTGTATTTATATAACCACTGCAATAATTGCATATACCATCAGAGGGGGTGCCGCCCCCATCATCCCTGTGTATTACCCCCATCAACACTATATATAAACCCAATCATACCTGTGTAGTATTACCCCATCATCCCTGTATGTAACCCCCATTATCCCTGTGTATTACCCCATCATCCCTGTATATAACCCCCATCATCCCTGTGTATTACCTCATCATCCCTGTATATAACCCTGATCATCCCTATGTATTACCTCATAATCCCTATATATAACCCCATCATCCCTGTGTATTACCTCATCATCCGTGTATTACCTCATTATCCCTGTGGATGATGAGGTAATAGACGGATGTTAGGGGTTATATACAGGGATGATGAGGTAATACACAGTGATGATGGGGGATATATACAGGGATGAAGAGGTAATACAAGGATAATGAAGCAAAGGGATGTAAACAAACAGAAAGAGCAGCAGTGGCGATTGAGATCAAACAGAAACTGGTTAGAAAGTATGTAGGGGTTTTAGGGAAGGCAAACCATGGCTGGGGGAACTTTTTAGAAAATATATTTTTCCTGGCCAACCCCTTTAATATAAAGAAAAAAATATTAAAAGTTCAAAACCCCCCCATTTCCCCCTTTTTCCTTTAAAATAATGTAAACATAAACATAATTGGTATCACTGCATCAGTAAAATTCCAAGATATTACAATACAACATTATACAACCTGCAGAGTGAACAACGTTAAAAAAAACAATGCCAATTGCTTTTATTTGGTGACCTTATCTTCCCAAAAAAAAGAAATAAAAATTTAAAGTTGTATGTACCTCAAAATGTTACTAAAAAAATACAGCTCTACCCACAAAACACAAGCCCTCACAAAACTTAATTAGTGAAAAAACTTGCAGTCTCAGAATATGGCAACACAAAACAAATTTTCTCTTTAACAAATTGTTTTTATTTTTTAAAAGTAGTAAAATATAAAAAATAAATAAATTTGGTATCGCTGGGACCGAGGAATCTAGCAAATTTGTGGGAAGGGATCTTCACAGGAATGTTTTTCGAAGACAACTAGACCTTGACTCTGGGAGAATACGGAGGAGGAATTTTCCTTTTCCTATCTGTATATCTCTTCATGCGATCAACTGCCTGAAGGATCGCTGATTTAGTTTGCTGCCAGATTTGAAGGAAACCTCCGAATAAAGAATTGGCTGCAGGCACTTGAGACGTAGCTGGCACGGGAAGAGGAACACGTGGATGCTAACTGTACACAATGAAGAACGGAGAAGAAGTAGTAGACTCACTGGTATGATTGTTGTAAGAGAATTTAGCCCATGGCAGAAGCTGTACTCAAGTGTCTTGTTGATAATATACCCTAGGAAGGGCAAGGATTTTTTTACGAATATGCACTTCTCGTGTTTCGAGTATAGGTTATTCCCCCCTAACCGTAACAAGACTTGGCATACATGCTTCTGATGCATCATCAGATCAAGTGAGTAGATCAAGATGTCATCCAGATATACCACCAAACAGACATACAAAAGATCACAGACAATGTTGTTTACAAATTCTTGGAACACAGCTGGAGCATTACACAGCCCAAAAGGGCATTACGAGATACTCGTAGTGACCGTATCGGGTGTTAAATGTGGTTTTCCATTCGTCACCCATGCAGATAGAATCAGGTTATAGGCCCTGCATAGATCCAGCTTAGTGAACACCTTGGCTCTACGAATCCTGTCAAAGAGCTCGGACAATAGTGGCTAGGTGTACTTCTTCCTGATCAGGATTTGGTTCAACCCATGGTAATCAATGCATGGTCGAAGTGATCCATCCTTTTTCTCCACAAAGAAGAATCCAGCTCCAGCTGGCGAAGTAGACTTCGTGATAAACCCCCTCTCTAGGTTCTCCCTGACATACTCAGACATGGCCTGGGTTTCCGGCAAGGAGAGAGGATAAACCCATCTGCGAGCGGGAGAGGCTTCAGGAAGCAGCTCAATAGGACAGTCATAAGGACAATGAGGAGGAAGGATTTCTGTCTTCTTTTTGCTAAAAATATCTGCGTAACCAGCATATTGTTGAGGTGGTCCAAAGAGGGATTGAGGCAGAGGAGAGATGATAGGTCGAACCTAAGGCAGATAGCGGTGAAGGCATCGGGGTCCCCACTGGAGGACCTCTCCGGAATTCCAATCGAGGACTGCAGCCTGCAGGCAAAGCCATGGCAAACCCAGCAGGAGGGGGTTAATAGCTTTGGTTAAGACGTAGAAGGCTATTAATTCAGAAGGGAGGACTCCTATCTGTAGTCTCAGTGGCTTAGTGATAAACAGAATAGGGTCCAGCAGGGGCTGTCCATCAACTGAAGCGACCGCCGGAGGTTTCTCCAGAGGGACACTGGCCAAGTGGAAACGGTCTACGGTGTACCAGGTCCTGCTGGATAAAATTTCCAGCTGCTTCAGAATCACTGTGCGATCCTTCACCGGTGACAATAGACACAGGAATAGACAATCTGGGAGAGAATTTAGTAGCAATGGTAGATTCACCTACAGTTGTCTCTCCAATCAAGCCTAGGTGCTGGAGATTTCACGGTTTCTGAAGGCATTGGTGCACAAAATGTCCCTTGTGACCACAGTATAGACACAATCCAGAAGAACGTCTGCGTTGCCGCTCTTGGTCGGACAGTCTGAGTCTGTCTAACTGCATTGGCTCCTCCAGGGGTACAACAGGAGAAAGCAGAAGAGGTCTTTGAAACTTAGGTGCCAATTGACTCGAGAAATAATAAAAGCGACCTTAATGACACCTCTACAGGTCTTAGGATCCCCGTAGTAGCGAAGAGATAGAGGCAGCGAGATTGCAGACCAAGGACAGGCAGGAAGGATAGAAAGTGGTGGAGCAGTGGTAGCAGCCAGAGGAGCAACAGAAGTACGATCCAAACAGTAAATTACGGAGTTTACAGCCTGTAGGAGCTGATCACGCATGTCCACTTGCATCAGCTGGATCGCAGTTTTGGGTTGATCAGCGGGATCCATGGCCTGAGCGTTCTGTCACGGTTACGGGCTATGTGGACCCACTAGGCCGCTCCGCCATAGTGGAGTGGCACCTGGCCAAACAACGATAGTCTTTAGGACAAGAGTACCTGGGTAGAAGATTTGGCAAACACTCAGCGTGGCAGACACGTGGCGTGGCAGACACGTGGCGTATCAAACATGTGGCGTAGCAAACACGTGCCGTAGCAAACACATGGTGTAACAGGCACAGATGACACTCTCGACTCTGACACTAGATTTCACACTGGAACAAACACGATTATTGGATACAGGATATGGGGAACAGGATACGGGAACACAGGATACAGGATACAACTAAGGGACCATTTGCAATAACTAACATGCGCAGACACAACAACGCTCAGGCAAGGAGGAAGAGGGCAGAGTCTTTTTTCTCCAGCAGGGTTAGTAGGGATTGGATAAGGAGCTTTTTGTAGGTGCACGCACTGGTCCTTTAAGGCCGGGAGCACGGGCGCACACCCTAGAAGCAGCCGAGTACAGTACAGTCTGCAGGCGTTTCAGAGGAGGGAGACGCCAGCATTTCAGAGGAGGGAGACGCCGGCATGAGCTCGTGGGTCTGTGGTCGCGGCCATCGGCGGGTGAGTAATGCCGGCGGTCCGTGACCGCGGCCATAACAGATTCTTGCTGTTCCTTTCTGTTTTCTAAACATATTTCTCAAGTTATTGCTAAATTTGCATTGCTGTTTAAATACAGTACTAAAGAGTTATAAAAGAATCATCCGATTGTGATAAATGGGGGTTGCCTATTTGTCATGTGATTGGTTGAAAACTTTAATTCCCCTTGCCTCTTCATTTTTAAAAGCAGGATTTTGATTTTCAGTTCTTCTCTAAACAGCAATTTATCAAATTAAAAAGGTAAATTATCTAGAGAATCTATAGACTCACCAATGATTATTTTAAGGTAAAAAGAACATTGACGGGCCCTCTTTACATTAAACTTGTTGATGTTGTTTTGGGATGGTCACACCATTGCCACCAATCGGCATCAATAGTGTGCAAATTCTGGTATGCCCACCAGGTTCTATACTAATCATAACTGTACTGCAGGGTTCATGTTTGTTTGTTTTCTCTGGTCTTTGAAAATCTAAAGGATTTGAGCCTCACACCAATATGACCGTACTGACTGGGGGAAATACATCCACTGGTGGCAAAAAGTTTTCTATGTTATAAGTCGGAGTCCTTGTCACAGAAACCTGTCATTCCCAGCAAATTTCAGATAATTTCTGATAAGTGTAGAACCAATTAAGAGCACACTGCTACGTTCTTCGCTATAAACGACATCATCTACGGTATTCTATATGAAAAGGTATATTATCTTAATCTACATTCAATGTGGGGCTTTTATCTGTCCATCACATTCTCAAAAAAAAGAAAATGTGAAAACACGGTGTTCCTTCAAAGAACATAACAGCATTTTTAATGTACTATTTTTAAATTCATATCAGGAAACATTTTATGCAAGCTTGCCCTGAGAAGGTTTATAATATAAATTATCAATAACAAAGCAAGAACACTTACGTTTTGCACAGTCAGTATAACTGGTACGATTATGCTTTGGGATTATGACACCAACCGAAAACATTACACCCCGAAATCTAAAGCTCTAGTTCGAATTCAGACTCTAAGACCCCCTGCACACATAGCAGATTAGTTGCATAAAATCTGTGGCAGAGGACTATTGCAGGCAAGTGGATAAAATGCAAAAATTCTCAGAAACATGCTGCGGAAAATCTTCCACACGGAAATCAGAGCATGCTGCAGATTTTAAAATATGGAGCATGCTCATTCTGTTCCGAATGTTCACTGCGGATCATGTTTCAGATGTTCACTGCCGGGTGCGAATATACAGTGTCTTTACACAATGTGCAATGTGTGTGGGAGACACAATGAGATGTGACTATAAATATTTTGTCTTACAGTTTGTAGTACGTGCATATAATTCAAATCTAAATAACTTCCATACAATTAATATCAACTATACAATCCTTTTATTTGTTATTTTTGTCCAATTTCATTCATATGTGTAAAAACACTAAATACTGCTGTGTAGTAAGAATGACTGAGTACTCAGAAGATGCTGTGCTCCTTTAATATTTAGGATTTTAATTGAGGATTTTGACTGGTTGTTTGGGTGACTTTGTGTTCAACCATCTGTGTATATAACACATTAGTGTCCTCTTGTCTTTAAAATTGTAATTGAATACTTGAAAGTGTCAATAGCAGATGCATATTAGAGGCATTAGTTACAGAAACCGCTGAAAGAGAGCGCTCGGCTGTTTCCATAACTCCCCTAGAGTATCAGTATGCATGCTCGACTGCCGCTCCATACAATCTCTTCCTCAACATGGACGTGCTGATGAGTAGGAACAGAGTACTCAAGACCAAGGGGGGGAGGTGGCAATCTTACATTTATCACCTATCCTATAGAAGGTGATAAATGTTGTTTTTAAGAAACCCCTTTAACTACTGTTAATAAATATGTGTGTGACCCCTTCGAGGCTTGCAGTGTATATTTACGGCATGGGCGGGAGGTCCTTAAAGCGAGATGCCGTACATGTACGGTGCTCACATGGCGCAGGCTCCCTACAGCTGACACCCTGCTGCAACGGCCACAATGTTCAAACCCTCAATATGACCGCCGCATCTAAGGAGTTCGACAAATGGTGGGGGCTCCCTCTGTCAGCCCATCAGCTTCCCCGATTGCGTTGCAGTGTGTAGATAAATTGCCATGGCGTGGCACAAGGAGTGCCAAGGAGTGTAAAAAAGCCCCCAATTTCTGCCATGGACGTGATCCTTAAAGGCCTGTGATAGGCTGCCTGTCACAGTAAAACATTGACAAGCAGGGATAATACATTGAACTACATAAGTAATTCAGGATATTATGTAAGTGATCAAAGGAACAAATCTTCAAGTGCCTCTGTAAGACTAATAAATATTGTTAAAAGAAATTAATAAAAAGTGTTTTCAACTATAAAATATAAAAATTCAATTTAAAACAAAAACACAAAATTTGCCTTTTTTACCATAGAAAATGCTTTATTATGGGAAATAAACTTTTAAAAAAAAACAACATACAAACTAGGTATCGCCGCATTCGTAACGACCCGTACTATAACATTTTTATGACATTTACCCAACAGTGTGAATGCTGTAAATAAAAAAAATGAAAAACAATGCCAGAATTGCTGAATTAAAAGTGATCAAAGAGTCGTATGTACCTCAAAACGGTACCATTGAAAACCACAGGTTGTCCCACAAAAAACTCAAGCACTCATATGGCTGTCGACTCAAAAATAAAAATGTTATGGGTCTTGGAATTCCGCGACACAAAAACTTTATTTTTAATCAAATGTATTAAAACATACCAAAAACAATATAAATTTAGGATTGTTGTAATTGTCCTAACATGCCGAATAAACAATACTTGTTATTTACTGAACATGTACACTGTAAAAACAAAACCCCAAAAACAACGGTGGAATTGCATTTTTTTTCCACCCCCCTCAAAAATATTGTCAATTTAAAAGGTTTCAAAAGTTAATGTACCCTAAAAAAGTGCCTGTTCAAAAATACAACTTATCCCACAAAAAACAAGCTCTTATGTGGCAATGTTTAAAGTGTAGTTAAACGTTTAACAAACTTCTGTCACAGAGACATGTCAGAAGTTTGGATTTGTGGGGGTCCGAGCACTGAGACCCCCACCAATCGCTAAAACGAAGCAGCTGCAGCGCTCATGTGAGCGCTTAGCCGCTTTGTGTCTGTTCAGCTATTTCCGGAAATAAATGTATCTGTGTACGGACTCAATAGAAAGTCTATGAGCCCGTACTCCGATAAATCGGCTTTCTGGAAAAAGCACAGACACGATTATTATTCTGGCAGCAATTCTCTCAAGTATCTTCTTCTCCTCACACTGAAACAATGTGTGAGGAGAAGAAAAGAGGCAGGAGATTTGCTGCCAGAAATGTCAAAATAAAAACAAATGTGATCCCTGATACTCTGACCAGTGCCCAGAGCTGTTGCTAACAGCGTGGGCACAGGGCTGTGTGCACGCGATTGCGTGCACACTGTATTTTACATAGAAATGCATGTGATCGCTGTGATTGATTGTCACAGCGATCATATGTTCAGGAACCAAAATATTGGTCCATAACACTCTGCCGAGTGCCCATGGTTGTTAGCAACAGCCAGGGCATAGAGCTGTGTGCACACGATCGCAGGTGCAGAGTCTCTGAAGTGCCGCCGTAATTAGTCTATACTGCGGACTTCAGAGACCCTGACCGCTGGCCGTAAAAACACAGCCAGCGGTCGGGAACATGTTAAATAGTATTTTATAGAATAACAAAACAATTAAGTACAATCTCTTATATGCTCAAATTGGCAACCCTCCCTATTTACACATTGCTGTACTCTACTTTTTAGGGTTTTACACTTCGAATTACGCCTGAAAAGACGGCTTCAATACGCTGGCAAACATCTGCCCATTGCTTGCAATGGGTCTTACGATGTTCTGTGCAGACGAGCTGTCATTTTACGCGTCGCTGTCAAAATACGGCACGTAAAATGATGGCTCGTCAAAAGAAGTGCAGGACACTTCTTGGGACGTTTTTGGAGCCGTTTTCTCATAGACTCCAATGAAAACAGCTCCAAAAATGGCCGTAAAAAACGCTGCGAAAACGCCGGGGAAAACTGCGACTTGCTCAAAAAAGGTCTGAAAATCAGGAGCTGTTTTCCCTTGAAAACAGCTCCGTATTTTCATACGTTTTTTGTTAAGCGTGTGAACATATCCTTACACTCATACTTTGGCACAAAGTTCTTTATTGGCGTTTATTTCTTGGCATGCCTCTTTTATGAACTGAATCATGTTATCAACCTTGCGTGGTTTTCTTGAATATACCTTATTTTTGATAACTTCCCAAAAGAAATAGTCCATCGGGGTAAAGTCTGATAAATGTGGTGTCCATTCAACCGGGTCTCGTCTACCTATTGGGTAATTTTTTGTCAAGTAAACTAAATACCGCTAAACCATAGTGAGGAGGGGCTCCATCTTGCTGAATATAGAAGTCTTCATTTTCATGCTCTAACTGCAATTGCGGTATTACATTTAGAGCATGTTAAGGTACAGGTCTGAGGTAAACGTTGTATTGTAGAAGATAGGTCCAATTACCACCTTACATGAAAGGGCCGCCCAAACTGTAACCCCAGGTTAATACAACCGTTCTTCAATTGTTGCAAGTGGGCTTTCTGTTGAGTAATAAACACAGTCGTGCCTATTAACAGCACCTGAAAGTTTGAAGTTGGCTTCATCGGACCAAGTTATGTTTCTAATAATACCGTCTCCTTGTGTTTCTTCGTTCAAAATTGCCTCACAAAATTGTAATTAGATGGTTTGAAAAATCTTGCCCTGTGTGCAAATAAATACATATAATTTTGACAATGTGATTTTCTGTTTTTTTTTATTTTATATAATCTATCTCTCACTGGTAAAATTAACCTAGCCTAAAAATTCTAGACTGTTCATGTCTTTGACAGTGGGCAAACTTACAAAATCAGCAAGGGATCAAATACTTATTTCCTTCACTGTATATATATATATATATATATATAGCAAACATAGAATGGTGACAGCACCCTGCGACACTAATGCCACCTAAACCACTAAATATAAATAAATATGCACTAAAGCTAAATCTACTTACAAATAGGGAGGTTCTTAGTGCACATTTTGATCAAAAAGTGTTAGCCCACCTGCCACGACAAGGCGACCTCTGTAAGGTGGGAACCTACGCTGCACATACACCCAGAACTGGGACTAAGCCTACATATATACCTGGGGATGGTAGGATCCAGCATTGAACTGATTAAAATCACCCAGGGCAGAATGGGAGGAGTGCAAGAACAACAAGTGGAGGCAGTCACTAACCCCACATATATGGATCACATAAACACAACAAAAAGTTGAACAGCACATTCCAACTAAATGATACAAAATGTATGCAGGTGCAAGAACACCCATGACTGCAGATATACAGCAAACATAGAATGGTGACAGCACCCTGCGACACTAATGCCACCTAAACCACTAAATATAAATAAATATGCACTAAAGCTAAATCTACTTACAAATAGGGAGGTTCTTAGTGCACATTTTGATCAAAAAGTGTTAGCCCACCTGCCACGACAAGGCGACCTCTGTAAGGTGGGAACCTACGCTGCACATACACCCAGAACTGGGACTAAGCCTACATATATACCTGGGGATGGTAGGATCCAGCATTGAACTGATTAAAATCACCCAGGGCAGAATGGGAGGAGTGCAAGAACAACAAGTGGAGGCAGTCACTAACCCCACATATATGGATCACATAAACACAACAAAAAGTTGAACAGCACATTCCAACTAAATGATACAAAATGTATGCAGGTGCAAGAACACCCATGACTGCAGATATACAGCAAACATAGAATGGTGACAGCACCCTGCGACACTAATGCCACCTAAACCACTAAATATAAATAAATATGCACTAAAGCTAAATCTACTTACAAATAGGGAGGTTCTTAGTGCACATTTTGATCAAAAAGTGTTAGCCCACCTGCCACGACAAGGCGACCTCTGTAAGGTGGGAACCTACGCTGCACATACACCCAGAACTGGGACTAAGCCTACATATATACCTGGGGATGGTAGGATCCAGCATTGAACTGATTAAAATCACCCAGGGCAGAATGTATATATAAACCACAGGATACACTATTACCAGTTCGTGATGGACACCAAAAAAAAACACAATAAAAAGACTGCATGGAAAATGTTTACTGTGCCTAAGGCCTGATGCACACAGCAAAGCTATGTGAACATGGGCGGTATCTGTTAGGATAGCAAATATAGCAATTGCTATGAGGCCCAGCAACTAAGGGAGCCCACTTCCACTGAGTCATAAGGTGCAGTTAGTGATGTCTATGGATGGTGTGTGTAAACATGGAAAATTGAATGTGGCCTTTACTATAAACCCACAAGTTTACCCCTGCTGTGTGCATTATCCCTTCTCTGTGGCATTACTTTTTGCATTATTCCTGTGCTGTGACATCACTGCAATATGTCACTGAGTGGATTATCCCACTATTGTAACATCACTGTGTGCAATATGCTTGTACTGTGACGTCACTGTGCATATTATCTCACTTTTGTGGCATCAATGTATAAATTATTTCTGTACTGTTACATCACTGTATGCATTATCCCTGTACCGTGACAGAACTGTGTATTATCGCTCTGCATTAGAGAGAACAAAATAAGGAAACTCTTCATGTTCTGAACTTGCTGCTGATGGTAGCCATGGTGGACTGGGGTCCCATTACAATTTTTTTCTATGGGGCCCCATGGTTACTTATTAAGCCTCTACATATGTAGGAAGCTGTGCCGGACCTCCGTGTATCAACGTATGATGTTCCATGCAGTGTAATATTATGGAAGTATTCTCCCCTAGAAGTAATTCTGAAGAACACCTTTTTTAATATGACATGCAATGGAGCATGACACCATTTTAATTTTTTTTCAGAATATACATATCCTGACCAAGGATGACAAAGCAGAGACCCCCTATAAAAGGAGGTACCAGACACCTCTTTCCGTGGGCCACCATCAAGAGCCAGTGGAGTATATAACTCCCATGCTCTGTTCAATAGATGCCCCCTAGAGGTCATAAGGAAACATGCACACAGATGAAAAACGCATGAAACCTCTACTGCTGCAGTGTGAATATGGTCTAAAACCAGAAAGTACATCCTATATCAAAACAAACACCAGGTAGTAAATGAACTGTAATATATTATATTGAAGATGAGCTAAACAATCTCTCCTGGCAGCAAAAGGGACATACTTATAAAAATATATAGAAAAACATATGAAGATATATATTGAATAAATATACAGAAAATTAATACAGTATGGAGTTTAACGAGTTCCATTCAAGGTGTGCTAGTGTTTTCAAAGTGTAGTGTTCAAATTGGTGTATCCACTGTGAAAAGAAAGAAAAAAGAATAATTAGTAAATGCAATAAAATATAATAAAATAAATTAGCTCCTCACTTCAGGAGGTGATCAGATGTAAAGGGTCTCACTAGCAGTGTTCCACACAACAAGCAACTAAACTCACTTCAGGTCATAACATGCAATTTGTATTTGACATTTATGCCGTTTGGTCTTAAGGTCTTTAGCCGGTATATCCATTGTAGTTACCTTTGTTTTAGCGGTCAGACTCTGTCCCCACCATGTGGGGGGATGTGGCCCAGTATCCAGAACCTCAATTGTTTTTCACGTGGCCGATCTCAGTAAAGTGTTCGGGGACTGGTAAATCTATGCGTTTTTTTCTTATAGTGTTGAGATGGGTCCTTAGATCCAATGTTGTCTCACCAACATAGAGCAAATTAGAGGGACAACTCGGGAGGTATATTACATGGTCACAGGTACCAATAAAAAAAAGAATGGTTAACTTCTGTCGGGTCACAGGGTGCATAAAATGCTCCCCTTTCTCCATCAATGAGCAATTAATGCAGCTCAGACAGGGTTAACACCCCTTACGTTTCTGTCCAGTTAGGGATAACTGTGTGCTGCTCTTTTAGGAGCCCACGTCCGACCAGACAACTCAGTCCTTTATAATTTTGGATCTCCTATAAGAGAAGAGGGGATGGTTAGTGAATTCAGGTACATCCTAGAGGCATTTCTGTAGAGTGGGCCAAAGTTTTCTTATAATTTTGGCTAGTGGCTTGCTGAACTCACAAATGGAATTCTATTAGTGGCACCGTCCTGTCTGGTGTTATTGAGGAAGCCAATGTGTCTATGTGTCTTCTCTACCCTCTCCCTGTTGCGTTCCACTAATCTCTTGGGATAGCCCCTCTTCCTAAAGCATTCTGCCATCTGGTTATTGCCATCCTGTAAGTTAGTGTCCATGTTGATGATACAGAAGGGAATCCACCATCGCACGTCGGTGGCTACTGCTGTACTCAAGTAGGTTATTCCTATCAGTAGGTTTCGTGTAAAGGGTTGTCTCAAGATAACCATCCTCTAGTCTGACAAGTACGTCTAAGAATTTAAGTTGAGTTTCGGAGCTTACCACTGTGAATTTGACTCCTCCCTGTATATGCCACACACCTCCCTGGATATGCCACACAGCCCCGATGTATATGATGCCACACAGCCCGACATGAATGCCCTACATACTCACTGATGCAGCGCTGTCTTCTTCAGGTAAGGTCTTTCGTCTTCACGGGATCTGCGGCGACACGATGACACTCACCGATGCAGCTCGTCTTCACGCGTGGTCTCTCGACTTCACGGAATCTACGAAGGTGTCGCGATGACGTCATCGCGTCGCCTTCGCAGAACCCGTGAAGACGAGAGACCACACCTGAAAGGGTCGGCGCTGCATCGGTGAGTGTCATCGAGCCGCCGATAGCCAGCAAGGGAACTAGTAGTTCCCTTGCCAATCTCCACGTCACAGATCCGTTTTTAACGGTTGTTATGTATTGACAGCCATTAAAAACGGATCCATTGACTTCTATGGGGGCCGTCAGGCCGTGAAAACGGTCAAAAAACGGCCGGGTGAATACACCCATAGAACATAATTGTTCTGAAAATGGCCGTGTGACGGCCGTTAAAAAAACGGCCGGCCGTTTTTCACTGTCGTGTGAATAAGGCCTTAGGTTACATTCACACGACAGTGAAAAAAAAAATTGCCATTAAAAACTGATCAGCTGTTAGTTTTTCATGGCAATTTTTCATCAATATGTCTCCAAATTTTCATCTATTTCCAGTCCGTGTGTCCGTTTTTAATGGACGCTTGTCATCCGTGTGCCATCCGTTTTTCATGGCCGTTAAAAAAAAAATGCATTTCATTTGTCCGTTTTTTTTTGTCCCAATCCCCTGAAAACACCACAGTGCTTATGTAGATAGTGCCGCAATGTCCCTGTAGATAGTGCCACAGTGCCCACTGTAGATAATGCCCACAAAGTACCACAGTGCCCACATAGTACCACAGTGCCCATAGTGCCACAGTTCCCACATATATAGTGCCATGGCCCACATAGTACCACAGTTCCCCTATATAGATAGTGCCACAGTGTCCACATAGCACCACAGTGCCCACATATAAAGTGACAGTGCCCACATATAACGTGCCAGTGCCCACATAGTGACACAGTGCCCATTGTAGATAGTGCCACAGAGCCCACATAGTACCACAGTGCCCATGTAAATAGCGCCACAGTGTCTCCATATATGGACAGTGACGTCAGGAGAATGGAATCCCCTGATAGAGCGGGCCGGGGATTCAGCTCCAGAAGTAACCCCTTGACGTCACTGTCCATATATGGATAGTGACACCGGGGGCTTCTTCAGGAGCCGAATCCCCTGCCAGAGGGGATTCCACTCCTACAGGAAGCTACAGTGGCGCTATATACGGGGCATTGGCATGGGTGGTGCTTTATACATGGAGGCGTGCTATATACAAGACTAATGTCCCCGGCCAGAGATCTTGCAATGCACTGGCTGGGGATTCCATTGTTGAAAGCCCTGACTTCACTGTCCTTATATGGACAGTAATGTCATGGGCTTCACTGGGCTCAGAGCTCAAAGTAGCTCTGTGTGCGGGGAGTCCTCGGCCAGGATCAGTTTTTACCAGCCGTTACAAGGATTGTTTCCTAAAAAAACAGCTGGTAAAAAAATATCCATTGACTTCTATGGGAGCCGTCTGACTGTGAGAACGGCCAAAAATAGGACATGTCCTATTTTTTGACGACTAATATTCACAGGCTGTTCACAAACGGCCATGTGAATACACCCATAGAAATTTATTGTTCTGAAAATGACCGTATAACAGCCGTTAGAAAAACGGCCGTCACACAGACGTTTTACACTGTTGTGTGAATGTAGCCTAACATCAACCTGTACCAGAATGATGGGAGGAAGAAAGTATGGAGAAGGCTTGGAACGGCTCATGATCCAAAGCCCACCACAGTGTGATGGCATGGACATGCATGGCTGCCAAAGGCATTGGGTCACTAGTGTTTATTGATGATGTGACTGAAGATAGAAGCAGCCGCATGAATTCTCAAGTGTTCAGGGATATACTTTCTGCTCAGATTCAACCAAATGCAGCAAGGTTGATTGGACGTCGCTTCACAGTACAGATGGACAATGACCCAAAACATACTGTGAAAGCAAGCCAGGAGTTTTTTTAAGGAAAAGATGTGGAATATTCTGCAATGGCCAAGTCAATCACCAGATCTCAACCCGATCGAGAATGCATTTCACTTGCTTAAGACAAAACTTAAGGCAGAAAGACCCATAAACAAGCCACAACTAAAGACAGCTGCAGTAAAGACCAGGCAAAGCATCACAAAGGAGGAAACCCAGCGTTTGGTGATGTCCATGGGTTCCAGACTTTAGGCAGCCATTGACTGCAAAGGATTCTCTACAAAGTATTAAAAAAAACATTTTATTTATGGTAATGTTAATTTGTCCAATTACTTTTGAGCCCCTGAAATGAGGAGGCCGTGTAGAAAAATGGTTGCAATTCCTAAACGTTTCACAGGATATTTTTGTTCAACCCCTTGAATTAAACCTGAAAGTCTACACTTCAATTACATCTCAGTTGTTTAATTTCAAATCCAATGTGGTGGCACGCAGAGCCCAAATCATGAAGATTGTGTCACTGTCCAAATAATTCTGGACCTAACTGTATTAGGCTAGTGAGTATTTTGACCATATCATAATTTTTATGCATATTTTCCAACTCCAAGCTGTATAAACTTGACTTCTTATTGGATTGAAGAATATCAGGTGATGTGTATTTGTGTAATGAGGGAGTGTGTGGCCTAAGGATATCAAGACCCTATATCAAGGTGTGCATTATTATTGGGCTGGTATTATTAAAAATCAGCTAGTTGAACCTTTTCGTGTTGAAGATTAACTAAAAATTAACTCTCAAACCTACTGCCAGTTTTTAAAATGCACTTTCATGAAGCAGTGGTACAGGAAAAAGTCTGCATCTTTCAAGAAAACCATGATTTTTATGCTGGACAATGCTCCATCACATGCATCTAAGTACTCCACTGCATAGCTAGCCACTAAAGAGCTTAACGCTTTCAGGACCGGACTAATTTTTGTTTTTATGCTTTTGTTTTTTTCCCCCAAAAGCATAAAAATGAAAATTAGTCTGATCTAGGTGCTTGAAAATGTGATAATTTGCAGATCCTTGCGACGCCTGCTACTTCCTCAATTTGCATAACCTTACGGCTTCCCCTTCTCGGTGTCGCAAATTCATAATTGAGTGTATATATATATATATATATATATATATATATGTATATATATATATATATATATATATATATATGTATATATATATATATATATATATATATATATATATATATATATATATATATATACACAGGGTGGCCATTTATATGGATACACCTAAATAAAATGGGAATGGTCGGTGATATTAACTTCCTGCTTGTGGCACATTAGTATATGGGAGGGGGGAAACTTTTCAAGCTGGGTGTTGACCATGGCGGCCATTTTGAAGTCGGCCATTTTGTATCCAACTTTAGTTTTTTCAATGGGAAGAGGGTCATGTGACACATCAAACTTATCGAGAATTTCACAAGAAAAACAATGGTGTGCTTGGTTTTAACGTTACTTTATTCTTTCATGAGTTATTTACAAGTTTCTGACCACTTATAAAATGTGTTCAAAGTGCTGCCCATTGTGTTGGATTGTCAATGCAACCCTCTTCTCCCACTCTTCACACACTGATAGCAACACCGCAGAAGAAATGCTAGCACAGGCTTCCAGTATCCATAGTTTCAGTTGCTGCACATCTCGTATCTTCACAGCATAGACAATTGCCTTCAGATGACCCCAAAGATAAAAGTCTAAGGGGGTCAGATCGGGAGACATTTCTTCTGCGGTGTTGCTATCAGTCCCAACGGGCTAAATGAAAACAAAGAACCAGTATAATAATAATAATAATAATAACAACAGTATAATAATAAAATAACCAAAATACTTACCTATGTTGTCCGATCATTTTGAAATTGAAGTGATCCATGAATTTCCAATAATGAAAGCTTTCTCGCACCTCACCAGTAGTTTATATCCAAAAATAAACCCAAGAAAAAACAACTAAAGAAAGAACAAAGTACATACATTTAAATATCATGAGTTCAGGGAGTTAAATTAATCCCCGTAATCCATCGTAGCGAATCAGAAGCTGGTTACGCTCCAAAAACCGGGTAATTATCAACACTAACAGGAACCATCCAATTAGAAGTGTTAACAGAGCAGTAACCAATAAGAGAAAAGCCTAGGACGATAACCAATGAGAAGCGTGGGAAAGTAAACAGTGATGACGTAGGCGTAGGAAAATAAAATGTAAATAAACAAAGTAGTAAAACCGAAACATCACAAACGGTACAGTCTGGAAAACTCATATCCTGTAAATATAAACCAGTTAATAACAAATAGAAATAAATATAATATTAACATCTCTCAATTTTTTCCTTTTCTTTTTTAAACTACCAAGTAATAAGTAAAACAAGTTAGTGTAATATAAACGGGCATGGTTTTAATTAAGAAAGTGTATATATAGAGATGTGATTTTAGACAATATTATATGCCTGACGAAGACCCCGGCGCAGGGGGCGAACCGCGTTGCAGTGTTTGCTTTTAGACTTTGATGAATAAAACATTCGCTCCTGAAAACCGCCTACGGACTTATATCTGCAAGGGAGCGCCCCATTAAGGAGTTTTTTCTTTTTCTCTACTTTACACAAGTTGCTTTGATAGCGGCCTTCACCTCGTTTGCATTGTTGGGTCTGGTGTCTCTCATCTTCCTCTTGACAATACCCCATAGATTCTCTATGGGGTTTAGATCAGGCGAGTTTGCTGGCCAATCAAGCACAGTGATACAGAAATTATTAAACCAGGTATTGGTACTTTTGACAGTGTGGGCAGGTGCCAAGTCCTGGTGGAAAATTAAATCTGCATCTCTATAAAGCTTGTCAACAGAGGAAATCATGAAGTGCTCTAAAATTTCCTTGTAGATGGCTGCATTGACTCTGGACTTGATATAACACAGTGGACCAACACTGTTGATCAGTGATCCAAAGTCCTGTTTTCAGTTGTAAGTAAATTTTGCATTTCATTTGGAAATCAAGAGTGGCGAGACATCAATCCAAGTTGCTTGCGGTCCAGTGTGAAGTTTCCACAGTCAGTGATGGTTTGGGGAGCCATGTCATCTGCTGGTGTTGGTCCACTGTGTTATATCAAGTCTTGAGTCAACAGAGCCGTCTACCAGGAAATTTTAGTGCACTTCATGCTTCCCTCTGCTGACAAGCTTTATGGAGATGCTGATTTCATTTTCAAGCAGGACTTAGCACCTGCCCACGCTGCCAAAAGTACCAATACCTGGTTTAATAACCAAAGTATCACTGTGCTTGATTGGCCAGCACACTTGCCTGACCTAAACCCCATAGAGACTCTATGGGGTATTGTCAAGAGGAAGATGAGAGACACCAGACCCAACAATACAGACGAGCTTAAGGCCACTATGAAAGCAACCTGGGCTTCCATAACACCTCAGCAGTGCCACAGGCTGATCGCCTCCATGCAACGCCGCATTGATGCAGTAATTCATGCAAAAAGAGTCCGACCAAGTATTGAGTGTGTAGGGTCAGTTCGGCTGTGTCCCGTAGGGTGCGTGCGCACGCTCGCGCCCGGCCTTAAAGGGCCAGCGCGCGCAAATAGGAAATCGTCATCATCATCAACTGCCACGATTTCCTGGTCTATAACAAGGCCCCTGGCCTTCTAATCCTTGCCTGAGCGTTGTTAGTTTTCCCAGTCTGTCTTGCAAATGGTCCCTTAGTGTTTCCCGTTCCTGTTGTTACCCGTGCCTTGTTCCCTGTTCCTATTTCCTGTGCTTTGCCTTAGTATCAAGTCGTGCCACGTCCTGTGTCATCTGCCACATCCAGAGGAATCTGCCACGTCCTGTGCCATCTGCCACATCCAGAGGAATCTGCCACGTCCTGTGTCATCTGCCACATCCAGAGGAATCTGCCACGTCCTGTGTCATCTGCCACGTCCTGTGTCATCTGCTACGTCCGGAGGAATCCGCCACGTCCGGAGGAATCCGTCACGTCCGGAGGAATCCGCCACGTCCTGTGTCATCTGCCACGTCCGGAGGAATCCGCCACATCTGGCGCAACTTGCGGCTCCTGTGTCATCCGCCACGTTTGGCGCCATCTGCTGCACCCATCTCATCTGTGCCAGAGCTTCGTTCACCGTCTGAACTATCCAGGTACCCTTGTGCGGGACATTGTATTTCTGGGGTTTCCTGTGGTTTGGCCAGCTACCTTCCCACTACGGCGGTACAGCCTAGTGGGTCCACTAACCCGCTCCGTGACAGAGTGCATATACTGTACATACTTTTCAGTAGGTCAACATTTCGGTATTAAAAATCATTTTTCAAATTGGGCTTATATAATATTCAAATTTTCTGAGACACTAAATTTGGGGTTTTTATTAACGGTTAGCCTTAATCTTCAATATTAAAAGAAAAAAATGCTGGAAATAGATCACTTTGTGCGTAAAGAATCTATATAATATAAGTTTCACTTTTTGAATTGAATTACTGAAATAAATTAAGCTTTTTGATGATATTCTAAATAATTGAGAAGGACTAATACTAGATATTGTTCCCCTAGAATCCTGTCATATGTGTTTTAGGGTCCAGGGAATGTAAGATGGCCGTGTAAGAGGACCCTAAGGCTATGTTCACATGGCAGATTTTGCATAGCGTGTCTCGCCACAAAATCTGCCGCAGAATTATTCCTGCCGTCAACAGGAATATTCCTACTCCCATTCACTTCAATGGGAGGTTTGGGTGAAATCCGCCCGAAGATCGGGCAGGATGCTTATTTTCTCTGCTAGCTGAAAAAAATCAGCTAGTGGGGAAAAGAAGCGTTTGCCTCCCATTGAAATGAATGGTAGGCAGAATTTTTTTCCGCCACAAAAATTCCACTGTGTGAACTGTGTCTTACCACTGTTGCTTGCTTACGTATTGCTCAGCTAAGCAGGATTTATTTTCTGTTTTGCATAAACTGTAAAGGTTGTTTCTTTTCTGGATGCTGAAAAAAAACAGGCAAACCTTTTTTATGGGCTTGATCCATTGTGTTACTGTCTATCTGTACTGAGCCCATACTCCCTACCTCTGTTTAGGCTTCGCTACTAGCACTCTGCCCACTGACTCCAGCCCTGTGGAAACTCCTGATGTCACTGTCCATATATCGACAGTCCAAAATAGAAGGTAGGAGCAGCACAGTAAGTCTGGACCTCACAAGGGTCAATAGGTTGCCAGCCTCCAGGAATCAGACTTGTGGATCCCTCAAATGTAGACAATTCAAAAGAAAAGGGGCAGCACTCCAGATAGGTTTCAAAAAAACGTTTTTTATTCACCCATATGTGAGGAGGGTGCAACGTTTCAGCTGCTCAATGCAGCCTTTGTCAAGCTTGACAAAGGCTGCATTGAGCAGCTGAAACATTGCACCCTCTTCACATCTGGGTGATTAAAAACCGTTTTTTGAGTCCTTCTATCTGGAGTGCTGCCTCTTTTTTTTTTTTTGAATTGTCTACATATATGAACAGTGACGTCAGGAGCTTTTCCAGGACCGGAGTCCCGGGGGAGAGCATCTAATAGCGCTCTGCCCAGGGACTGCGGCACTGTGGAAACTCCTGAAGTCACTGTCCATAGATGGGACTCCGGCCCTGGGAACGCTCCTGATGTCACTGTCCATACATGGACAGGGACTTTAAGAGTTTTCCCAGGGCCGGTCCCCAGGCAACGTATCCCACTGTATGGATGCCATATAGTCTAATATATGTTTTGGACTTTTGTTGGAGGTATACTTCGGGGGTCTTCCTGAAGTATAACTCCGACGGAAGACCTAAGAGTTTATTCACACGACCGGATGTCGAATCGGCTGCCGTTTTTCACTCCCCCGATTTGCACCTGTGCGGGGGCCCATTTTCCTGGATCCCTCATAGACTTGAGTCTTTTGAGGGATCTAAGAAAACGGGCAAAAATAAAACGTCCTGTTTTTGCCTGGGCCGTTTACACTATTAAGAAAACGGCAGTGTGAATAGCCTCATAAACTTGAATTGATTTTAATTCAGCCGTGTGAAAGGCGATTAAAAAGATGGCCGCCACATGGCCTAATATCCCTGTCATCTGAATAGGGCCTTAACGTGATGTGAATGGGGCCTAAGTCTTTCCTTAACACTTTTCCTCTATTTAAAAATGACTCATCGATTTTTGAAAAACAAATTATGTTTCACCTAGGTTTCTTCCTGCAGATGGTTCCCAACTTCAAAGATAAAATGATACAAACACAATTTAACAACACTATAAACCACACAAGGTTTGACTATCTCATCCATAGTTACAGATGTTCACGATACACTAATTAAAGACAATCTATTAAAACTGAAGTGCTCTCTCCAGAAAAAGATGCATTGAGAGTCCAATTATTGTCTGTTTACTAATGTTTTATTGCAGTAGGTAATTAATTCAGAAACCTGAGTTCTCCTAAAAAAGCAAGATACAGCAACATGTAATCATATAAAAGTTAGATGGTTTTGTGAAGAATACAAAGTGTTCTCTCATCAAACAGCATGAAGACCCAGGTAATGACTTAAAATACAATTATTTTTTACTTGGCAAAAGCTAATTTGATGAGATGTTGTTTTTGCTAACCAGCTCTATGGTGTATGTAATACATTCACAAGGTTGGGTTTTGATCATCTACAGCATAATTTATGCTCTCTGTTTATGCTAAACACGAATCTATACAAAAAAAAAAAATCCAAATTTTTCAAGAGATGTTCAACTTGAACTAGTTCAGATCACACATTATTTCTTTACATCATTTTCATTTTAGTGTACTATATTATATTTTTTTGCATTTACATTTTATGTGCTTTTCCTTGAAAATATAACATTTACAAAACTATTTGCAAGATACCGTATCAAGAGTATCCCTACAAACTGTCTCTGTTATCTAATGCAAGTACAAAGTTAGGCTAAGTTCACATCTGGTTTTTTACTGTACGTCTGACTTGCACGTTTTGACATGAAAAAACAGTGTCAAAACGTATACCACAGCATGTAAATTGATTTCTATGGTCCGGACGGATGCCCTAATGGTGTAGTTTGTGGACAAGTTTTGTGTTCTTATGTTCTATCCTTTTTTTTCCAATTTCCTGAAAAGTGTCGTCTACTATGCTTTTCAGTACTTTTCCAAAATGTATACCACACATATACGTTCTTATTTGTATTGAAGTCAATGGCGATGTGTGGATTACATACGCAATCTTAAACCCTAAGTTTGCATACGTCTAACATATATTTTGTCACTATATATGGGAAATCTTAACTTTACAAAGTATGATTTAGCTCAAAAACTAAAAAACGTATGCGTTTTTAGAAGTAAAAACAGACACAAACGTATACGACGTATACTCCAAAAAACATAAGCGTATGTTACAAATGCATGTGTTTTTGTAACTTTAAAAATGTATTCATCGTCGTATACCACAAACGTGTGCACAAAACGAGATGTAAACTTAGCCTTAGGCAATATTCACACGACAGTGAAAAAAAAAATGGTGATTAAAAACGAATCAATTGTCAGATTTAGATTTTCATGGCCATTTTGCATCAGTGTGTGTCCAAATTTCATTCATTTCCAGTCCGTCTGTCCGTTTTAATGGCCATTTGTCATCCGTTTTTCATGGCTGTTGAAGGGATAGATGGATTTCATTTGTCAAGGTTTTTTTGTCCCAACCTCCTGAAAACACCACAGTGCCCATGTAGATAGTGCCACAATGTCCCTGGAGATAGTGCCACAGTGCCCACTGTAGATAATGGCCACATAGTACCACAGTGCCCACTGTAGACAGTGCCATATTACCCACTGTAGATAGTGCCACAGTAAAGTGCCATAGTTCCCACATATAAAGTGCCAGTGCCCACATATTTCCACAGTGCCCACTGTAAATAGTGCCATAGTGCCTACATAGTAACACAGAGCCCACATATAAAGTGACATAGTGCCCACATATAAGTGCCAGTGCCCACATATAAAGTTCCACAGTGCCCATTGTAGATAGTGCCACAGTGCCCACATATAAACTGACATAGTGAAAACATACAAAGTGCCAGAGCCCACATAGTGCCACAGTGTCCATGTAGATAGTGCCAGTGTCCCCTGTAGATAGTGGCACACCTCGCATATAGTGCCACAGTGCCCATGTAGATGATGCAACCACCCCTGTAGATAACACGACCGACCTTGTAAATAGCACCCCCATGTAGATATCGCCACTGTAACTCCCCATAGGAGCTAAATAACTCTGGCCGGGGATTCCGTTTATAGACTAAGCACCTGATGTCTCTGTCCTTATATGGCAAAAAAATGGAGGCAGCACTTCCAAAAAAGTAGAAAACCTTTAATCACCCATGCAACGTTTCAATCCCTCAGGACCTTGAGAAAGGTCCTGAGGGATTGAAACGTTGCATGGGTGATTAAAGGTTTTCTACTTTTTTGGAAGTGCTTGAGAAAGGTCCTGAGGGATTGAAACGTTGCATGGGTGATTAAAGGTTTTCTACTTTTTTGGAAGTGCTGCCTCATTGTTCATTTTTTTGCCTGATACTGAGGACCTTGGACCGAGTTCTGAAGAGGCGTGCACCGTTTTGGCGGTTCAGTGCTGTGGTAACTCTCTACTTCTGTCCTTATATGGACACTGATGTCAGAAGCTTTCTCGAAGAGCGGAATCACCTGCCATCGGCAGCCCTCTGGCCGGGGATTCCGCTCCAGGAGTAACCCCTTGACGTCACTGTCCATATATGGATAGTGACGTCAGGGGATTCTCCAGCAGCAGAGTCCCTGTCCAAAGCGGGGTCTTACCGCCGGGGATTCCGCCCATACAGCGAGCTACAGTGGCACTTTTTTCCGGGGGGGGGGGTTGCTATCAACAGGCAGGAGGTGATAGCTACAGGGGGGTGCTATCTACATGGGTGTTCAGAGGGGGCCCCTGACACCACTGTCCATATATGCTTTCCCATGTCCCAAGACAGGTGTCCCCAGCCAGAGATCTGGCGTTTCTCTGGCCGGGGACTCCATAGTTGAAAGCCCTAACTTCACTATCGAGCGTAATCTCGTTTGAAATGACAGGTTACATCGTAATCTCGCGAGATTACGCTTGCCTTGCTGGAATCTCACAGAAAAGATTCAGAAATGTCAGGATTCTGAATAAACGTCACGTCCAGGCTGGTAGTGATGTATATTCATTATCAGGACACTACAGTAATATTAGTGTTTATGTATGTAGCTGCACATAATGATATAACTATATCGCTAGTGCAGTGTAAATGAATGGAGAGAAGTGTATGACGCTGATTGGTCAGCGTCATACACTCCTCTGTACAACGCCCATTTGTTCTAACGTAAAAACACAACAACCTAAAAGAAATGAGTCAAAGACCGAGTTGTAATAAAGAATTTATAATTTTTATTATTGCACGACAAAACAGATAAATATATTTAGTCACAAGTTTAAAAAGACAAGGATGACTACCACAGTGTGGAAAAAGAAGCCAGACACATGTATATAATGGGGCTACTATTGTAGGATATGCATGAAAAGGATATATATAAAAAACCAAGGTGCATAAATAAATTAATAAATAAATAAATTACTAACACCTGGGTATGTTTATCAAAAGGACTGAATGAGGTCCCAAATGATAGTATATGGTTGTACTCATTGGTGTAGCCTAACACATAATGTTACATAATTCATTAATATAGAGTACACATGCAGCTAAGTAAAGGTAGCTTACCCATGTTATAACACACTGTTGTCTGGCATCACACCCGACGGGCGCTTCGTCCGGGGGTTTATTTGTCAATTACCTGGTGCCAGAATCTATATAACTTCGGGCATCACCACAGCATAAGGATGAGATAAGCTCCATCACGTAAACACTTCTGACATTTGTCATCATTTTTATATATTATTTTTAATAGTAATACAGGAGTATAATATGCACAATGGCATATAAACAGCTGTGTTTGTAAAAATGCTGGACTATGACTCAGATTTGGGATATTTTGTAATGATTTCTTCTAACCACAATCTGTAAATCCCCCTCAGATCTAGCTATCATTTCCTTTTTGAGGCAGCAGACACATCAGCAGATACAGTAGTAATAAATACTTTATATATTTCAGATAGAGAACCCTTATGATGCTTACATGTAGTTAAGAAAATCACCAAAGAGTGATTCTCCACCATTAAATTTCTTCTACTAATAATATCCTTTACTGCAGATCTGTAGCGTCCATGGCCGCGAGCTGTCCGATTTACTTACCTCTTGAAGCCCACAGCCATGGATCTGTGAGTGCTGGTCCCCATCTCCTTCCTAGGAGACGCCAGCGCTAACATCCACTCCGGTCCGCTGTATCCCGTAGGGTGCGCGCGCACGCTCGTGCCTGCTCTTAAAGGGCCAGCGCGCACACATGAAAACAATCATCATCAACTCACATGATTTCCTGGACTATAAGAAGGACTCTGCCCTTCTGATCCTTGCCTGAGCATTGTTTGTCGTATCCTAGTTTGTCTAAGCAAATGGTCTCCTAGTGTTTTACAGTTCCCAGTGTTTCCTGTATCCTGTGCTATCCTGGTCAAGTGCCGTGCTGTGCTGTTGTCGTGCTGTGCTGTATTCTATGCCTGTACTGCTACTCCACGACTGACATCTACCTGCTGCCTAGTCCCAGCCGAGCCTGTCTTGCTACTGTCCGAGCTGCCACAGGTACCCTATATGAACTATAGACTGTGACCAGGGCCCTGTTGGCAAGCTGCCATACCGCCAAGGTGGTAAGGCCCAGTGGGTCCACGAACCCTGCGTGACAAGATCTAACCTGATAGTAACCCAAAAGTTCTCCCCTAGGTAAATTGAATTCAGCATGTAGGCCCCCCCCCCCCCCTTAACAGATAGGTCTGGCAGGCATTTAATACTATATCCATACCAACGAGAGCACCCAACAAGGTCACTCATTGGGAACCAGAGATCTATTACCCCAGAGGGGTGATATTGGCATGATGTATACCTAGTAAGCTTTTCATGTAGGACCACACCCGGTATAAAAGAACACACAAATAAAAAAAATTATACGGAGGAGAAACAAAACAACCTGCTTCCAACAAATGAAAAATATTATTAAACACATTTTTTATACTGTAGCTGAAGCATAAATTCGAAACATGTATACCAGTTTCCAATTAATTCAATACCGTAATTGCGTTGCCAAAAAGTACAAACAAAAATTTGGGTGATACACTCCACACTCTGAATCTTGTGCCTGAAGCAACAAAAACTTAATTTGGGCTTTTTACCATCCCATATCAACTCTCTTATGATTAAATCCGTAGCGGAGAATATTTTTGGCCCCAGCCAAGTTGGTGCATTTTTTAAGACGTATAAGATCTTAGGTAATGTAAACATCGGTAAATTAAGTCTTCGCTAATTTTTACATTTCAATATCATATGTTTTAGCAGAAGCGCTACATTTAGTTTCACAAAATCTTGTAAACTATCAGAAATAGTAATCACAAGATAGACAATCTTAGCATGTACGGGAATATAGGTCATTGTAAGAATAATCATTGCCCCATAGCGGAAGGAAAGCAGACTTTGACTAATTGATTGTAAGCCCAGAATATACACCAAAGTTATTTCATTTCTCAATGATCACAGGTATCGCATTGACAGGATCAGCCAAAAACAGCAGCATATCATCTGCTAAAAGAGAAATAGATTTGCAAATCTCGCCATATCTAAAGCCTTTAATGCAAGTGTCATTACGAATATAAAAACCACCAGGGGCTCTAGCGTCACAGCAAAAACCAGCGGTGAAAAGGGACAACCCTGGTGAGAACCCCTATTTAGTCTAAAAGGAGCTGATATATTATCATTAACCCTTAACTTGTCCACATGGCAATGATATAAAATCTTTGGACATCCAATAAATCTTGGTCGAAAGCCAAATGCCTCGAGGGTATACCATATATATTGCTACTCCACGCTGTCAAAGGTTTTAGCAGCGTCGAGTGACAAAATGGCCCCTTCAGCCTCCCGAAAGAATTCTGCCTGAGATTAAAAGAGGTTGATTCTAACCACATAAAGGAGTTTGCCCATCAGGGACATTTATGGCATATCCACAGGATATACTATAAATGTCAGATAGATGTGGGTCCCACCTCTCGGACCCGCACCTATCTCTAGAACGGTGCCCCCTAAACCCCGCTCTACCTTTCTCGGTTCTCGCTGCCACTTCGTCATTTCCGAACATATAATCATAAAAACAGCATAGCTCGCTGAGATACACGGTTTCAGGAAGATATGTGGCCAGTATCGTACTGATAAATGGTACCCAATCTTATCTACTTTTGGAACACTACGCCATATTCAGAGAGCCAGAGCTACGCTGTTTTAGAAATTTCCGACCCTGTAATCAGGAAGTGGCCCGGGATGCAGGGGGAAAACGAGAAAGCTAGAATGGGGTTTAGAGGGCCCCGTTCTAAAGATAGGTGCGGGTCCCAGAGGTGGGACCTGCATCTATCTGACATTTATGGCATATCCTGTGAATATGCCATAAATGTTTCTCATGCTGTTTGGGCACATGGCAGGAGCGCTATTTGGATTTTAGAGCGCAGATTTTGCTGGACTGGTGTACGGGCGCTACGTCGCATTTGCAGAACTCCCTTAGGTACCAGAGTAGAGTGAAAAACACAGAGAAGTGACACCATTTAGTAAACTACTCCCCTCAAGTTATTTATAATTTGCCTGGACACAGGAGCAATGATAAAGGCTCATGGGCCCCGATGCAAAAGTTCTTATTGGGCCCCCCCCCCTGCAAACTTCTCATGGCCGACAGTCCACAGCTTTCAGCTGCATCGCTGGGTCTCCTAAGTGACCCAACAATGCAGCACTAGCAGCCAGGGGCATCACTAAGAACTTAAAATGTCAGGGGAAATAGCCCCAATACATATGTGTCCGCCCCAAAAAATGTGTGTGTGTGTGTGTGTGTGTGTGTGTGTATGTATGTGTGTGTGTGTGTGTATAGGAGACAGCATAGCATATCTAAAGCACTATGACCCTAAAAACTATGGATAGGATTAGATACATTGGCTCAGCAGACAGTATTACACATTATAGGATTAGATACAGTGGCTCAGCAGTCAGTATTACACATCATAGGATTAGAGATAGGGCCCAGCAGACAGTATCACACATGTTGGGATTAGATACACAGCTCAGCAGACAGTATCACACATGATGGGATTAGATACAGTAGCTGCGCAGACAGTATCACACATGATAGGATTAGATACAGTGGGTCAGCAGACAGTATCACACATGATTGGATTAGATATACGGCCCAACTCCCTGATATTTCGGCTCCAGCGCTGGACCCAGGAAAGGTAAGAATAATAATTGTTTTGCTTCTTTATGTGTTACTAATTATTTTTGTGTATTTGTGTTTTTTTACAAGTTCGGTTGTTGGACTACTTCGGATACGAGGACTACTTCAATGACAGCGTTTTTTTATTCTCAATAAAATAGATAATGGGGGTTGTGTGTGTTTTTTTATTTCAATAAAATATTTTTTCTATGTGCTTGTATTTTTTTAAACTTTATTATTACCTCCTTAGTAATGGCCGCCGACTGATTGAACACTGACCCCCATTATTACCCCGATACCCACCCCCACCAGGGGTACTGGGAAGAGCCAGGTACGAACCAGTACCCGGCCATCTGTAGTGACGGTCTGGCACCGGGGCAGCGGCAGGCTGGTAGTATTAGGCTGGGATAGGCCAAAAACAGTGGCCCTTCCCACCCTGGTAATGCTGCCTGCTGCTGCTGTGTTGTACCTGGCTGGTTATGAAAATTGGGGGGGGACACCACATCGTTCTTTCCAATTATTTTTTATTTTATTATTTTTAAATGATGTGGGGTCCCCATTTTTCATAACCAGCCAGATACAATAAAGCAGCAGCAGCCCAGCATTACCAGGGTGGGAAGGGCCACTGTTTCTGGCCTTTTCCAGTCTGATAATACCAGCCTGCGGCCGCCCCATTGTCCGATCATTACTACAGATGGGCAAGTACTGGATCATACCCGACTCTTCCCAGCACCCCTGGTGGCGGTGGGTACCGGAGTAATAAAGTAGGTTAGTGTTAGCCTCTGCACCGGCTAACACTAAGCCCCGGCTTAGCAATGGATGCTGTCAATCAGCCGGCGGCCATTACTAAGGTGGTAGTAATATAGTTAAAAAACAAAACACAAAGACATAGAAAAAATATTTTATTGAAACAAAAAAAACGCACACAACCCTTATTAACCATTTTATTGATAATAAAAAAAGCTGTCATCGAAGTAGTCCTGGAATCCGACGTAGTCCAACGACCGAACCTGTAAGAAAACACACAAAAAACGATTAGTAACACATGTGTTAGGCTTAGATACAGGGCCCATCTGTGATACTGTCTGTGGGACCCTGTATCTAAGCCTACCACATGGTAGGCTTAGATACAGGGTCCAGCAGACAGTAATCTTATACAGTATAAGATAACTGTGTGCTGGGGCCCTGTATCTAAACCTACCGTGCGGTAGGCTTAAATACAGGGCCCATCAGACAGGATCACACATGGGCCATGTATCTAAGCCTACCAAAAAAAAGAATGGTTAACTTCTGTCGGGTCACAGGGTGCATAAAATGCTCCCCTTTCTCCATCAATGAGCAATTAATGCAGCTCAGACAGGGTTAACACCCCTTACGTTTCTGTCCAGTTAGGGATAACTGTGTGCTGCTCTTTTAGGAGCCCACGTCCGACCAGACAACTCAGTCCTTTATAATTTTGGATCTCCTATAAGAGAAGAGGGGATGGTTAGTGAATTCAGGTACATCCTAGAGGCATTTCTGTAGAGTGGGCCAAAGTTTTCTTATAATTTTGGCTAGTGGCTTGCTGAACTCACAAATGGAATTCTATTAGTGGCACCGTCCTGTCTGGTGTTATTGAGGAAGCCAATGTGTCTATGTGTCTTCTCTACCCTCTCCCTGTTGCGTTCCACTAATCTCTTGGGATAGCCCCTCTTCCTAAAGCATTCTGCCATCTGGTTATTGCCATCCTGTAAGTTAGTGTCCATGTTGATGATACAGAAGGGAATCCACCATCGCACGTCGGTGGCTACTGCTGTACTCAAGTAGGTTATTCCTATCAGTAGGTTTCGTGTAAAGGGTTGTCTCAAGATAACCATCCTCTAGTCTGACAAGTACGTCTAAGAATTTAAGTTGAGTTTCGGAGCTTACCACTGTGAATTTGACTCCTCCCTGTATATGCCACACACCTCCCTGGATATGCCACACAGCCCCGATGTATATGATGCCACACAGCCCGACATGAATGCCCTACATACTCACTGATGCAGCGCTGTCTTCTTCAGGTAAGGTCTTTCGTCTTCACGGGATCTGCGGCGACACGATGACACTCACCGATGCAGCTCGTCTTCACGCGTGGTCTCTCGACTTCACGGGATCTACGAAGGTGTCGCGATGACGTCATCGCGTCGCCTTCGCAGAACCCGTGAAGACGAGAGACCACACCTGAAAGGGTCGGCGCTGCATCGGTGAGTGTCATCGAGCCGCCGATAGCCAGCAAGGGAACTAGTAGTTCCCTTGCCAATCTCCACGTCACAGATCCGTTTTTAACGGTTGTTATGTATTGACAGCCATTAAAAACGGATCCATTGACTTCTATGGGGGCCGTCAGGCCGTGAAAACGGTCAAAAAACGGCCGGGTGAATACACCCATAGAACATAATTGTTCTGAAAATGGCCGTGTGACGGCCGTTAAAAAAACGGCCGGCCGTTTTTCACTGTCGTGTGAATAAGGCCTTAGGTTACATTCACACGACAGTGAAAAAAAAAATTGCCATTAAAAACTGATCAGCTGTTAGTTTTTCATGGCAATTTTTCATCAATATGTCTCCAAATTTTCATCTATTTCCAGTCCGTGTGTCCGTTTTTAATGGACGCTTGTCATCCGTGTGCCATCCGTTTTTCATGGCCGTTAAAAAAAAAATGCATTTCATTTGTCCGTTTTTTTTTGTCCCAATCCCCTGAAAACACCACAGTGCTTATGTAGATAGTGCCGCAATGTCCCTGTAGATAGTGCCACAGTGCCCACTGTAGATAATGTCCACAAAGTACCACAGTGCCCACATAGTACCACAGTGCCCATAGTGCCACAGTTCCCACATATATAGTGCCATGGCCCACATAGTACCACAGTTCCCCTATATAGATAGTGCCACAGTGTCCACATAGCACCACAGTGCCCACATATAAAGTGACAGTGCCCACATATAACGTGCCAGTGCCCACATAGTGACACAGTGCCCATTGTAGATAGTGCCACAGAGCCCACATAGTACCACAGTGCCCATGTAAATAGCGCCACAGTGTCTCCATATATGGGCAGTGACGTCAGGAGAATGGAATCCCCTGATAGAGCGGGCCGGGGATTCAGCTCCAGAAGTAACCCCTTGACGTCACTGTCCATATATGGATAGTGACACCGGGGGCTTCTTCAGGAGCCGAATCCCCTGCCAGAGGGGATTCCACTCCTACAGGAAGCTACAGTGGCGCTATATACGGGGCATTGGCATGGGTGGTGCTTTATACATGGAGGCGTGCTATATACAAGACTAATGTCCCCGGCCAGAGATCTTGCAATGCACTGGCTGGGGATTCCATTGTTGAAAGCCCTGACTTCACTGTCCTTATATGGACAGTAATGTCATGGGCTTCACTGGGCTCAGAGCTCAAAGTAGCTCTGTGTGCGGGGAGTCCTCGGCCAGGATCAGTTTTTACCAGCCGTTACAAGGATTGTTTCCTAAAAAAACAGCTGGTAAAAAAATATCCATTGACTTCTATGGGAGCCGTCTGACTGTGAGAACGGCCAAAAATAGGACATGTCCTATTTTTTGACGACTAATATTCACAGGCTGTTCACAAACGGCCATGTGAATACACCCATAGAAATTTATTGTTCTGAAAATGACCGTATAACAGCCGTTAGAAAAACGGCCGTCACACAGACGTTTTACACTGTTGTGTGAATGTAGCCTAACATCAACCTGTACCAGAATGATGGGAGGAAGAAAGTATGGAGAAGGCTTGGAACGGCTCATGATCCAAAGCCCACCACAGTGTGATGGCATGGACATGCATGGCTGCCAAAGGCATTGGGTCACTAGTGTTTATTGATGATGTGACTGAAGATAGAAGCAGCCGCATGAATTCTCAAGTGTTCAGGGATATACTTTCTGCTCAGATTCAACCAAATGCAGCAAGGTTGATTGGACGTCGCTTCACAGTACAGATGGACAATGACCCAAAACATACTGTGAAAGCAAGCCAGGAGTTTTTTTAAGGAAAAGATGTGGAATATTCTGCAATGGCCAAGTCAATCACCAGATCTCAACCCGATCGAGAATGCATTTCACTTGCTTAAGACAAAACTTAAGGCAGAAAGACCCATAAACAAGCCACAACTAAAGACAGCTGCAGTAAAGACCAGGCAAAGCATCACAAAGGAGGAAACCCAGCGTTTGGTGATGTCCATGGGTTCCAGACTTTAGGCAGCCATTGACTGCAAAGGATTCTCTACAAAGTATTAAAAAAAACATTTTATTTATGGTAATGTTAATTTGTCCAATTACTTTTGAGCCCCTGAAATGAGGAGGCCGTGTAGAAAAATGGTTGCAATTCCTAAACGTTTCACAGGATATTTTTGTTCAACCCCTTGAATTAAACCTGAAAGTCTACACTTCAATTACATCTCAGTTGTTTAATTTCAAATCCAATGTGGTGGCACGCAGAGCCCAAATCATGAAGATTGTGTCACTGTCCAAATAATTCTGGACCTAACTGTATTAGGCTAGTGAGTATTTTGACCATATCATAATTTTTATGCATATTTTCCAACTCCAAGCTGTATAAACTTGACTTCTTATTGGATTGAAGAATATCAGGTGATGTGTATTTGTGTAATGAGGGAGTGTGTGGCCTAAGGATATCAAGACCCTATATCAAGGTGTGCATTATTATTGGGCTGGTATTATTAAAAATCAGCTAGTTGAACCTTTTCGTGTTGAAGATTAACTAAAAATTAACTCTCAAACCTACTGCCAGTTTTTAAAATGCACTTTCATGAAGCAGTGGTACAGGAAAAAGTCTGCATCTTTCAAGAAAACCATGATTTTTATGCTGGACAATGCTCCATCACATGCATCTAAGTACTCCACTGCATAGCTAGCCACTAAAGAGCTTAACGCTTTCAGGACCGGACTAATTTTTGTTTTTATGCTTTTGTTTTTTTCCCCCAAAAGCATAAAAATGAAAATTAGTCTGATCTAGGTGCTTGAAAATGTGATAATTTGCAGATCCTTGCGACGCCTGCTACTTCCTCAATTTGCATAACCTTACGGCTTCCCCTTCTCGGTGTCGCAAATTCATAATTGAGTGTATATATATATATATATATGTATATATATATATATATATATATATATATATATATATATATATATATATATATATATATATATATATATATATATACAGGGTGGCCATTTATATGGATACACCTAAATAAAATGGGAATGGTCGGTGATATTAACTTCCTGCTTGTGGCACATTAGTATATGGGAGGGGGGAAACTTTTCAAGCTGGGTGTTGACCATGGCGGCCATTTTGAAGTCGGCCATTTTGTATCCAACTTTAGTTTTTTCAATGGGAAGAGGGTCATGTGACACATCAAACTTATCGAGAATTTCACAAGAAAAACAATGGTGTGCTTGGTTTTAACGTTACTTTATTCTTTCATGAGTTATTTACAAGTTTCTGACCACTTATAAAATGTGTTCAAAGTGCTGCCCATTGTGTTGGATTGTCAATGCAACCCTCTTCTCCCACTCTTCACACACTGATAGCAACACCGCAGAAGAAATGCTAGCACAGGCTTCCAGTATCCATAGTTTCAGTTGCTGCACATCTCGTATCTTCACAGCATAGACAATTGCCTTCAGATGACCCCAAAGATAAAAGTCTAAGGGGGTCAGATCGGGAGACATTTCTTCTGCGGTGTTGCTATCAGTCCCAACGGGCTAAATGAAAACAAAGAACCAGTATAATAATAATAATAACAACAGTATAATAATAAAATAACCAAAATACTTACCTATGTTGTCCGATCATTTTGAAATTGAAGTGATCCATGAATTTCCAATAATGAAAGCTTTCTCGCACCTCACCAGTAGTTTATATCCAAAAATAAACCCAAGAAAAAACAACTAAAGAAAGAACAAAGTACATACATTTAAATATCATGAGTTCAGGGAGTTAAATTAATCCCCGTAATCCATCGTAGCGAATCAGAAGCTGGTTACGCTCCAAAAACCGGGTAATTATCAACACTAACAGGAACCATCCAATTAGAAGTGTTAACAGAGCAGTAACCAATAAGAGAAAAGCCTAGGACGATAACCAATGAGAAGCGTGGGAAAGTAAACAGTGATGACGTAGGCGTAGGAAAATAAAATGTAAATAAACAAAGTAGTAAAACCGAAACATCACAAACGGTACAGTCTGGAAAACTCATATCCTGTAAATATAAACCAGTTAATAACAAATAGAAATAAATATAATATTAACATCTCTCAATTTTTTCCTTTTCTTTTTTAAACTACCAAGTAATAAGTAAAACAAGTTAGTGTAATATAAACGGGCATGGTTTTAATTAAGAAAGTGTATATATAGAGATGTGATTTTAGACAATATTATATGCCTGACGAAGACCCCGGCGCAGGGGGCGAACCGCGTTGCAGTGTTTGCTTTTAGACTTTGATGAATAAAACATTCGCTCCTGAAAACCGCCTACGGACTTATATCTGCAAGGGAGCGCCCCATTAAGGAGTTTTTTCTTTTTCTCTACTTTACACAGGTTGCTTTGATAGCGGCCTTCACCTCGTTTGCATTGTTGGGTCTGGTGTCTCTCATCTTCCTCTTGACAATACCCCATAGATTCTCTATGGGGTTTAGATCAGGCGAGTTTGCTGGCCAATCAAGCACAGTGATACAGAAATTATTAAACCAGGTATTGGTACTTTTGACAGTGTGGGCAGGTGCCAAGTCCTGGTGGAAAATTAAATCTGCATCTCTATAAAGCTTGTCAACAGAGGAAATCATGAAGTGCTCTAAAATTTCCTTGTAGATGGCTGCATTGACTCTGGACTTGATATAACACAGTGGACCAACACTGTTGATCAGTGATCCAAAGTCCTGTTTTCAGTTGTAAGTAAATTTTGCATTTCATTTGGAAATCAAGAGTGGCGAGACATCAATCCAAGTTGCTTGCGGTCCAGTGTGAAGTTTCCACAGTCAGTGATGGTTTGGGGAGCCATGTCATCTGCTGGTGTTGGTCCACTGTGTTATATCAAGTCTTGAGTCAACAGAGCCGTCTACCAGGAAATTTTAGTGCACTTCATGCTTCCCTCTGCTGACAAGCTTTATGGAGATGCTGATTTCATTTTCAAGCAGGACTTAGCACCTGCCCACGCTGCCAAAAGTACCAATACCTGGTTTAATAACCAAAGTATCACTGTGCTTGATTGGCCAGCACACTTGCCTGACCTAAACCCCATAGAGACTCTATGGGGTATTGTCAAGAGGAAGATGAGAGACACCAGACCCAACAATACAGACGAGCTTAAGGCCACTATGAAAGCAACCTGGGCTTCCATAACACCTCAGCAGTGCCACAGGCTGATCGCCTCCATGCAACGCCGCATTGATGCAGTAATTCATGCAAAAAGAGTCCGACCAAGTATTGAGTGTGTAGGGTCAGTTCGGCTGTGTCCCGTAGGGTGCGTGCGCACGCTCGCGCCCGGCCTTAAAGGGCCAGCGCGCGCAAATAGGAAATCGTCATCATCATCAACTGCCACGATTTCCTGGTCTATAACAAGGCCCCTGGCCTTCTAATCCTTGCCTGAGCGTTGTTAGTTTTCCCAGTCTGTCTTGCAAATGGTCCCTTAGTGTTTCCCGTTCCTGTTGTTACCCGTGCCTTGTTCCCTGTTCCTATTTCCTGTGCTTTGCCTTAGTATCAAGTCGTGCCACGTCCTGTGTCATCTGCCACATCCAGAGGAATCTGCCACGTCCTGTGCCATCTGCCACATCCAGAGGAATCTGCCACGTCCTGTGTCATCTGCCACATCCAGAGGAATCTGCCACGTCCTGTGTCATCTGCCACGTCCTGTGTCATCTGCTACGTCCGGAGGAATCCGCCACGTCCGGAGGAATCCGTCACGTCCGGAGGAATCCGCCACGTCCTGTGTCATCTGCCACGTCCGGAGGAATCCGCCACATCTGGCGCAACTTGCGGCTCCTGTGTCATCCGCCACGTTTGGCGCCATCTGCTGCACCCATCTCATCTGTGCCAGAGCTTCGTTCACCGTCTGAACTATCCAGGTACCCTTGTGCGGGACATTGTATTTCTGGGGTTTCCTGTGGTTTGGCCAGCTACCTTCCCACTACGGCGGTACAGCCTAGTGGGTCCACTAACCCGCTCCGTGACAGAGTGCATATACTGTACATACTTTTCAGTAGGTCAACATTTCGGTATTAAAAATCATTTTTCAAATTGGGCTTATATAATATTCAAATTTTCTGAGACACTAAATTTGGGGTTTTTATTAACGGTTAGCCTTAATCTTCAATATTAAAAGAAAAAAATGCTGGAAATAGATCACTTTGTGCGTAAAGAATCTATATAATATAAGTTTCACTTTTTGAATTGAATTACTGAAATAAATTAAGCTTTTTGATGATATTCTAAATAATTGAGAAGGACTAATACTAGATATTGTTCCCCTAGAATCCTGTCATATGTGTTTTAGGGTCCAGGGAATGTAAGATGGCCGTGTAAGAGGACCCTAAGGCTATGTTCACATGGCAGATTTTGCATAGCGTGTCTCGCCACAAAATCTGCCGCAGAATTATTCCTGCCGTCAACAGGAATATTCCTACTCCTATTCACTTCAATGGAAGGTTTGGGTGAAATCCGCCCGAAGATCGGGCAGGATGCTTATTTTCTCTGCTAGCTGAAAAAAATCAGCTAGTGGGGAAAAGAAGCGTTTGCCTCCCATTGAAATGAATGGTAGGCAGAATTTTTTTCCGCCACAAAAATTCCACTGTGTGAACTGTGTCTTACCACTGTTGCTTGCTTACGTATTGCTCAGCTAAGCAGGATTTATTTTCTGTTTTGCATAAACTGTAAAGGTTGTTTCTTTTCTGGATGCTGAAAAAAAACAGGCAAACCTTTTTTATGGGCTTGATCCATTGTGTTACTGTATATCTGTACTGAGCCCATACTCCCTACCTCTGTTTAGGCTTCGCTACTAGCACTCTGCCCACTGACTCCAGCCCTGTGGAAACTCCTGATGTCACTGTCCATATATCGACAGTCCAAAATAGAAGGTAGGAGCAGCACAGTAAGTCTGGACCTCACAAGGGTCAATAGGTTGCCAGCCTCCAGGAATCAGACTTGTGGATCCCTCAAATGTAGACAATTCAAAAGAAAAGGGGCAGCACTCCAGATAGGTTTCAAAAAAACGTTTTTTATTCACCCATATGTGAGGAGGGTGCAACGTTTCAGCTGCTCAATGCAGCCTTTGTCAAGCTTGACAAAGGCTGCATTGAGCAGCTGAAACATTGCACCCTCTTCACATCTGGGTGATTAAAAACCGTTTTTTGAGTCCTTCTATCTGGAGTGCTGCCTCTTTTTTTTTTTTTTGAATTGTCTACATATATGAACAGTGACGTCAGGAGCTTTTCCAGGACCGGAGTCCCGGGGGAGAGCATCTAATAGCGCTCTGCCCAGGGACTGCGGCACTGTGGAAACTCCTGAAGTCACTGTCCATAGATGGGACTCCGGCCCTGGGAACGCTCCTGATGTCACTGTCCATACATGGACAGGGACTTTAAGAGTTTTCCCAGGGCCGGTCCCCAGGCAACGTATCCCACTGTATGGATGCCATATAGTCTAATATATGTTTTGGACTTTTGTTGGAGGTATACTTCGGGGGTCTTCCTGAAGTATAACTCCGACGGAAGACCTAAGAGTTTATTCACACGACCGGATGTCGAATCGGCTGCCGTTTTTCACTCCCCCGATTTGCACCTGTGCGGGGGCCCATTTTCCTGGATCCCTCATAGACTTGAGTCTTTTGAGGGATCTAAGAAAACGGGCAAAAATAAAACGTCCTGTTTTTGCCTGGGCCGTTTACACTATTAAGAAAACGGCAGTGTGAATAGCCTCATAAACTTGAATTGATTTTAATTCAGCCGTGTGAAAGGCGATTAAAAAGATGGCCGCCACATGGCCTAATATCCCTGTCATCTGAATAGGGCCTTAACGTGATGTGAATGGGGCCTAAGTCTTTCCTTAACACTTTTCCTCTATTTAAAAATGACTCATCGATTTTTGAAAAACAAATTATGTTTCACCTAGGTTTCTTCCTGCAGATGGTTCCCAACTTCAAAGATAAAATGATACAAACACAATTTAACAACACTATAAACCACACAAGGTTTGACTATCTCATCCATAGTTACAGATGTTCACGATACACTAATTAAAGACAATCTATTAAAACTGAAGTGCTCTCTCCAGAAAAAGATGCATTGAGAGTCCAATTATTGTCTGTTTACTAATGTTTTATTGCAGTAGGTAATTAATTCAGAAACCTGAGTTCTCCTAAAAAAGCAAGATACAGCAACATGTAATCATATAAAAGTTAGATGGTTTTGTGAAGAATACAAAGTGTTCTCTCATCAAACAGCATGAAGACCCAGGTAATGACTTAAAATACAATTATTTTTTACTTGGCAAAAACTAATTTGATGAGATGTTGTTTTTGCTAACCAGCTCTATGGTGTATGTAATACATTCACAAGGTTGGGTTTTGATCATCTACAGCATAATTTATGCTCTCTGTTTATGCTAAACACGAATCTATACAAAAAAAAAAAATCCAAATTTTTCAAGAGATGTTCAACTTGAACTAGTTCAGATCACACATTATTTCTTTACATCATTTTCATTTTAGTGTACTATATTATATTTTTTTGCATTTACATTTTATGTGCTTTTCCTTGAAAATATAACATTTACAAAACTATTTGCAAGATACCGTATCAAGAGTATCCCTACAAACTGTCTCTGTTATCTAATGCAAGTACAAAGTTAGGCCTCATTTACACGAACGTATTATACGCGCGTGCGACGCGCGTGCTTTGCACGCATGTCGTACGCACCTATATTAGTCAATGGGGCTGTTTAGACGATGCGTGAATTGCGCTCATTGCGTGTGCGCAGAAAAAAACTCACGACATGTTCTATAATCGTGCGTTTTTCGCGCACTCACGCACCCATTGAAGTCAATGGGTGCGTGAAAACCACGCATGCCGCACGGAAGCACTTCCGTGCGAACTGCGTGATTCGCGCAAGAGCTGTCAAACTCCTGAATGTAAACAGAAAAGCACCACGTGCTTTTCTGTTTACAAACATCCAAACGGAGTGTCAAATTCGAGATGAGCGCCCCGAACTTCACCGGGTTCGGCCAAACTCGTTTTGACCGAAACCGGTAAAAAATTTTCGGGTACGCGACGTCAGGAGACAGTCACTGTCCACGGTGCTGAAAGCGTTAAAATGGTTCAGCACCATGGACAGTGACTTCCGCTCCGAAAATCCATGAACCTGTAAAAAAAAAAAGACGTTCTGACTTACCGATAACTCCGGTCCGACCTCCCGGGATGACAGTTCAGTCAAAGTGACAGCTGCAGCCAATCACAGGCCAAGCACAGGCTGCAGCCAATCACAGGCCAAGCACAGGCTGCAGCCAATCACAGGCTGCAGCGGTCTCATGGACTGCGGCGTCATCCTGGGAGGTGGGGCCGGATGACAAGAGAGGGACGCGTCACCAAGGCAACGGCCGGGAGCCCGGACTGGGGGAAGCAGGAAGTTCTTGGTAAGTATGAAAGTCTTTTTTTATTCACAGGTTGGTGTATATTGTGTTCGGCATTCACTGTCGAGGGTGCTGAAATAGTTACTGCCGATCAGTTAACTCTTTCAGCACCTTGGACAGTGACGGGCGTCGACTAGCCTCATCAATATGATGGCGGCTGCGCGAAAATCACGCAGCCGCGCATCATACACGGATGACACACGGAGCTGCCAAGTGCCTTTTGCGCGCGCAAAACGCAGCGTTTTTTGCGCGCGCAAAACGCACACGCTCGTGTAAATGAGGCCTTAGGCTAAGTTCACATCTGGTTTTTTACTGTACGTCTGACTTGCACGTTTTGACATGAAAAAACAGTGTCAAAACGTATACCACAGCATGTAAATTGATTTCTATGGTCCGGACGGATGCCCTAATGGTGTAGTTTGTGGACAAGTTTTGTGTTCTTATGTTCTATCCTTTTTTTTCCAATTTCCTGAAAAGTGTCGTCTACTATGCTTTTCAGTACTTTTCCAAAATGTATACCACACATATACGTTCTTATTTGTATTGAAGTCAATGGCGATGTGTGGATTACATACGCAATCTTAAACCCTAAGTTTGCATACGTCTAACATATATTTTGTCACTATATATGGGAAATCTTAACTTTACAAAGTATGATTTAGCTCAAAAACTAAAAAACGTATGCGTTTTTAGAAGTAAAAACAGACACAAACGTATACGACGTATACTCCAAAAAACATAAGCGTATGTTACAAATGCATGTGTTTTTGTAACTTTAAAAATGTATTCATCGTCGTATACCACAAACGTGTGCACAAAACGAGATGTGAACTTAGCCTTAGGCTATATTCACACGACAGTGAAAAAAAAAATGGTGATTAAAAACGAATCAATTGTCAGATTTAGATTTTCATGGCCATTTTGCATCAGTGTGTGTCCAAATTTCATTCATTTCCAGTCCGTCTGTCCGTTTTAATGGCCATTTGTCATCCGTTTTTCATGGCTGTTGAAGGGATAGATGGATTTCATTTGTCAAGGTTTTTTTGTCCCAACCTCCTGAAAACACCACAGTGCCCATGTAGATAGTGCCACAATGTCCCTGGAGATAGTGCCACAGTGCCCACTGTAGATAATGGCCACATAGTACCACAGTGCCCACTGTAGACAGTGCCATATTACCCACTGTAGATAGTGCCACAGTAAAGTGCCATAGTTCCCACGTATAAAGTGCCAGTGCCCACATATTTCCACAGTGCCCACTGTAAATAGTGCCATAGTGCCTACATAGTAACACAGAGCCCACATATAAAGTGACATAGTGCCCACATATAAGTGCCAGTGCCCACATATAAAGTTCCACAGTGCCCATTGTAGATAGTGCCACAGTGCCCACATATAAACTGACATAGTGAAAACATACAAAGTGCCAGAGCCCACATAGTGCCACAGTGTCCATGTAGATAGTGCCAGTGTCCCCTGTAGATAGTGGCACACCTCGCATATAGTGCCACAGTGCCCATGTAGATGATGCAACCACCCCTGTAGATAACACGACCGACCTTGTAAATAGCACCCCCATGTAGATATCGCCACTGTAACTCCCCATAGGAGCTAAATAACTCTGGCCGGGGATTCCGTTTATAGACTAAGCACCTGATGTCTCTGTCCTTATATGGCAAAAAAATGGAGGCAGCACTTCCAAAAAAGTAGAAAACCTTTAATCACCCATGCAACGTTTCAATCCCTCAGGACCGAAAGGTCCTGAGGGATTGAAACGTTGCATGGGTGATTAAAGGTTTTCTACTTTTTTGGAAGTGCTTGAGAAAGGTCCTGAGGGATTGAAACGTTGCATGGGTGATTAAAGGTTTTCTACTTTTTTGGAAGTGCTGCCTCATTGTTCATTTTTTTGCCTGATACTGAGGACCTTGGACCGAGTTCTGAAGAGGCGTGCACCGTTTTGGCGGTTCAGTGCTGTGGTAACTCTCTACTTCTGTCCTTATATGGACACTGATGTCAGAAGCTTTCTCGAAGAGCGGAATCACCTGCCATCGGCAGCCCTCTGGCCGGGGATTCTGCTCCAGGAGTAACCCCTTGACGTCACTGTCCATATATGGATAGTGACGTCAGGGGATTCTCCAGCAGCAGAGTCCCTGTCCAAAGCGGGGTCTTACCGCCGGGGATTCCGCCCATACAGCGAGCTACAGTGGCACTTTTTTCCGGGGGGGGGGGTTGCTATCAACAGGCAGGAGGTGATAGCTACAGGGGGGTGCTATCTACATGGGGTTTCAGAGGGGGCCCCTGACACCACTGTCCATATATGCTTTCCCATGTCCCAAGACAGGTGTCCCCAGCCAGAGATCTGGCGTTTCTCTGGCCGGGGACTCCATAGTTGAAAGCCCTAACTTCACTATCGAGCGTAATCTCGTTTGAAATGACAGGTTACATCGTAATCTCGCGAGATTACGCTTGCCTTGCTGGAATCTCACAGAAAAGATTCAGAAATGTCAGGATTCTGAATAAACGTCACGTCCAGGCTGGTATTGATGTATATTCATTATCAGGACACTATAGTAATATTAGTGTTTATGTATGTAGCTGCACATAATGATATAACTATATCGCTAGTGCAGTGTAAATGAATGGAGAGAAGTGTATGACGCTGATTGGTCAGCGTCATACACTCCTCTGTACAACGCCCATTTGTTCTAACGTAAAAACACAACAACCTAAAAGAAATGAGTCAAAGACCGAGTTGTAATAAAGAATTTATAATTTTTATTATTGCACGACAAAACAGATAAATATATTTAGTCACAAGTTTAAAAAGACAAGGATGACTACCACAGTGTGGAAAAAGAAGCCAGACACATGTATATAATGGGGCTACTATTGTAGGATATGCATGAAAAGGATATATATAAAAAACCAAGGTGCATAAATAAATTAATAAATAAATAAATTACTAACACCTGGGTATGTTTATCAAAAGGACTGAATGAGGTCCCAAATGATAGTATATGGTTGTACTCATTGGTGTAGCCTAACACATAATGTTACATAATTCATTAATATAGAGTACACATGCAGCTAAGTAAAGGTAGCTTACCCATGTTATAACACACTGTTGTCTGGCATCACACCCGACGGGCGCTTCGTCCGGGGGTTTATTTGTCAATTACCTGGTGCCAGAATCTATATAACTTCGGGCATCACCACAGCATAAGGATGAGATAAGCTCCATCACGTAAACACTTCTGACATTTGTCATCATTTTTATATATTATTTTTAATAGTAATACAGGAGTATAATATGCACAATGGCATATAAACAGCTGTGTTTGTAAAAATGCTGGACTATGACTCAGTTTTGGGATATTTTGTAATGATTTCTTCTAACCACAATCTGTAAATCCCCCTCAGATCTAGCTATCATTTCCTTTTTGAGGCAGCAGACACATCAGCAGATACAGTAGTAATAAATACTTTATATATTTCAGATAGAGAACCCTTATGATGCTTACATGTAGTTAAGAAAATCACCAAAGAGTGATTCTCCACCATTAAATTTCTTCTACTAATAATATCCTTTACTGCAGATCTGTAGCGTCCATGGCCGCGAGCTGTCCGATTTACTTACCTCTTGAAGCCCACAGCCATGGATCTGTGAGTGCTGGTCCCCATCTCCTTCCTAGGAGACGCCAGCGCTAACATCCACTCCGGTCCGCTGTATCCCGTAGGGTGCGCGCGCACGCTCGTGCCTGCTCTTAAAGGGCCAGCGCGCACACATGAAAACAATCATCATCAACTCACATGATTTCCTGGACTATAAGAAGGACTCTGCCCTTCTGATCCTTGCCTGAGCATTGTTTGTCGTATCCTAGTTTGTCTAAGCAAATGGTCTCCTAGTGTTTTACAGTTCCCAGTGTTTCCTGTATCCTGTGCTATCCTGGTCAAGTGCCGTGCTGTGCTGTTGTCGTGCTGTGCTGTATTCTATGCCTGTACTGCTACTCCACGACTGACATCTACCTGCTGCCTAGTCCCAGCCGAGCCTGTCTTGCTACTGTCCGAGCTGCCACAGGTACCCTATATGAACTATAGACTGTGACCAGGGCCCTGTTGGCAAGCTGCCATACCGCCAAGGTGGTAAGGCCCAGTGGGTCCACGAACCCTGCGTGACAAGATCTAACCTGATAGTAACCCAAAAGTTCTCCCCTAGGTAAATTGAATTCAGCATGTAGGCCCCCCCCCCCCCCTTAACAGATAGGTCTGGCAGGCATTTAATACTATATCCATACCAACGAGAGCACCCAACAAGGTCACTCATTGGGAACCAGAGATCTATTACCCCAGAGGGGTGATATTGGCATGATGTATACCTAGTAAGCTTTTCATGTAGGACCACACCCGGTATAAAAGAACACACAAATAAAAAAAATTATACGGAGGAGAAACAAAACAACCTGCTTCCAACAAATGAAAAATATTATTAAACACATTTTTTATACTGTAGCTGAAGCATAAATTCGAAACATGTATACCAGTTTCCAATTAATTCAATACCGTAATTGCGTTGCCAAAAAGTACAAACAAAAATTTGGGTGATACACTCCACACTCTGAATCTTGTGCCTGAAGCAACAAAAACTTAATTTGGGCTTTTTACCATCCCATATCAACTCTCTTATGATTAAATCCGTAGCGGAGAATATTTTTGGCCCCAGCCAAGTTGGTGCATTTTTTAAGACGTATAAGATCTTAGGTAATGTAAACATCAGTAAATTAAGTCTTCGCTAATTTTTACATTTCAATATCATATGTTTTAGCAGAAGCGCTACATTTAGTTTCACAAAATCTTGTAAACTATCAGAAATAGTAATCACAAGATAGACAATCTTAGCATGTACGGGAATATAGGTCATTGTAAGAATAATCATTGCCCCATAGCGGAAGGAAAGCAGACTTTGACTAATTGATTGTAAGCCCAGAATATACACCAAAGTTATTTCATTTCTCAATGATCACAGGTATCGCATTGACAGGATCAGCCAAAAACAGCAGCATATCATCTGCTAAAAGAGAAATAGATTTGCAAATCTCGCCATATCTAAAGCCTTTAATGCAAGTGTCATTACGAATATAAAAACCACCAGGGGCTCTAGCGTCACAGCAAAAACCAGCGGTGAAAAGGGACAACCCTGGTGAGAACCCCTATTTAGTCTAAAAGGAGCTGATATATTATCATTAACCCTTAACTTGTCCACATGGCAATGATATAAAATCTTTGGACATCCAATAAATCTTGGTCGAAAGCCAAATGCCTCGAGGGTATACCATATATATTGCTACTCCACGCTGTCAAAGGTTTTAGCAGCGTCGAGTGACAAAATGGCCCCTTCAGCCTCCCGAAAGAATTCTGCCTGAGATTAAAAGAGGTTGATTCTAACCACATAAAGGAGTTTGCCCATCAGGGACATTTATGGCATATCCACAGGATATACTATAAATGTCAGATAGATGTGGGTCCCACCTCTCGGACCCGCACCTATCTCTAGAACGGTGCCCCCTAAACCCCGCTCTACCTTTCTCGGTTCTCGCTGACACTTCGTCATTTCCGAACATATAATCATAAAAACAGCATAGCTCGCTGAGATACACGGTTTCAGGAAGATATGTGGCCAGTATCGTACTGATAAATGGTACCCAATCTTATCTACTTTTGGAACACTACGCCATATTCAGAGAGCCAGAGCTACGCTGTTTTAGAAATTTCCGACCCTGTAATCAGGAAGTGGCCCGGGATGCAGGGGGAAAACGAGAAAGCTAGAATGGGGTTTAGAGGGCCCCGTTCTAAAGATAGGTGCGGGTCCCAGAGGTGGGACCTGCATCTATCTGACATTTATGGCATATCCTGTGAATATGCCATAAATGTTTCTCATGCTGTTTGGGCACATGGCAGGAGCGCTATTTGGATTTTAGAGCGCAGATTTTGCTGGACTGGTGTACGGGCGCTACGTCGCATTTGCAGAACTCCCTTAGGTACCAGAGTAGAGTGAAAAACACAGAGAAGTGACACCATTTAGTAAACTACTCCCCTCAAGTTATTTATAATTTGCCTGGACACAGGAGCAATGATAAAGGCTCATGGGCCCCGATGCAAAAGTTCTTATTGGGCCCCCCCCCCTGCAAACTTCTCATGGCCGACAGTCCACAGCTTTCAGCTGCATCGCTGGGTCTCCTAAGTGACCCAACAATGCAGCACTAGCAGCCAGGGGCATCACTAAGAACTTAAAATGTCAGGGGAAATAGCCCCAATACATATGTGTCCGCCCCAAAAAATGTGTGTGTGTGTGTGTGTGTGTGTGTATGTATGTGTGTGTGTGTGTGTGTGTATAGGAGACAGCATAGCATATCTAAAGCACTATGACCCTAAAAACTATGGATAGAATTAGATACATTGGCTCAGCAGACAGTATTACACATTATAGGATTAGATACAGTGGCTCAGCAGTCAGTATTACACATCATAGGATTAGAGATAGGGCCCAGCAGACAGTATCACACATGTTGGGATTAGATACACAGCTCAGCAGACAGTATCACACATGATGGGATTAGATACAGTAGCTGCGCAGACAGTATCACACATGATAGGATTAGATACAGTGGGTCAGCAGACAGTATCACACATGATTGGATTAGATATACGGCCCAACTCCCTGATATTTCGGCTCCAGCGCTGGACCCAGGAAAGGTAAGAATAATAATTGTTTTGCTTCTTTATGTGTTACTAATTATTTTTGTGTATTTGTGTTTTTTTACAAGTTCGGTTGTTGGACTACTTCGGATACGAGGACTACTTCAATGACAGCGTTTTTTTATTCTCAATAAAATAGATAATGGGGGTTGTGTGTGTTTTTTTATTTCAATAAAATATTTTTTCTATGTGCTTGTATTTTTTTAAACTTTATTATTACCTCCTTAGTAATGGCCGCCGACTGATTGAACACTGACCCCCATTATTACCCCGATACCCACCCCCACCAGGGGTACTGGGAAGAGCCAGGTACGAACCAGTACCCGGCCATCTGTAGTGACGGTCTGGCACCGGGGCAGCGGCAGGCTGGTAGTATTAGGCTGGGATAGGCCAAAAACAGTGGCCCTTCCCACCCTGGTAATGCTGCCTGCTGCTGCTGTGTTGTACCTGGCTGGTTATGAAAATTGGGGGGGGACACCACATCGTTCTTTCCAATTATTTTTTATTTTATTATTTTTAAATGATGTGGGGTCCCCATTTTTCATAACCAGCCAGATACAATAAAGCAGCAGCAGCCCAGCATTACCAGGGTGGGAAGGGCCACTGTTTCTGGCCTTTTCCAGTCTGATAATACCAGCCTGCGGCCGCCCCATTGTCCGATCATTACTACAGATGGGCAAGTACTGGATCATACCCGACTCTTCCCAGCACCCCTGGTGGCGGTGGGTACCGGAGTAATAAAGTAGGTTAGTGTTAGCCTCTGCACCGGCTAACACTAAGCCCCGGCTTAGCAATGGATGCTGTCAATCAGCCGGCGGCCATTACTAAGGTGGTAGTAATATAGTTAAAAAACAAAACACAAAGACATAGAAAAAATATTTTATTGAAACAAAAAAAACGCACACAACCCTTATTAACCATTTTATTGATAATAAAAAAAGCTGTCATCGAAGCAGTCCTGGAATCCGACGTAGTCCAACGACCGAACCTGTAAGAAAACACACAAAAAACGATTAGTAACACATGTGTTAGGCTTAGATACAGGGCCCATCTGTGATACTGTCTGTGGGACCCTGTATCTAAGCCTACCACATGGTAGGCTTAGATACAGGGTCCAGCAGACAGTAATCTTATACAGTATAAGATAACTGTGTGCTGGGGCCCTGTATCTAAACCTACCGTGCAGTAGGCTTAAATACAGGGCCCATCAGACAGGATCACACATGGGCCATGTATCTAAGCCTACCATGTGATTGGCTTAGATACAGGGCCCAGCAGACAGCATCACACAATCTGTGATCCTGTCTAATGGGCCCTCTAAGCCTGCTACATCGTAGACTTAAAGGGGTTGTCCAGTCGCAAAGCATTGATGGCCTATACTCAGGATAGGCCATCAATAGCTGATGTGTCGGGGTCCAACTCCCAGGAGCACGCCAATCAGCTGTTTTGAAGGGGCCGCAGCACTCGTACGACAGCTGCTTCCCCTTCATTTCCCTTACTGGCTCACACTGTGAATCACCGACACGTTCACAGTGTGAGCAAGTGACCGGAATGAAGTGACCGGATTGAAGGGGAAGCAGCTCTCGTACGAGTGCTGCGGTCCCTTCAAAACAGCTGATTGGCTGGCTCCCAGGAGTCGGACCCCGCCAATCAGCTTCAGCAGACAGGGATATAAATCTTACCCTTCTCTTCAGCCGCGGCGGAAGTTCTGTCCTGACTCTATCCAGGTTCACGATATTGTACGCGGCGCCTAGCGTTGTGACATCATGCGCTGCGCACAGCGCTGTGACATCAGGACCTCCGCTGCGCTCCGGAACCAGTAAGGTAAGTACTGTCAGTTACTATAGTAACAGGGGTCCGCGGCCCGAGTTACTATAGTAACTTTTTATTGATGTGGTGCGGGGGGCCGTGGGCCCCCTGGCTTCGGGGCCCGGTCGCAATTGCGACCGCTGCATCCCCTATAGCTACGCTACTGCCTGGATATATGACAGGGCTTAGGAGTGAAAGAGCAAATGCGCACGTGAGGCCCATTTTGGTGATTTTCGCAGCATTGGCCAAAAATTGCAGGTATCTGAGTTCAAATAGTAAAACAAATCCCCAAGTAGTGACCCCCATTTTGGAAACTGCACCCCTCAAGGCATTTTTTTTAAGGGGAGTAGTGAGCATTTTAAACCCACAGGTTTGTTTTTTTTATTAGAAATGAACGTTCAGTGGATGGTGCAAAGTGAAAATTGCCATTTTCCACAGGTATGCAAATTTAGTGTACAATATGTTGTACCCAGTTCGTGCCACTGAAGACAAATACCTCATAAACTGTTAAGCATGTTCTCCCAGATATGGTAATGCCATATATGTGGACGTAAACTGCTATTTGGGCAAGCTGTAGGGTTCAGAATGGGGGGAGCACCATTTGGCTTTTGGAGCGCAGATTTTGCTTGGTAGAATTTCTGTTTGGAGTTTTGCTGGTATTTCAGTTTAGAATGTGGGGGCAAATGTAAGATGTGCAGAGTACATCAGGGCATAGTAAGAGGGTATAATAATGGGGTAAATAAATAATAATCAGCAGATGTGTGGCCAGTATCGTACTGATAAATGGTGCCCAATCTTATCCGCTTTTGGAACACTCTGCCATATTCTGAGAGACAGAACTTTTCTATTTTTTCTCGACCGGAGCTGTGTGAGGGCTTATTTGTTGCAGGACAATCTGTAGTTTTCATTGGTACCATTTTGAGGTACATGCGATTTTTTAATCACTTTTTATTTCATTTTTTGGCAAGCAAGGTGACCAAAAACCATCAATTCTGAAAATGTTTTTTATTCTTTTTTATTTACGGAGTTAACTGTGCACTATAAATGACATATTTACTTTATTTTGCAGGTCGGTACGATTACGGCGATGCCATATGTATATAGTTTTTTTTATGTTTTGCCGCGACTGCACAATAAAATCACTTTTTTTTTTCAAATAATTTAGAGAGCCATAACTTTTTTATTTTCCAGGATGGACTGTAGTTTTTAATGGTATAATTTTGGGGTACATGCAACTTTTTTATCACTTTTTTTTTATTCGGTTTTGGGAGGGGTAGTGAGCAAAAAACAGAAATCTGGAATTGTTTTTTATTTAATTTATTTACAGTGTTCACCGTGCGGGTAAAATAGCATGATATTCTTATAGTTTGGGACGTTACGGACGTGGTGATAACAAATATGTGTACTTTTTAAAAAGTTTTCCCTTTTTTTTCCCTATAATAGAAGACTTATTATGGGGAAAAAAAGGCAGTTATTGTTTTTTGAACTTGAAACTTTTATTCTTTTACTTTTTACAACACTTTTATTAACATTTTCTTTTGTCCCAATTCAAGACATGAAGGCATAAAGCCCTGATCGCTATTCTAATACACTGCACTACCTACATTGTGCAGTGTATTAGAGCTGTCAGCTGTTCGTTGACAGCAAGCCTATTAGGCTTCGCCTCCGGACGGGGCCTAATAGGATTCCGTACTAGAAGACCATCTTAGGGCTCTGGTTGTCATAGCAACCATCGACACCCCCGCGGGTGCCGATCGTTTCCATTAGCATCCATCAGGTTCCCATAGTTACAGTGAAGGAAATAAGTATTTGATCCCTTGCTGATTTTGTATGTTTGCCCACTGTCAAATACATGAACAGTCTAGAATTTTTAGGCTAGGTTAATTTTACCAGTGAGAGATAGATTATATTTTAAAAAAAACAGAAAACCACTTTGTCAAAATTATATATATTTATTTGCATTGTGCACAGAGAAATAAGTATTTGAAACCTTTGGCCAACAAGACTTAATACTTGGATGCAAAACCCTTGTTGGCAAGCACAGTCAGACGTTTTTTGAAGTTGATGATGAGGTTTGCACACATGTTAGATGGAATTTTGGCCCACTCCTCCTCTTTGCAGATCATCTGTAAATCATTAAGATTTCGAGGCTGTCGCTTGGCAACTCGGATCTTCATCTCCCTCCATAAGTTTTCGATGGGATTAAGGTCTGGAGACTGGCTAGGCCACTCCATGACCTTAATGTGCTTCTTTTTGAGCCACTCCTTTGTTGCCTTGGCTGTATGTTTCGGGTCATTGTCGTGCTGGAAGACCCAGCCACGAGCCATTTCTAATGTCCTGGTGGAGGGAAGGAGGTTGTCACTCAGGATTTGACGGTACATGGCTCCATCCATTCTCCCATTGATGCGGTGAAGTAGTCCTGTGCCCTTAGCAGAGAAACACCCTCAAAACATAATGTTTCCACCTCCATGCTTGACAGTGGGGACCGTGTTCTTTGGGTCATAGGCAGCATTTCTCTTCCTCCAAACACGGCGAGTTGAGTTAATGCCAAAGAGCTAAATTTTTGTCTAATCTGACCACAGCACCTTCTCCCAATCACTCTCAGAATCATCCAGATGTTCATTTGCAAACTTCAGATGGGCCTGTACATGTGCCTTCTTGAGCAGGGGGACCTTGCGGGCACTGCAGGATTTTAATCCATTACGGCGTAATGTGTTACCAATGGTTTTCTTGGTGACTATGGTCCCAGCTGCCTTGAAATCATTAACAAGTTCCCCCGTGTAGTTTTCGGCTGAGCTCTCACCTTCCTCAGGATTAAGGATACCCCACGAGGTGAGATTTTGCATGGAGCCCCAGATCGATGTCGATTGACAGTCATTTTGTATGTCTTCCATTTTCTTACTATTGCACCAACAGTTGTCTCCTTCTCACCCAGCGTCTTACTTATGGTTTTGTAGCCCATTCCAGCCTTGTGCAGGTCTATGATCTTGTCCCTGACATCCTTAGAAAGCTCTTTGGTCTTGCCCATGTTGTAGAGGTTAGAGTCAGACTGATTAATTGAGTCTGTGGACAGGAGTCTTTTATACAGGTGACCTTGTAAGACAGCTGTCTTTAATGCAGGCACCAAGTTGATTTGGAGCGTGTAACTGGTCTGGAGGAGGCTGAACTCTTAATGGTTGGTAGGGGATCAAATACTTATTTCTCTGTGCACAATGCAAATAAATATATATAATTTTGACAATGTGATTTATTTTATTTTTTTTATATATAATCTATCTCTCACTGGTAAAATTAACCTAGCCTAAAAATTCTAGACTGTTCATATCTTTGACAGTGGGCAAACTTACAAAATCAGCAAGGGATCAAATACTTATTTCCTTCACTGTATGTGGGAAAACGCTAAAACACTAGCACCCACAATGTATTTCTGGGAAGGAGTTAAGGACACTGCCAATCTTAGTTTTTTAATTACAATTTTTTCCTCATCGCCTTCCAAAACTTTTTTATTTTTTCGTCGACATGGCTGTTGATGGCTTGTTTTTTGCGGGACAAGTTGTAGTGTTTCATGGCACCATTTATTGTACCGCATAATTTACTGGGAAACTGCAAAAAATAATTTGTGGAGTGAAATGGGCAAAAAAAACACCATTATTTGGGGGGAGTTTATTTTAATGGCGTCCATCAGGTGGTAAAAACTACATGTTCACCTTATTCTAAAGGCCCCATGCACACGACCATAAAAATGGCCATAATTACGGACCGCAATCACAGTTTGTAATTCCATCCCATTCAGTTCTATTGTCCGCGGACACCTTTCCGTATCGCTACGGATGGGTGTCTGTCGCGTAGAACTGTGGAGCATGTCCGTTTTTTCGTGTTTTACGAGCCGTGCTCCCATACTTTGTATTGAAGCATTTGGCTTTACTGACATTCTCCTTTGAACGGTTCTTCATTAGGACCCACGTCAGGGGCCGCCCCCTGATGCTAACGCTTTAAATGCTGTGGTCGCGATTGACCGCGGCATTTAAGGGGTTAAACGATTGGAATCAAAGTGATCTTTGATTCCGCCCGTTGCAGTGAGGTGTCGACTGTATTACACAGTCGTCACCCGCTAAGTATAGAGCGAGCTCAGCCCGGGAGTCCGCTCCATCCTTCCCCTTAACGGCTGTTGCGTACATGTACGTGGCATGTCGTTAAGGGGTTAATAAACCCGGTTTGATCTTGATTTATAACATAGGAAACTACCCTCATCAATCTGTTGTCATTTGGAACTCTAAAGGAATATAATTCCTCATATTATCTCCTAAACTCCTCTACGATTTCCAATGGACTGTTGAGGAGGGCACCTGTCCTATTCTTGACCGAAAATACCTTATTTTTCATCTCTTGGTTTTTAACCATGCCCGCCAGCATCTTACTGCCTCTAGATCCATTAATAAATGTTGCTTGACCAGTCCTAAAGATTTCAGCTTGAGCTTGTTTTTCTAGAAATAGACCTAATTCCTCTTAGGCCTGATCACGCAAAGTGATATTTATAATAGAGAGAACAAAAATATAATCACTCTCAGCGTTTAACAACGCTCTAATCAGTACGTTCTCATCCTTCATTTTTTATACGTAGACCTTTTCTTAATTAATAAGCCTCTTAAATGAGCCTTAAAGGCCTCCCATAAAGTTAACAGCGAGGCAGAGCCTTTATTAATATCAAAAATATATTAAGTCATCTGTATTATCAAATATAGTAAGTCAATAAGGATTAAATTTATACAAAAAGGAGGACCCTGGGATCATTGTTTAGAAGGTGAAGTATAGTGGGTTATGATCAGATATGCCTCTAGTTTTATATTTTATCTTGGATATTAAAGGGCTTTTCCCATCAGACATTTATGACATATCCATAGGATATTGTCAAAAGGTAATGGTGTAGACAGCAGCACACATCTCCAGGAGTAGAGTCAAAAGGTGGAATTTATTGTCAAAACATCAGCATACAATATGCAATGTTTCGACCCATAATACGTGGAGGGTCTTTCTTATTAATGTGTGCTCCTGTCTACACCATTACCTTTTGACGATTGCAACATATCGGATTTGGTTTATCGGATTCAACAGCGTGTTACCGCCTCTGGCACTCAGGACCTGTGTTGCCTCACTCCATTTTTTTCTGGATATCGACAGGATTTGTCATATATGTCAGATAAATGCGCGTCCCACCTGTGGAACTCGCAACCATCTTTAGAATGGGGCCCCCTAAACCCTTGTTCTACTGCTCTGTGTTGTGGCTGACGTGTGTGATTCCCGACCATGCAGAAAAAAATGCAGTTTTACACTGTTTTCGTAAGTCCCATAGAAGTGAATGGTAGTTACGGAAACAGCGTAGCTCGCATGCTATGTTGCTTCTGTAACTACCATTCACTACTATGGGAGTTACAGAAACAGCTATGCTGTTTCCGTAATTCATGGTCGGAAGTCACACGCTTCAGCCACAACACATCGCAATAGAATGGGGTTTAGGGGACCCCGTTCTACAGATAGGTGCAGGTCCCAGAGATGGGACCCGCATCTGTCTGACATTTATGATATAACCTGTGGAGTCAAGGCGAGATAAACAAGAGTGGGTTTTGGAGTAACAGGAAAAATAGTTATTCCTCGGATTTCTTACTCTCCATGCATCCACCAAGCCAACCTCTTTTACAAAGCCAGCCAATGTGAACACAGGAAACCAAGAGAAAAAGGAGTCATAAACTATAGGTACACAAGAATATATGATTTTATTGTAACACTCAAAAGATACAAAAATATATAAAAACACAAGTACACAACGAGGTGTATAAAACTGAAAGTCGATAGGTGGATCAGGTGTCAAACAACCTTCAACACAGGCATGCCATAAGTATAACAATATCAGAGGTTCCGTTAGTAAATAAGTAGGTATATGGGGGAGAGAAAGCACCTAACCGTCACATACAAGTATTGCTGGTTCACTGTAACGGGTGCAGTGCAATCTCACCACCAGATAGTGCATCCAGGACAGCAGCAGATGAAAGTAACAACTACCGACTACTACCACACGAGTTACGTCTAACTGTTCAATTGCATGGTCCCAGAAATAGATCAAGGGAAAAAAGGAGCCGGCCTGCTAAAGCCTAATGAACCAAGCGTCCATTAAACAGAACCACTAATGTAGCAAAACAAAAAAGATGAAGGCTTACCCATGGAGGTGTTTGTAGAAGTGAAGTGACCCACCGAGTGTTGAGGCACCCCGACGCGCGTTTCGCGAGTATCGCTTCCTCAGGGGGTGTAAATTGCTGTGTGTCCTGTCCGTTTATATCGCCCCTGTATCTGTCTATGAATGTAATCAGCTGTGTCCCTTTCCTAGGTCCACGGCGCATGTGCGGAAGTGCTCGGGGTCACGCAACCTCCATCCGCCGTCGTCACACCAACACCGCGCCTGCGCGTCTCCAAAGACGCGTCTCCAAGGAGACAGCGCAGGCGCAGGGCCAGCGGCCAGACGACGGGAGACAGAGACGAACACCCGGCACTCACGCTCCATGCGCAACCCCAGGGAAAGGGAACAGGGTAAGTGTTGTCGCCCGTGTCTATAGTCCTTACGTTCGCATCCTTTCCCTTGTACTGTATCTGAGACCATACAATGTACAGGACTCGATTGTAACTGACTCAGCAGAAGTTAAAGAACTCCTATCTAGGTACTATGTGTCCTACAGAGTGAGGACAAGGAAAGTAACAGCAAGGAAAGAATATAAATAATGAGAGACTGAAGCAATGAAAAAAATAATAAATACAAATAAAATACATGTGACTAAGACATATATACATTCAATAGAAAACCAAAAAAAGAAGAGTTGACGCTGAAAAATTGAGAAGTAAAAGTTATACAAAAAGAATGCTTTATTGACAATAGTAACACACTATAAAAAGAATCCAGAAAACCACAATAAAAACAGGGATCTATGGCTGATACATGTAATCAATACCATGTGGCTATGCAAGAGACTGGTATAAAAAGTGCATGTGCGTCTTGAGAAAGGGTAATGAATGTGTATATGTGTCCGTTGAATGGCAGTCTATGCAAAAAGTAGTACAATGGAATACGTGTATAAATATACAATATGATAGACTACATAAAAATGGGTCAAATAATTTAAAAGTAGCAAGACAACGGATAAAGCAGCACAAGTGCTACTTGACATATGAGGTACACAGGAACGAAAACATGCAGGATACATTAGATGAAAGAGTAAATGAAATGTTAAATGAAAAGTCAAATAAGTTCTCACATACCCATGGTAGTTGGACGAGGTAAATGCAGCCAAAGTCTACCCCAACGCGCGTTTCGGCGCTAATGCCTTCGTCTGGGGGTCAAACACAACACAGTGTCTATCTGAAGGGATACAAATTGGCACATCCCTATGGAAGAATATGATATAAATTCAATCATATACAGGGTGAATACACATTCATAATAAATGAAAAATAAAAAATAATAATATATATATAGCAAAATAGTGTATATATTAAAAATGATGAATAATAAATAAATTACATTAGTGCATAGTAATAGATATTAATATTAATAATAGTTCATAATAAAATACATAGGTGATGAGTGCATAAAAATGAAAAATTTTGAAATACAAAATAGTGAAGGACCACACATAAATGAGTGACTCGCTGTCATCTCTACAAATCGACCGGATCATTGATAGCAGAATATCAAACATCAATGATACGGTGATACATAGTAGAATGTACCATAGACCATCAATTACAAATAGTGAAAAAAACAAACACATATAGTGAACAAACCACTGTTCATTCACCGGCTAAGTACAGCAGAATAAACTAAATGGGAAGGTCACCACGAAAAACCTATACACAACACAGCAATATTATAATGATGTTGATAGAATACAGTAGTCAGATGACTAGATACAGGATCTCCCTTCTCCGGTGTCTAACGTGGATGATCAATTTGTCATACATCAGGATACTGTTGTTCGCGTCTTCCCTGACCATCCATGAAGTCAGCATGATACGAAGATAGTTCAGCAACTAAACTCAGAAGCATCAAAAAGGCATAATTAATATCAAATACAGGACAGAAAAAACACACATTTTTTTCAATGTGAACACAGGCAGTACTACACTTAATACATTTTTATGTAGTCTATCCACCTTCGGATTCATAACACAGTTGAAGTCACCAAATAGTGCCATTGTCCAGGGGCGTAGCTAGGGGGGGGGCAGGCGGGGCACTTGCCCCGGGAGCAGCTCAGAGGGGGGCGCCAGCGCCACCTCCTTCACTATAATTGTACCTGTGTCGCAAGGACACAGGTACAATTAGAAGCAATGAATGACCGGGCACGTTCCGTGCCCGGCCATTCAGCGCCTCTCCACGAATGAAGCGACTGGTACCTTTTGTACCAGTGACGCTTCCGTCGATGAAAGGCGCTGACTGACTGGCAGGGAAAGTCATCCTGCCCAGCCAATCAGCGCCTTTCATAGACGCTGTGTTCAACCCCCTGGAGACCTGCGCAGAAGAGAGCAGGTCTCCATGGCTGCCGAACGGCGTGGGAGCGGGAATAAGGCGAGTTTGAATATTTTAATTTTTTTAATTGTAATAGAAGTGTGTGGCTGTATCTGCGGGGGAGAGGGGTGGGACTATATCTACAGGGGGGCTATATCTACAGGGGGACTATATCTACAGGGGGACTATATCTACAGGGGGTGGGCTATATACAGGGGGACTAGATCTACAGGGGTGGGCTATATACAGGTGGACTATATCTACAGGGGGTGGGCTATATACAAGGGGACTATATCTACAGGGGGTGGGCTATATACAGGTGGACTATATCTACAGGGGGACTATATCTACAGGGGGGCTATATCTACAGGGGATGGGCTATATACAGGGGGACCATATCTACAGGGCTGGGCTATATACAGGTGGACTATATCTACAGGAGGTGGGCTATATACAGGGGGACTATATCTACAGGTGGTGGGCTATATACAGGGGGACTATATCTACAGGGGGTGGGCTATATACAGTTGGACTATATCTACAGGGGGCTATATACTGGGGTGGGCTATCTACAGGGGGACCATATCTACAGGGGGTGGGCTATATACAGGTGGACTATATCTACAGGGGGTGGGCTATATACAGGGGGACTATATCTACAGGGGGGCTATATCTACAGGGGGACTATATCTACAGGGGGTGGGCTATATACAGGTGGATTATATCTACAGGGGGTGGGCTATATACAGGGGGACTATATCTACAGGGGGCTATATACTGGGGTGGGCTATCTACAGGGGGACCATATCTACAGGGGGTGGGCTATATACAGGTGGACTATATCTACAGGGGGTGGGCTATATACAGGGGGACTATATCTACAGGGGGGCTATATACTGGGGTGGGCTATCTATGGAGCACCATATACAGGGGTGGGCTATAGCTACAGGGGGGCTATATAGTATATAGCCCCCTGTAGATATAGCCCACCCCTGTAGATATAGTCCACCCCTGTAGATATAGCCCACCCCTGTAGATATAGCCCACCCCTGTATATAGTCCCCCTGTAGATATAGCCCATCCCTGTATATAGTATCCCACAAATAGCTCCCCCTATAGTGCTCCACAGAAAGCCCACCCCTGTATATAGCCCCCTTGTACATATAGTCCACCCTTGTATATAGTGCTCCACAGATAGCCCACCCTTGTATATAGTATATACAGGGGTGGGCTATCTGTGGAGCACTATATACAGGGGTGGACTATCTAGTGGAGCACTATATACAGGGGTGGACTATATGTACAAGGGGGGCTATATACAGGGGTGGGCTATCTGTGAAACACTATATACAGGGGTGGACTATATGTGGAGCACTATACAGGGGTGGGCTATATCTACAGGGGTGCTACATACATGGTTGGGCTATCTGTAGAGTACTATATACAGGGGTGGGCTATATCTACAGGGGGCTATATACAGGGGTGGGCTATCTGTAGAGCACTATAGGGGGAGTTATTTGTGGGACACTATACAGGGGTGGTCTGTATGGGGGCACTATCTACAGGGGCTCTATGGCAGGCACTATCTACAGGGGGCACAGTGTGTGTGTGTGTGTGTGTGTGTGTGTTTGTGACACGGTGTATGGTGCTATTATAATTAGAGGTGCAGTGTATGGCGCTATTATATTTAGGGGCGTAGTGTGTGGTATAATGATAACTTTATATTTATTTGTAGGTGCAGAAATGTTGGAAAAGTGAGACGCTGAAGACATCTGAGCAGCAAACTGCAGAAATGGTCTGTGACCGGGAGAAGCCACCATAGAGGTCTGGACCGGATGGAGAAAAAGAACTAGAATCTGAGACGTCACCGGTGAGTCACTTAATGTAAATGTTTATTCTGCCTCTAATCAGCACTGTAGTCACTGTATGATCTGCAGCGAGATGATGGGTGGTGTGATTATGATAGGATTTATTTTTTGTGAAACGGCATATCCTTATCATTGTTTGGGCCATGCTGGGAGCTGTAGTTTTACGCCGTACACACCTATACGGCAGGGGTTGCACTAAATTGAGCTGTATTTGTGCTGGTGTTGTATATATGTAGTGAGCTTGCTTCTGGGGCTGTATATATGTACTGAGCTTGGTTCTGGTGTTGTGTATAGAACCATATTGCTTGTAAAATATACAAATGTTTTTATGCTCGCGTTACATAAAAATAAATGACACGTCGATTGGTAGGGAAAACAAACACGGCGAGGGGGAAGGAGATGTCGGGAAAGAGGTTGGGGGGGGGGGCGCCAAACTGAATCTTTGCCCCGGGTGCTGGAGAACCTAGCTACGCCTCTGCATTGTCCATTTGTCTCTGGCAAATGAGTAAAGCATTGATAGAATTTCTAGTTGAACAGGGTGGTGGTAAATAAAGCCCAGCTAAGATACAAACAATTCCATTTAGTTGACAGTGTAGAAAAATACAACGACCACATTGATCTATTTTTTTGTGCAGTTATAGACAATTTTAAGTGTTTAGAAAATAGAAAACTAACCCCCCTAGTATGGGGGGAAAAAAAAGGAGTATGATGAACCCATACCATGGTTTTTGCAAGTAATGTGTCGATGCATGGATCAAGTGAGTTTCTTTAGTTAGAAAAATTAAAGAAAATCTATACAGCTTTAACAAATCAAAAACACTATTGCCCTTTTAACTCTATTGCCTAGACCACGGACATTCCATGACTCAAAAAATATCAAATCCGACCCAATTAATGCAGGAAATTCCGGCCAAAAGTCCACACCAAATCGTGTTGGATTTCGTCCAGATTTTAAGCCGCAATTGCCGCTGCAGACACCAGATGAGGGTAGAAAAAGTCAATTTGAGCCTGTGAAAATTGCCCTAGTAATAAATGTATGAGGGGCTCTGAGTGAATTACTTACAAATATCTATTCCAACTTACTCCTGGACTAGGACATTTAAAATACTATTTGGGAGGCAGGTTATAAAAGGAATATATAAATTTCATTTTATTCTATTCATTGTTTATATGATTTTGAGGTCCAGTTACATCAGACGCTCATGTTTGATTTGGCAATTCAGTCATAAACTCATAAGAAGTCAGCCTGCTTATTGTGCATGCCCACATGTATGTTTGTTTTGAGAATATATCCAGGCTTGGACAAATCTGCTGTGTACTTGGCATTGACCCTGAAAGTACAAAAAGCTTTGAACCGTGTCCCTAATATTTTTCATTTTTCTGTATAGTCACTTCCACTGGTCACTCTGCCCTGATGGCTTGGGAATGGTTATGGCATTTATTCTGAGATATTTCCATGTTACAACTTGTCTGCATTTTGAATTTGAACATGAGATGCAAAAATACTCCACATATTAGTTATACACTATGATATGTTATGCTACACTCAGTTGGCTTATTGTGTAAAACAATGTTTGACATGGAAGGCCACAGTTCTGTGTGCTTACTCCCACACTAGCTAATATGCAAACATGCCCACACATCAATACACAAATAAGTCAGCTTGTGCTGAAGAGCAAGTCCAGGCCACCTTGACTAATCCCAATATTAAGATAACATAAACTTGGCTTCTGTACTCTTTAGCAAGGTGAAACTTGTGTGATGAAACACAGGGCCTTACAACAAGTTCACCTCTTGCAAATTGCAAAGAGCCTAAAGTACCACTTTTTCATATTTATATAAACGGATCACAATTTTATTTTATTTTGGTGGAAAACTATTAATACTCATTTTGATAGCTTTTACTCCATCCAGAATATTTTTTGGTAAATTTTAACCCCTTCCCGGTTTGGCCACTTTTGACCTTCCTGGCAGAGTCTAATTTTTCAAATCTGACATGTTTCAATTTATGTGGTAATAACTTCGGAATCCTTTCTCCTATCCAAGCGATTCTGAGATTGTTTTCTCATGACACATTGTACTTTATGTTACTGGCAAAATTTGCAATATATATATTCGGTATTTAATTGGTGAAAAATACCAAGATTTAGTGAAAAATTGCAAAAATGTGAATTTTTCTAAATTTAAATGTATCTGCTTTTAAGACAGGCAGTTATACCACACAAAAATGTTGCTAATTAACATCCCCCATATGTCCACTTTAGAATGGCATAGTTTTTTGAATATCGTTTTATTTTTCTAGGATGTTACAAGGATTAGAGCTGCAATTTCTCACATTTTCAAGAAAATTTCAAAAAGCTATTTTTACAGGGGCCAGTTCAGTTGTGAAGTGGCTTTGAGGGCCTTATATATTAGAAACCCCGAAATAGTCACCCCATTTTAAAAACTTCACCCCTCGAAGTATTCAAAACGGCATTTAGAACGTTTCTTAACCCTTTAGATGTTTCACAGGAATTAATACAAAGTAGAGGTGAAATTTACAAATTTAATATTTTTTTGCAGAAATTGATTTTGAATCCATTTTTTTTGTAACACAGAAGGTTTTAACAGACAAATTGCCCAGAGTTTTCAGTTTTTAGAAATATCCCACATGTGGCTCTAGTGTGCGAATGGACTGAAGCAGCAGCCTCAGAAGCATAGGAGTACCTAGTGGATTTTGGGGCCTCCTTTTCATTAGAAAATATTTTAGGCACCATGCCAGGTTTGAAGGGCTCTTGTGGTGCCAAAACAGTGGAAATTCCCTCAAAGTGACCCCATTTGGGAAACTACACCCCTCAAGGAAATTATCTAGGGGTATAGTGAGCATTTTGACCCCACAGGTTTATTGCAGAAATTATTGGAAGTAGGCCGTGAAAATTAAAATATACATTCTTTCAAAGAAAATGTAGGTTTAGCTAATTTTTTCTCATTTCCACAAGGACTAAAGGAGAAAAAGCACTACAATATTTGTAAAGCAATTTCTCTCGATTAAAACAATACCCCACATGTGGTAATAAACGGCTGTTTGGACACACGGCAGGGCTTAGAAGGGAAAGATCGCCATTTGGCGCTCAAATTTAGCAGGAATGGTTTGCGGAGGCCATGTCGCATTTGCAAAGCCCCCGAAGGGACAAAACCTCCCACAAGTGACCCCATTTTAGAAACTACACCCCTTGAGGAATTCATCTACGGGTGTAGTGAGCATTTTGACGCCACAGATATTTCATAGATTTTATTAGGATTGGGCAGTGAAAATAAAAAAAATCATTTTTCTTCAGTAAGACGTAACTTTAGCTCAAATTTTTTAATTTTCTTAATAGATAAAAGAAAAACAAGAACCACAACGTTTGTAACACAATTTCTCCTGAGTAGGGCAATACCCGATATGTGGTCATAAACTGCTGTTTGGGCACACATTAGGGCTCAGAATGGAAGGAGTGCCATTTGGCTTTTGGAGTACAGATTTTGCTGGATTGGTTTCTGGTCGCTATGTTGCATTTGCAAAGCCCCTGTGAGACTAAAACAGTGGAAACCCCCCACAAGTACCCCATTTTGGAAACTACACCCCTCAAGGTATTCATTTTAACCCTGCAGGTGTTTTGCAGAAATTAGTGTGCACTCGATGTTGCAGAGTGAAAATTGATTTTTTTTCCATAGATATGCCAATATGTGGTGCCCAGTTAGTGCCACCATAACAAGACAGCTCTCTAATTATTATGCTGTGTTTCCCGGTTTTAGAAACACCCTACATGTGGCCCTAATCTTTTGCCTGGACTATCGACAGGGCTCAAGAGTGAGAGAGTACCATGCGAAGTTGAGGCCTAATTTGGCAACTTACACAGTATTGGTTCGCAACTGCAGAGGCTCTGCTGTGTAATAATAAAAGAAACCGCTGAGAAGTGACCCCATTTTGGAAACTACACCCCACAACGCATTTATTAAGGGGTATAACACCTACAAAGAATTGGGTACAATTAACACAAAAAGTGAAGCAAAATAATCACAAACTTTATTGAGAAAAATGTAACAATGATAAAAAATGAGTCATGCAAAGCATGGATAAAAACGTTCAAAAATTACAGGGAATAAGGTACAAAGAAATGGGAACAGAGTATAATGACATGAACTCAGGTGGGGCAACAAGACTGGTTGGTAACGTGATTAGAGCAAAAGTACAGCATTGGTAATATGTTGTAGTCAAATAGCATGTATTAATGCTGATATGTATATAGCGATTCTGTTGCCAAACACTCATCTACCATGAAACTGTTATGAGGATAAGAACAGATGGATACATGATACTTCAAGTGAATAAATCATGGAATAAGTAGATAGACATAACATACCCATAGTGATGAAAAACCCTGTAATGAGAGACCGTCAGACCCGACGCGCGTTTCGGCGGGATGCCTTCGTCCGGGGGTGGCAAAATCTTAATTTTGCTCCGTTTCTCTGACCATTGACCTCCAGCGGGTCATCTTTTAAGTATCTTTTAACTATTTATGTTATTGTGTATCTAACTTATTACTTTCTTCCCTTTCATATAGAACCAATCAAGTACTTTATAGCTAGAGGAAACTGAGACTTGGAAATTACAAAGTATTCGAAGAAACTTCCTTTTTTCATATAATAATAATATACTACTGTTTGATTATTTACTGTAATTTTTATTCTGTATCATTATATACATCATCCATTTGTATTTTTATATATCTATATTTGTGTATGTATATATACTGTACCCAAATGTATATAAAACTACTCTTTTCGTAAATACTTGTATATATTTTTGTACATGTGGGTTTATTGAGTGTGATGTATACACACATATATATATTACATATAATTTATATTCATTGGATACATTATTCATCACTGTTTTTGACTCACTACTCACTCTTTATGTAACGTTTATTAATCAATAAATTTTTATTGATTAATAATCTTAATATTTTTTGCTTAAACACACATATTTACATGTATACATATATATTATATTATATATATATATATTTTTTTCACATTTATTTTTTTTTTTTTATTATATTCCTTCCCATGCTGCACTACACACCTTCTTTATACATTCTTTTTATTATATGAGTATTAATGTCTTTGTATGGTACATTATTTATTAAACACATTGTCACTCTCCAATTCATTATGATTATTGTTTATTTATTATTTTTCAGCATATCTTTTTCTTGTAAATGTTTACCTGTCACTTTGGATATATCTCTGTTCACACTGTTGCGTCTTTCACATTAACATAAACATACAGATATATACATTGATTTCCAACCGATTTATTTTCACTATATAAGCTACACTACCTTTAATGGCTATAGCATTAAATGTTTTTACACATAAATATGGATTTTTATCGTAAAGCTTAATGAATTCACAGTAGTTATTTACATTACGATGTTATGTTGTCTCGGCGCTCTATCCAATCATGTGCCTTTTCTGTACATCCTATCACCTGCACGGGTGCTTGAGCTGTGCGCTTACGTCAGGGGGATGGGCCTCTGCTTCCCTCCGATTGGTGTGTCTGTATCGGAGTGGGAGCGGCACCTCGGCGTCAGACGCCGTTGCTCCGCTACCACTCTGATGACGTGCTGTCAGAGGTTCGTAAGCGGTCTCATCTACACCTGGCGCATGACGCCGTTGACAAGCTGTTTGTTTACCCTGTGTACTAGCACATGATTGGGCAGGGGTTTATAGATAAGGGGAGATACCAGCTGGAGAGACGCCACCCCCGGACGAAGGCATCCCGCCGAAACGCGCGTCGGGTCTGACGGTCTCTCATTACAGGGTTTTTCATCACTATGGGTATGTTATGTCTATCTACTTATTCCATGATTTATTCACTTGAGGTATCATGTATCCATCTGTTCTTATCCTCATAACAGTTTCATGGTAGATGAGTGTTTGGCAACAGAATCGCTATATACATATCAGCATTAATACATGCTATTTGACTACAACATATTACCAATGCTGTACTTTTGCTCTAATCACGTTACCAACCAGTCTTGTTGCCCCACCTGAGTTCATGTCATTATACTCTGTTCCCATTTCTTTGTACCTTATTCCCTGTAATTTTTGAACGTTTTTATCCATGCTTTGCATGACTCATTTTTTATCATTGTTACATTTTTCTCAATAAAGTTTGTGATTATTTTGCTTCACTTTTTGTGTTAATTGTACCCAATTCTTTGTAGGTGTTATATCAGTTGTTGAGGGTCAATGCACCAAGATTTACTTGGTTTTACGTAAGATCTTGTGTTTAGCACTGATGCTATGATTCCTTACATTCATCAAACAAGATCATCTCCCCCCTTTTTGTACGAATAGGTTTTCGTTGGTTAATATGTACTGTGTTCTCCACAGATTCAAGTACAACAGGGTCCATGGACCATAAAGCCAGAGAACGTATCTGGCGCACCCAGATGGATCAAGTTTTTAGCAATGAGTCTTCTCAGCCTGTTTTTAATGGTCAGGGAAACGTGAGCGAATTACAAAACAAGTACAAAATGTTACTCCATCGCCGTATGAAGATATGGTGGAACAAGATATTTTTGGAGAACTATTTAAAACGGAAATTGATTCCCAGAGGTCTCAGAGTCCAGATCTTCCCGTCATTTCCCATAGATGATACCATTTTCATCACACGATGGGAGGAGATCTGCGATCAGAGTTCGTTCCGTTTTATGGAGTTACTTGTGAATCTGAATCAAACCACACTAGATGAGATGGATGTTGAGATCGATGAAGTGCAAGGTCACCTGAATCAAAGAATGACATCAGAGGGCCTTGCTCTATTCAACCGTACACTGGAGGAACAGTTCGGTGAATGGGAGAAGGACATTAAAGAAATAAAGTCTAAAAAGTTCTCGCGTGACACTAATGATTACGCTCAGAAGAAAATATATAAATGGAGAAAGAGCCACCATTTGGCACAGAACAACCGCTCTTTATCCATAACATCCTTATCATCTCAAAGTGAATCAGAAGGTAGGTCACACCAACGACCTTACCATCCATACGGAACTAGACAGAAAAGAAAAGCAACATATAGACAAGCGGCCAACAAAAGAAAACCTGAGATGGATGAAATACCGAACCCTCTCAAGGTAATTAATTTGTCCACGCACATTCTTTCTACTCCTGATATGGAGGTTTTAGAAAAAGGTTTGACTTTCTCTCCATGCGCCAGGTTTGATACATTTTCTGCTGTTAAGGACCTGCATATATTTGGTAGGTCTTTAATATATAAAAAATTATTTCATAGATCCGAACACGATGACATTTTTCCAACCGATACTGAACAACAGACTCTACGGGATTTAGAGGAACTGCTAAATGAACAAGTATATGACTCGACAGGTACTATCCCCTTATCTTTAAGGACTAAATCAAAACGCTTTCCAGCAATGACAATGTGTCCAGCAGTGGACTCTTTTGTCAAGGCAGTTAGCCAAGAATTTGAGAGAATCTCCAGTAATATCAACAATGATAATCTGTCAAAAGTGCAACGCCAAAGTCTAAACAAATTAAAGAAACTTAGTGACGTTGTAATCAAAGCAGCCGACAAAGGCGGTAATATTGTAATTTGGCCATGTACAATGTACGAATCAGAGGCTTATAGACAATTGCATCAGAAAAATTGTTATAAAAAACTAACATTTAACCCCCTTTGCACTTTCAGAACAGAACTAGATAAGATCCTGACAAGAGCTGTTTCTGATAACATTATTACGAAAGCACTTTACGAAACACTCATTCCAACAGAACCGACGATATCCACATTTTACCTACTCCCGAAGGTCCATAAAGACTCAAAAGTCCCACCGGGAAGACCTATAATTTCAGGTAGGGGTAACCTGACTGAAAAGATATGTAAATATATCGATCATCATCTAAAGAGTCTTGTAGAACTATTACCATCCTATGTCCGAGATACGGCGGACCTATTGCAGAAAATAGACGGCATCAGCGTGGAGGAAGACATGCTGCTGGCCACATGCGACGTGGAGTCGCTATACACCAGCATTCGACACTCTGATGGTTTAGAAGCGGTCTCCTTCTTTTTAACGTCAGGGAATATGGAAAGTGCCCTCTCTAGTTTCTTGGTCAAACTATTGGAGTTTGCTCTTACGCATAACTTTTTTATCTTCAACGAGAACTTCTACCTACAACTCCAGGGCACGGCGATGGGGGCAGCGTGTGCCCCGTCATATGCCAATTTGTTCCTGGGGTTGTGGGAGAGGGACCTCTTCCAGGGGAGGCAGGATGTCTCTATGGACAGGGTCATCTTTTGGGCCAGGTACATAGATGACATCCTCCTCGTCTGGAAGGGTACATCTGAGTCATTTGAAACCTTTATCGGGGACTTGAATAAAAATAAATTGAACATCAAACTCACATATCATTGTGATAAACACCAGGTGGAATTTTTGGATGTAAAACTAACCAGAGACTCAAATGGTTTCCTCCAGTCTGATGTTTTTCGTAAGGCCACTGCAGTTAATTCCCTTCTTCTTGCCTCCTCCTCTCATCCCGTACAGACAGTTCGGGCCGTTCCAACGGGTCAATTCTTACGAATTAGACGGATCTGTTCCTCCTTGGACGGATTTGAAAAACAGGCATACGATCTCACCAATCGGTTCCTGGCACGGGGATACAGCAAGCGTTCAATAAAGAAGGCTTACCATCGCGCTAAGAACACGCCCAGAGAAAGTCTGTTGTTCCCCAAACCCAAAAACAAATCCGACACACAGGTGAGATTCATTACAGAATACCATTCACATTGGCATCAGATGAAAGGAATTTTAAAACAATTCTGGCCTATCTTACTCACAGATTCGACCATCGCAAAATATATTCCTAGATACCCCTGTGTTACAGCGAGACGGTCTAAGAATCTCAAAGATTACCTGGTGAGAAGCCATTATCAGAATAAGAACTACAGATTCCCGTTCGGAACTAAAGGCCCTAAATGGGGATGTAAGGCATGCGGGCACTGTGTCGCCTGCCCTAACATTGAACAAGCGACATCCTTCTCCGACTCGACAGGTAAACATTCCTACAATATTACACACTCAATTACCTGCTCCACGAAAGCGGTTGTTTACTATGCAACATGCCCCTGTCCTAAGATCTACGTTGGTTTGACTACGAGAGAATTTAAAATACGAGTAAGGGAACATATACGCGACATCACAATGGCTAAAGAGATAGAGGTGATTGAGACCTTAAAACCCATTGCAAGACATTTCAAAACCCACCATTCCTGTGATTCTACTAAATTGAAAATAAAAGGGATAGATTGTATTAAACAAAATATCCGTAAAGGTGAAGTTGCAAAAAATCTGGCGAAGTGTGAGGCAAAATGGATCTGGACTCTGAGAACAATGCGCCCCTTGGGTCTCAATGAAAATCTTAATTTTGCTCCGTTTCTCTGACCATTGACCTCCAGCGGGTCATCTTTTAAGTATCTTTTAACTATTTATGTTATTGTGTATCTAACTTATTACTTTCTTCCCTTTCATATAGAACCAATCAAGAAACTTTATAGCTAGAGGAAACTGAGACTTGGAAATTACAAAGTATTCGAAGAAACTTCCTTTTTTCATATAATAATAATATACTACTGTTTGATTATTTACTGTAATTTTTATTCTGTATCATTATATACATCATCCATTTGTATTTTTATATATCTATATTTGTGTATGTATATATACTGTACCCAAATGTATATAAAACTACTCTTTTCGTAAATACTTGTATATATTTTTGTACATGTGGGTTTATTGAGTGTGATGTATACACACATATATATATTACATATAATTTATATTCATTGGATACATTATTCATCACTGTTTTTGACTCACTACTCACTCTTTATGTAACGTTTATTAATCAATAAATTTTTATTGATTAATAATCTTAATATTTTTTGCTTAAACACACATATTTACATGTATACATATATATTATATATATATATATTTTTTTTTCACATTTATTTTTTTTTTTTTTAATTATATTCCTTCCCATGCTGCACTACACACCTTCTTTATACATTCTTTTTATTATATGAGTATTAATGTCTTTGTATGGTACATTATTTATTAAACACATTGTCACTCTCCAATTCATTATGATTATTGTTTATTTATTATTTTTCAGCATATCTTTTTCTTGTAAATGTTTACCTGTCACTTTGGATATATCTCTGTTCACACTGTTGCGTCTTTCACATTAACATAAACATACAGATATATACATTGATTTCCAACCGATTTATTTTCACTATATAAGCTACACTACCTTTAATGGCTATAGCATTAAATGTTTTTACACATACATATGGATTTTTATCGTAAAGCTTAATGAATTCACAGTAGTTATTTACATTACGATGTTATGTTGTCTCGGCGCTCTATCCAATCATGTGCCTTTTCTGTACATCCTATCACCTGCACAGGCGCTTGAGCTGTGCCCTTACGTCAGGGGGATGGGCCTCTGCTTCCCTCCGATTGGTGTGTCTGTATCGGAGTGGGAGCGGCACCTCGGCGTCAGACGCCGTTGCTCCGCTACCACTCTGATGACGTGCTGTCAGAGGTTCGTAAGCGGTCTCATCTACACCTGGCGCATGACGCCGTTGACAAGCTGTTTGTTTACCCTGTGTACTAGCACATGATTGGGCAGGGGTTTATAGATAAGGGGAGATACCAGCTGGAGAGACGCCACCCCCGGACGAAGGCATCCCGCCGAAACGCGCGTCGGGTCTGACGGTCTCTCATTACAGGGTTTTTCATCACTATGGGTATGTTATGTCTATCTACTTATTCCATGATTTATTCACTTGAAGTATCATGTATCCATCTGTTCTTATCCTCATAACAGTTTCATGGTAGATGAGTGTTTGGCAACAGAATCGCTATATACATATCAGCATTAATACATGCTATTTGACTACAACATATTACCAATGCTGTACTTTTGCTCTAATCACGTTACCAACCAGTCTTGTTGCCCCACCTGAGTTCATGTCATTATACTCTGTTCCCATTTCTTTGTACCTTATTCCCTGTAATTTTTGAACGTTTTTATCCATGCTTTGCATGACTCATTTTTTATCATTGTTACATTTTTCTCAATAAAGTTTGTGATTATTTTGCTTCACTTTTTGTGTTAATTGTACCCAATTCTTTGTAGGTGTTATATCAGTTGTTGAGGGTCAATGCACCAAGATTTACTTGGTTTTACGTAAGATCTTGTGTTTAGCACTGATGCTATGATTCCTTACATTCATCAAACAAGATCATCTCCCCCCTTTTTGTACGAATAGGTTTTCATTTATTAAGGGGTGTAGAGAGCATTTTCACCCCACAGGTCTTTTCCATAAATGATTGCGCTGCGGATGGTGCAAAGTTAAAATTAAAATGTTTCCCTAGATGTGACATATCAGTGGGAAATATGTCGTGCCCAGCTTATGACACTGGAGACACACACCCCAAAAATTGTTAAAAGGGTTCTCCCGGGTATGGCGATGCCATGTATGTGGAAGTAAACTGCTGTTTGGGCACACCGTAGGAAACCAGTAGGGAAGGAGCGCCATTTAGCTTTTGGAGCATTGGATTTTGCTTGGTAGTAGTTTTGTTTGGAGTTTTACTGGTATTTCATTTTATAATGTGGGGCATATGTGAGCTGGGCAGAGTACATCAGGGGCATAGTCAGGTAGTGTAATAATGGGGTAAACAATAAAATAATCCATAAATATTTGTTACGCTATGAAGCAATCTTTTATGCATAGGCCAGTGTCGCACTGATAAATATCCTTTCTTATCCCCCTTTTGGTCCACACTCTGCACCTTTGCAGTTTGGGGAATTTAGCAGGGAAGTGTTGTCCTGGTATAATACAGGCGTCCTCGCTTCCAGCAGAAATGTTTGGGCCCTCCCCTTCCTGGTTCACTAATATTAGGGCCTTGATAAATCGCCACTTCAAACAGAAGAAATGTTCCCCTCGGGCCGGCCCAACTGCATGTTTTTCTTTCCTAACTTATTGGAGCCTTAACTAATTTTATTTTTTCATAGACGTAGTGGTATGAGGGCTGTTTTTTTTGCGGGACGAGCTGTAGTTATAATTGGTACCATTTTGGGGTACATACGACTTTTTGATCACTTGTTATCCTTTTTTGTGGGAGGCAAGGTGATCAAAAAACAGCAATTATGGCATCGTTTTTTTATACAGCGTTCACCACACGTCATAAATGACATGTAAACGTTATTCTGTGGGTCCGTATGATTACAGCGATACCTAATTTATAGAACTTTTTTATGTTTTACAACTTTTTGCACAATAAAATTAGTTTGTAAAAAGAATGTATTTTTTCTGTCGCCAAGTTGTAAGAGCCATAACTTTTAAATTTTTTCGTCGACGGAGCTGTATGATAATATTTTTATAGCTCAGGTCGATACGGATGCGGCTATACCAACTATGTATGGTTTTATTATTTTTTTCAATAATAAATGACATGATAAGGGAAAAAGGGCGAAAAAAATTTATGTCACTTTTTACTTGAAACTTTTGTTTTATTTTTTACAACTTTTCTTTAGTCCCACTAGGGGACTTGAAGATCCAACTGTTTGATTGATGTTCTAATACATTGCACTACTTATGTAGTGCAATGTATTAGAACTGTCAGTTGTTCACTGACAGCAAGCCGATCAGGCTCCGGCTCCGGGCCTAATTGGCTTCCGTTACGGCAGACAGGAGGCCATTGTTAGGCCTCCTGTTGCACTAGTAGCAGTTGGCAGCCTTGCCATCGCATGGCAGGAAGCCGATTTCCTACAAACCACTAAGATGCAGTGATTGCTTTGGATCGCTGTATCTAAGGGGTTAATGGCAGGAATCGGAGCTAGCTCCATTTCCTGCTGATACAGCGGGTTGTCCGCTGTAACATACAGTGTACACCCACTGCTGATAACGCCGGCTCAGCTTCTGAGCCGGCAGAATCTTGCCGATGTTACCGGAAGCCTTTTAGGCCCCGCCAGCGAGCGGGGCATAGGAGGCTCATTGCTGGTGGCCCGGGAGGTAAGTATTAGGCCTCCGATTACCATTGCAGCCACCGGCAACACAGCAATCACGTGGAAGGGGGGCTTCTTAGTCCATAAAAATTTTCTTGATAACCCCCTCTTGAAATTCCAGGAAAGTTCCCGTCTGGCCTGCACATCGACGTAGCACGTACGCGTTGTACAATGCCATCTGTATGATGTGCACGGCCAGCTTCTTAAACAACACCGCATGGCGCTGTAAGGATTCAGGACTTGATCTGACAAGTCCACCCCTCCCATGTACCTATTGTAGTCCAGGATGCAGTCTGGTTTGGGGGTGTCTGTACTGGTACCTCGTACGGGTACATGGGTACTCGGGTGGCATCTCTCTTGTCCTTGTACTTGACACACAATATGTTGCTGCTAGAGTGTGCCCTGCAATTACCCCTTCTGAGTGTTTGCCCAAGCAGAGTCTTAGGGAGGCCTCTCAGATCTCTTCTAGCAGTGGCGCATGCCACATGACTTCTGGAAGCGAAGCAGTTGAAGAGTGGGACGCTGGTATAAAAATTATCCAGGTAGAGGTGGTAACCCTGGTCCAGCAGTGGGTGCACCAAATCCCACACAATTTTTGCATTAACTCCCAGTAAGGGGGGTATTCTGGGGGCTGAGCACTGGTGTCCTTCCCTTCATATATCCTAAATTTGTAGGTATACCCTGATGCAGTCTCGCACAGCTTATACATCTTCACGCCATACCTTGCTCTCCTACCCGGCAGGTACTGGCGGAATTGAAACCTCCCTTTAAAATGTACCAAGGACTCATCAATAGAAATACAATTCTCGGGGGTGTATGCTTGGAAAACCGGGCACTGAAACGGTCTAATAGGGGTCTCCGTTTATACAAACGGTCAAAACTGGGGTCGTCTTGGAGTAGGAAATGCTCAGTTCCAGTTCAGTTCTGAAGTTGCTTTGAGGGTCCCATATATTAGGAACCCCTATCAAACACCCCATTTTAGAAACTAGACCCCTCAAAGTATTCACAACAGCATTTAGAAAGTTCATGAACTCTTTAGGTGTTTCACAGGAATTTAGAGCAAAGTAGAGGTGAAATTTACATATTTATTTTTGTCAGAAAATCCTTTTTATACTATTTTTTTCTATAACACAAAAGGTTTTACCAGAGAAACGCAACTTAATACGTATTGCCCAGATTCTGCAGTTTTGAGAAATATCACACATGTGGCCCTAGTGCGGTAATGGACTGAAGCACCGGCCTCCGAAGCAAAGGAGCACCAAGTGGATTTTGAGGCCTCTTTTTTATTAGGCACCATGTCCGGTTTGAAGAGGTCTTGTGGTGCCAAAACAGTGGAAACCCCCAAAAGTGACCCCATTTTGGAAACTAGACCCCTTAAGGAATTCATTGTAGTTTTTTTGGGGTGCATGCAGCTTTTTGATCAGTTTTTATTCTATTTTTAAGTGGCGTGGTGACTAAAAAACAGCAATTCTACTATTGTTTCTTTATTCTATTTTTTTACAGCGTTCACAGTGCGCTATAAATGACATATTCACATTATTTTGCGGGGCGATACGATTACAGCGATACCATATGTTTATAGTTTTTTTATGTCTTATGGCGTTTGCACAATAAAATACGTTTTGTAAACAATCATTCACTTTTTGTGTTACCTTATTCTAAGAGCCAGAACTTATTTATTTTTCCATCAATAAAGCCGTGCGATGACTTATTTTTTGCATAACAAACTGTAGTTTCGATCAGTACCATTTTTAGGTACATGCAACTTTTTGATCTCTTTATTCCATTTTCTGGGAGGTAAAGTGACCAAACAATTGTGATTGTGGTACGGTTTATTATTATTTTCTTTTACGGCATTCACCGCGCGGGATAAATAACTAAATAATTTCGTAGTTCAGGCCGTTACGGACGCGGCGATACCAATTATGTATAGTTTATTTGTTTATTTATCTATTTTTATTAATAATAAAGGAATGATAAGGGAAAAAGGGGGATTTTTACTTTTATTACGTTTAAAACTTTTATTTTCTTATTTTTACACATCTTTTTTTAACTTTTTTTTAACTTTATTACTTTGTCCCACTAGGGGACTTGAGGGCAGGAGGCCCTGATCACTATTCTAATTCACTGCACTACATGCGTAGTGCAGTGTATTAGAGCTGTCAACTACTCACTGACAGCAAGCATAGTGGGTCCTGACTTTGTCAGGACCCACTAGGCTTCCCTCGATGGCATAGCCAGACGCCATTGTTTGGTGTCCGGTTGCCATAGTCACCATCGCCGGCCGCTATCGTGTAGCAGGCCGGCGATGGTAGCTTAACCCCTAAAAAGCCGGGATCTCTATTGAACGCGGCTTTTAAGGGGTTAATCAGTGGGGACACAGCGATCGGTCCCCGCTGTAGGAGCTGCGGCAGCTGCTGTACGAGACAGCAGCTGTCACAGCTCCTGCATGTGTCGGGAGGACGGCCGAAAGGGCCGTTACTCCCGAGACGTACTATTAGGTCATGGAGCGCGAACGATACAGCTACCATGACCTAATAGTACGTCCAGGAGCGGGAAGGGGTTAACTTTTTTTTTTACATTTTACACTTTCTTTTTTTACCTGCAGCTCTGATCGCTGCTAGAATACATTACACTACCTAGGTAGTGTAATGTATTCCATCTGTCAGTGTGACGTCACAGTCACTCTGACAGTAAGTCTACGAGGACCAGCCAGAGGCTGGTCCTCATAGGCTTCCATACATGGCAGACCCGGAGGCCGTTGCCTGGCCTCCAGATGCCATCACAAGCATCAGCAACCCCCACAATTGCATGGGGGCTGCTGATGTGCTACAAACCCCCTAAATGTGGCGATCGCAATCGAGAACCACATTTAACGGGTTAATTGCCAAAATCAGCGGCGATGAGCCGCTGATCGGCAACACTGGAGTGTCAGCTGTCGGGGACAGCTGATCTCCCAGTTCCCGATGCACACCTTGTCGTCGTCAGTGTGCATCGGGAACGTCACAGTGACTTCCTGTCACTCTGACAAGAAGCCTATCAGGACCAGCCGAAGGTTGGTCCTGATGGGCTTCCGTCCATGGCAGACACGGAAGCTATTGCCATGCTAACTATCGGCAAACGCCGCGATTTCGGACCGGGGTCTGACAATATGCTAGAAAGCCCTAAAATTCGGCGATTGCAAACGATTGCCAAATTTAAGGGGTCAATTCGCCGAAATCAGCGGCAAAGGACCGCTGGCCGGCAAGAGTGGAGCTGACCATCCGGTTCCTGGTGCACACTGCCGCCGAAAGTGTGCACCGGAAACAACTCAGTAACTATACGTCCTCGTGCGGGAAGTAACCCCCCGCGACGACGTATAGTTACTTACTCGTGCGGGTAGGGGTTAAAGGGCGTATGTTCAGATTCACATAATCTTGTAAACTACCTTTCCCGAGATAGACAATCTTAGCCTGTACCAGAGTATACGTCACAGAAGAATAATCATTGCCCCATAGCAGGAGGAGAGCAGACTTTGACCAACTGATTCTTAATCCAGAATATATTTAATCTTTTAATGATCATAGGGAACGGATTGACAGGAACAGCCAAAAACAGCAGCATATCATCTGTGAAAAGAGAAATAGATTCACAAATATCCCCATATCATAAGCCTTTGTTGAGAGTGTCATTACGAATATAAACCGCCAGGGGCTCTAACGCCACCGCAAAAACCAGCGGTGACAAGGGTCACCCCTGGAGAGTACCCCTATTTAGTCTGAAAGGAGCGGATATATCATCATTAACCCTTAACTTGGCCACAGGGCAATGATATACAATCTTTAACCATCCAATAAATCTTAGTCCAAAGCCAAATGCCTCGAGGGTATGCCATATATATTGTTACTGGCCCCTTCAGCTTCCTGATAGAATTCAATATGGCCAAAAAGATGCATGAGATTAATATAGGTTGATTTTAATGGCATAAAAATAGTTTGATCATGATGTATAACATAGGCAATTACCCTCATCAAATGGTTGGTTAGTACTCTAGCAAGCAAATTAACATCACTATTTAGTAGTGGAATAGGATGGTACGCACCTATACTAGTTGGGTCTTTATCAGGCTTCAAAAATAGTTACAATAAGTGCCTCCTCTATTGAAGGAGGGAGCTCCCCTTTCTCAAAGGCAAAATGTAATGTCAATAAGAGTGCTATAATATCTCGAATTTTAAGATATATATCCAATTGGATGCCGTCGAGACCAGGTACCTTTCCAATTGAAAGTTGTTCCAAAGTTGCATATAGCTCCTCTTCACTAATAGGTCCTTTCAAGTTCTCAGATATTCCATCCGAGAGCTTGGGGAGAAATAAACCAGCCAGAAAAGAGGTTACTCCCCTAATATCATTCTCTAGAGGAATATAATTCCTCATAGTATCGCCTAAACTCCTCTACAATTTCCAATGGACTGTTTAAGAGGGCACATGTCTTAGCCTTGAACGAAAACACCTTATTCTATATCTCTTGGTTTGTAGCCATATTCGACAGCATCTTACTGGCTCTAGACCCATTAATAAATGTTGCTTGACTAGTCCTAAAAATGTATAGGCCCTCTTAGGCCCTATCGTGCAAAGTGCTATTTATAGTAGAGGGTACAAGAATACAATCACTTTCAGCGTTTACCAATGCTCTAGTCAGTACGTTCTCTTCCTGGAGTTTATTTTTTTTTTACGTAGAAACTCTTTCTTGATTATAAATCCTCTTAAGTGTGCCTTAAAAGTCTCCAATAAAATTAACTGCGAGGCAGTGCCCTTATGGATATCAAAGAAGGTCCTAATATTATATATTAAGTCATCTGTATTATCAAATATAGTAATCCAGTACGGATTGAATTTATACAAGATATTAACTGCATAGCGGTTGCAAAAGACACAGTCAAGGCGAGATAAACAAGAGTGGGTTTTGGAATTTCTTACTCTCCATGCATCCACCCAGTCAACCTCTGTTACAAAGCCAGCCAATGAAGTGGACACAAAGTACTACACTTAAAAGATTTTCACGTAGTCCATCCACCTTTGGATTCATAACACAGTTGAAGTCACCAAATAAAAATAGTGGCATTGTCTGTTTGTTTGTGCGAATGAGTAGAGCAGTAAAATTTAGTGAACAGGGTTGGAGTAAATAAATCCCAGCTAAAATACAAACAAATCCATTTAGTTGACAGTGTAAACAAATATAGTGACTATATTGGTCTATTTTTTGAGCAATTATTGACAAATTCAAGTGTTTAGAAAATAGAAAATGAACCCCCACGCCTACAATGGGAGGAGAAAAATTAGTGTATAGTAAACCTGTACCATGGTTTTTGCAAGTAGTGTGTTGTTACGTAGGTCAAGTGGGTGACTTGTAAAAAAAAAAAAAGAAAGAAGCTCTATACTGCTTTAACAAATCAAACACTACTGACCTTTTAACTATCACCTAGATCAGTGGTTCCCAACCGGGGTGCCGCGAGAGCCGTCCAGGGGTGCCGCGGCACTCAGCTCGTCCACTGCAAAAAAAAATTAAACATTTTTTTTTGCTACAAGCTCCGCCCCCGTAGCAGACGTGACGCGCGGACGTCTGTTACGAGTACCGCCCACCGCATCCCACTAGGAGCCTGACGGAGGGAGAGGAGCCGTTAACGCTGGGCAGGGTAAGTATTTTTTTTCTTTACTTTGTTAGCAGTTGTGTGAGAAATGGAGCCAGAATACCGGAAGTTGTAGTGCTCTCCTCTTATACCTCCTCTCTGTAATGTCCTCTGATATCCCATAATAACGGCCTGGACATGCTGGGAGTTGTAGTTCTCTCCTCTTATACCTCCTCCCTGTAATGTCCTCTGATATCCCATAATAACAGCCTGGACATGCTGGTAGTTGTAGTGCTCTCCTTTTATACCTCCTCTCTGTAATGCCCTCTGATATCCCATAATAACAGCCTGGATATGCTGGTAGTTGTAGTTCTCTCCTCTTATACCTCCTCCTCCTGTAAACTTTCTCTGATATCACATAACATCCTGGACATGCTGGGAGTTGTAGTTCTCTCCTCTTATATCTCCTCCCTGTAATGTCCATTGATATCACATAATAGCCTGGACATGCTGGGAGTTGTTGTTCTTATACCTCCTTATTTATTCCTTCCCCAAGAGTAAGCACACTTTCTCTCTGTGATGGTCACTTTACTAGAGGGGCAAATGGCCATTTTATCAGGGAGGGGGGACTGAGGCTGATGGTGGCTTTACTGGAGGGGCCTGTTGGTGGCTTTACTGGAGGGGGCTTATGGTCTCTTTACTGAGGGGTCATTATACTGTGAGTGGGGGGCTGATAGTCATTACTGTGAGTGGGGGACTGATGGTCATTTTACTGTGAGTGGGGGGCTGATGGTCATTTTACTGTGAGTTGGGGGCTGAGGGTCATTTTACTGTGAGTGGGGGGCTGATGGTCATTACTGTGAGTGGGGGGCTGATGGTCTTCGAGTGGTTTCCGCCTCTGACCTCCCATTGAAATTAATAGGAGGCAGAAAAAACCTGCGGCGCTCGTTTGGTGCTTTTTTGTCTGCGGTTTTTGCATTCACTTCAACGGCATAAAAAAATGTGGGCAAAAAAAAAAAAAGTCAAACAACGCTGTCAATTCAAAATCTGCCTCAAAATTCCTAAATAAATTTGGAGGTAGATTTTTAGTTTCTGGCTTACAAAAAAACGTTGTGTGAACATACCCTAAGAGTGTAGTACTTATTTTTAGCCATTTTTTTGTCGTTTTGTAAACAATTTTTGGTAGGGGTGCCCTGAGAATTTTTTTTTTTTCCAGGGGTGCCTCGAGCCTGAAAAGGTTGGGAAACTCTGACCTAGACATTCTATGAGACAACCTGTATTTCAGCCATTGTTTATGAAAGGAGCAGAAGGAGAAAATAAATAAAAGAAGATGTCCATATATAGACAGAGACGTGACCGAAGCTTCCCGAGGTATCAGTTTAACGGAGGCCTGTGACAGATGCCATACATCATCCATAAGCTCCCAGTGTAAAAAAAAAACGTATACTTTCAACGTGCATGTTTTTTTCCGGTATGAAATAGAGTAGTCTACTATGATATTCCATACCATTTTTTAGCTATACTGACGAATAACAGCCAGAAAGAGTCTAAAGGGATATACGATTTTAGCTTCTGTCTGGCACTGGAGCCCTATGAATACATTTAGCATATACAGTACGTTGGGAACTTTCCGACATACATGCTAAACATAGGGAAAAAACATAATGTGAACAGGGCCTTACCTTCAACTACCCTTCTCCTTTTAAATCCCTATCTCTTCACTCGTGCGGAACCAAACAAATCTATTGGTCTGGTCACCAGTGCTAAACCGTCTGGGCAAGGCTTTTGCACGAGCCCGCTCTAACCTCTTTTTTACTGCTCTGCCTCCAGGAGGGCTGGTTGTCTAGCGATAGGTTTCCTAGTTACGCCCCTGTTGCATACATATAGTTCGCTGTAAGCCCATTTTGTAGTCCTGATTGCAGCGGTAGCGTAAATTTCAGCTCAGGGTTTAAAGTACAGCAAAGGAGCACAAATTATTAAGATAAGAACCTTCACAATTAAGTTTTAGATAATATGCACATATAATATTATTATTATTGTTGTTATTATTAACAGAAAACTTACAATGCATTTCAAGAAATGTTATTTTTATTTATCAGATGACCCACATATTATTGTTTCAAGCAAGGTTTTAAAATTTAGTTACTCACATTATACTGAAAATAACTGGTTATAAGATGGTTAGGATTACTGTATATGTCTTCTTTTGGGAGCTCGTCACAACAGCTAAAGGGACATAAATTGACTCAAAAACACACACAAAGCATGGCCACTTACTGAAACAGGAGCAGGTTAAAACACCACCATTTAGCATGATGCAGACAGGCCACAATTGCTATATAGAGGGAGGTTGCACAGGTGCAGATACTGATAAAACAGCCACTCACACGTCTCATATTCATGAGGTGGGTGGCTGCAAGCTCGCGTATTTCGGCCAAAATATCAATTAATACCTCATGTTTATCATGTATATTTTTTTTAAGATGCAGCCGGCCCTGGTTAACCCCTTCCCGCAGCAGCAACTTTTGGACAAAATGACAGAGCCCCATTTTTAAAATCTGACGAGTCAATTTATCTGGTAATAGCTTTGGAATGCTTTCACCTATTCAAGCGATTCTGAGATTGTTTTCTCGTGACACATTGTACTTTATGTCAGGGGTGAAGTTTAGTCGATAAATTCATTGCTTATTTGTGAAAAACACCCAAATGTTTAGGACAATTGCAAAAATTAGAATTTTTCAAAATTTTCATGTATCTGCTTATAAGACAGATAGTAATACCACACAAAATAGTTACTAGTTAACATTACCCATATGTCTACTTTATGTTTGCATAGTTTTTTGAATATCCTTTTATTTTTCTAGGACGTTACAAGGCTTTTAAGCTTAGCAGCAATTTCTAACATTTTCAAGAAAATTTCAAAAGCCTATTTTTATAGGGTCAATTTCAGTTCTGAAGTAGCTTTGAGGGGCCTATATTTTGGGAAATACCCATAAATCACCCCATTTTAAAAACTGCACCCCTCAAGTATTTAAAACAGCATTTAGAAAGTTTCTTAACCCTATAGGCATTTCACAGGAATTAAAGCAAAGTGGAGGTGAAATTTACAAACTTCAATTTTATTTATTTTAATCCATTTTGTCTGTAACACAGAAGGCTTTAAAGGGAATGTGTCAATATAACTTTTTTTTAGTTAAACAATTATTATTTAAGTGATTATACATTGTTTACATTACATAGTTACATAGTTAGTACGGCTGAAAAAAGACACATGTCCATCAAGTTCAACCAAGGGAAGGGAAAAGGGAAGGAAAAAAAAATTTCTACACATAGGAGCTAATATTTTTTTGTTCTAGGAAATTATCTAAACCTTTTTTAAAGCCATCTACTGTCCCTGCTGTGACCAGCTCCTGCGGTAGGCTATTCCATAGATTCACAGTTCTCACAGTAAAGAAGGCTTGTCGCCTCTGCAGCTTGAACCTTTTTTTCTCCAGACGGAGGGAGTGCCCCCTTGTTTTTTGAGGGGGTTTTACAAGGAACAGGATTTCACCATATTTTTTGTATGTGCCATTAATATATTTATATAAGTTAATCATGTCCCCCCTTAGTCGTCTTTTTTCAAGGCTAAATAGGTTTAATTCTTTCAATCTTTCCTCATAACTTAAATTCTCCATGCCCCTAATTAGCTTCATTGCTCTTCTTTGTATTTTTTCCATCTCCAGGGCATCCTTTCTATGAACTGGAGCCCAGAACTGGACTGCATATTCTAGATGAGGCCTCACTAATGCTTTGTAAAGTGGTAATATTACATCCCTGTCCCGCGAGTCCATGCCTCTTTTAATACACGACAATATCCTGCTGGCCTTTGAAGCAGCTGATTGACACTGCATGCTGTTATTGAGTTTATGATTTACAAGTACACCCAGATCCTTCTCAACAAGTGAATCCGCCAGTGTAGCTCCCCCTAGGACATATGATGCATGCAGGTTGTTGGTACCCAGATGCATAACTTTACATTTATCTACATTAAACTTCATCTGCCAAGTGGACGCCCAAACACTTAGTTTGTTTAAATCTGCCTGCAATTCACAAACATCTTCCATAGTCTGAACTATATTACATAGCTTGGTGTCATCTGCAAAAATAGAAATAGTGCAATTAATCCCATCCTCTGTATCATTAATAAATAAGTTGAATAATAGTGGTCCCAGCACTGAACCCTGGGGTACACCACTTATAACCGGTGACCATTCAGAGAAGGAATCATTGACCACAACTCTCTGGATACGGTCCTTGAGCCAATTCTCAATCCAATCACAAACTATATTTTCTAAACCTATAGTCCTTAATTTACCCATTAGGCGTCTATGGGGGACAGTGTCAAATGCCTTTGCAAAGTCCAAAAACACTAAATCCACAGCGGCCCCTCTGTCTAGACTTCTGCTCACCTCTTCATAAAAACAGATTAGGTTAGTTTGACAACTTCTGTCCTTAGTAAAACCATGCTGGCTGTCACTTATAATGCTATTTATTGTCACATAATCCTGTATATAGTCCCTCAATAGCCCCTCAAACATTTTCCCCACGATGGATGTTAAGCTTACTGGTCTATAATTACCCGGGGAAGACCTAGAGCCCTTTTTGAAAATAGGCACCACATTTGCCCTGCGCCAGTCCCTTGGCACTATACCAGTCACTAGAGATTCTCTGAATATTATGAAAAGGGGGACAGAAATAACTGAACTAAGCTCTTTAAGAATTCTAGGGTGTAACCCATCTGGTCCCGGGGCCTTGTGCACATTTATTTTATTTAACCCCTTAACGCTCCATGACCTACTATTAGGTCATGCTAACTGTAGCGTTCGCGCTCAGTGACCTAATAGTAGGTCATGGAGTAAACACGGCGCCGTTCGCGCGGGGCGCGTTCATGAGCTGTGATAGCTGCTGTTTCCGACAGCAGACTATCACTGCTCAATGTGCCGGGACCGATCGCGGAGCTCCCCCGCCGATTAACCCCTCAGAAGCCGCGTTCAATAGCGATCGCGGCTTCTTAGGGGTTAATCCGCCATCGCCGGCCTGCTACACGATAGCGGCCGGCGATGGTGACTATGGCAACCGGACACCAAACAATGGCGTCCGGCTATGCCATAGACGGAAGCCTAGTGGGTCCTGACAACGTCAGGACCCACTATGCTTGCTGTCAGTGAGTAGCTGACAGCTCTAATACACTGCACTACGCATGTAGTGCAGTGTATTAGAATAGCGATCAGGGCCTCCTGCCCTCATGTCCCCTAGTGGGACAAAGTAATAAAGTAAAAAAAAAGTTAAAAAAAGATGTGTAAAAATAAGAAAATAAAAGTTTTAAAAGTAATAAAAGTAAAAGTCCCACTTTTTCCCTTATCAGTCCTTTATTATTAATAAAAATATATAAACAAACAAATAAACTATACATAATTGGTATCGCCGCGTCCGTAACGGCCTGAACTACAAAATTATTTTGTTATTTATCCCGCACGGTGAACGCCGTAAAAAAATATATTGATAAACCGTACCACAATCACAATTCTTTGGTCACTTCACCTCCCAAAAAATGGAATAAAAAGAGATCAAAAAGTCGCATGTACCGAAAAATGGTCCTGATCGAAACTACAGTTCGTTACGCAAAAAATAAGTCCTCGCACGGCTTTATTGATTGAAAAATAAAAACGTTCTGGCTCTTAGAATAAGGTAACACAAAAAGTGAATGATTGTTTACAAAACGTATTTTATTGTGCAAACGCCATAAGACATAAAAAAACTATAAACATCTGGTATCGACGTGATCGTATCGCCCCGCAGAATAAAGTGAATATGTCATTTATAGTGCACGGTGAACGCTGTAAAAAAAAAAGTATACAAAAACAATAGTAGAATTGCTGTTTATTAGTCACCACGCCACCTAAAAATGGAATAAAAACTGATCAAAAAGCCGCATGCACCCCAAGAAAACTACAATGGATTCCTCAAGGGGTCTAGTTTCCAAATTGGGGTCACTTTTGGGGGGTTTCCAATGTTTTGGCACCACAAGACCTCTTCAAACCGGACATGGTGCCTAATAAAAAAGAGGGCTCAAAATCCACTAGGTGCTCCTTTGCTTCGGAGGCCGGTGCTTCAGTCCATTACCGCCCGAGGGCCACATGTGGGATATTTCTCAAAACTGCAGAATCTGGGCAATAAGTATTGAGTTGTGTTTCTCTGATAAATCCTTTTGTGTTATAAAAAAAATGGTATAAAAAGAGTAAATTTCACCTCTACTTTGCTCTAAATTTCTGTGAAACACCTAAAGGGTTCATAAACTTTCTAAATGCTGTTGTGAAAACTTTGAGGGGTCTAGTTTCTAAAATGGGGTGTTTGATAGGGGTTTCTAATATATGGGCCCCTCAAAGCAACTTCAGAAATGAACTGGAACCTAAAAAAATAAATAAATGAGGCAATACTTCGCTTCTTACATTATACTGATAATGAGCCGTGCCCACCCCGAGATGACCCCAGTTTTGACCGTTTGGATAAACGGAGACCCCTATTAGACCGTTTCAGTTCCCGGTTTTCCCAAGCATACACCCCCGAGAAGTGTTTTTCTATTGATGAGTCCCTGGTACATTTTAAAGGGAGGGTTCAATTCCGCCAGTACCTGCCAGGTAAGAGGGCAAGGTATGGCGTGAAGATGTATAAGCTGTGAGAGGGCATCAGGGTATACCTACAGATTTAGGATATATGAAGGAAAGGCCACCCGCAAACCAGACTGCATCCTGGACTACAATAGGTACATGGGAGGGATGGATTTGTCAAATCAAGTCCTGAAGCCCTACAGCGCCATGCGGTGTGGTATAAGAAGCTGGCCGGGCACATCATACAGATGGCATTGTACAATGTGTACGTGCTACGTCGATGTTCAGGCCAGAGGGGAACTTTCCTGGAATTTCAAGATCTAATCTTTAGGGACCAGGAAGGGGGGGCACCCAGTACTTCTGGAAGCGAGGCCACACGCATCGTACCAGGGCAACACTTTCCAGGAGAGGTTCCCCAAACCGGTGGAAAGGGAAAGAGTCAAAAGAGGTGCAGAGTCTGCTATAAGAGGGGGATAAGGAAGAACACAATATACCAATGTGACACGTGTCTCGAAAAACCAGAGCTCTGTATAAAAGATTGTTTTAAAATGTATCATACATCCCTTGATTTTTAATTTACCCTGATGCACTCCGCACAGCTTACCCCCCTCATCTTTCCCTTCTGAGCCCTGCCGTATGCCCAGGCAGCTGATAACAGCCACATGTAGGGTATTGCCGTACCCAGGAGAACCCACATTACAATTTAAGGGGTGTATATCTCCGGTGGCGCATGCTGGGCACACTATATTGGACACTGAAATGGCATATATATATATAAAATTGCAAATCTCACACTGCACCATCTGCTGCGCATTATCTTTTACACAGTACCTGTGGGGTCAAAATGCTTACTACACCTCTAGATGAATGTCTTAAGGGGTGTAGTTTTTAAAATGGGGTCACTTCTCGGGGGTTTCAACTGTACTGGTACCTCAGGGGCTTCTGCATACATGACTTAGCACCAGAAAAGCTCCAGTAGGCCAAATGGTGGTCCTTTTCTTCTGAGCCCTCCCATGGGCCCAAACGGCAGTTTATCACCACAAATGGGGTATTGCCGCACTAAGGACAAATTGGGCAACAAAATGGGGTATGTTGTTCCTTGTGAAAATAAGAAATTTTGATCAAAAATGACATCTTATTGGAAAAAATATCATTTTTTAAATTTCACAGCCCAATTCAAATAGGTGCTCTGAAAAAACTGTGCTGTCAAAATGATAACAAAAACCATAAATGAATTCCTTGAGGGGTGTAGTTTCCAAAATGGGGTCACTTCTGGTGGGTTTCCATTGTTTTGATACCTCTGGGCCTCTGCAAATGCGACATGGCACCCGAAAACCAATCCAGCAAAATCTGGACTCCAACAAACACATAGCGCTCCTTTCCGTCTGAGCCCTCCCATGGGCCCAAACGGCAGTTTATCACCACAAATGGGGTATTGCCGCACTATGGACAAATTGGGCAACAAAATGGGGTATGTTGTTCCCTGTGAAAATAAGAAATTTTGATAAAAAATGACATCTTATTGGAAAAAATATCATTTTTTTCATTTCACAGCCCAATTCAAATAGATGCTGTGAAAAAACTGTGCAGTCAAAATGATAACAAAAACCATAAATGAATTCCTTGAGGGGTGTAGTTTCCAAAATGGGGTCACTTCTGGTTGGTTTCCATTGCTTTGATACCTCTGGGCCTCTGCAAATGCGACATGGCACCCGAAAACCAATCCAGCAAAATCTGGACTCCAACAAACACATAGCGCTCCTTTCCGTCTGAGCCCTCCCATGGGCCCAAACGGCAGTTTATCACCACAAATGGGGTATTGCCGCACTAAGGACAAATTGGGCAACAAAATGGGGTATGTTGTTCCCTGTGAAAATAAGAAATTTTGATCAAAAATGACATCTTATTGGAAAAAATATCATTTTTTTCATTTCACAGCCCAATTCAAATAGGTGCTGTGAAAAAACTGTGCGGTCAAAATGATAACAAAAACCATAAATGAATTCCTTGAGGGGTGTAATTTCCAAAATGGGGTCACTTCTGGTGGGTTTCCATTGTTTTGATACCTCAACACCTCTTCAAACCTGGCATGCTGCCTAAAATATATTCTAATAAAAAAGAGGCCTCAAAATGCACTAGGTGCTTCTTTGCTTCTAGGGCTTGTGTTTTAGTCCACGAGCGCACTAGAGGCACATGTGGGACATTTCTAAAAACTGCAGAATCTGGACAATACATATTTAGTAGTATTTCTCTGGTAAAACCTTCTCTGTTACTAAAAAAAAATTGAATAAAATTGAAAGTCAGCAGAAAAAATTAAATTTGCAAATTTCATTTCCACTTTGCTTTAATTCCTGTGAAATGCCTGAAGGGTTAAAAAACTTTCTATATGCTGTTTTGAATACTTTGAGGGGTCTAGTTTTTAAAATGGGGTGTTTTATGGGGGTTTCTAATACATAGGCCCCTCAAATCCACTTCAGAACTGAACTGGCACCTTCAAAAAAAGGCTTTTGAAATTTTCTTAAGAATTTGAGAAATTGCTGTTTATGTTCTAAGCCTTGTAACGTCCAAGAAAAATAAAATAATGTTCAAAAAACGATGCCAATCTAAAGTAGACATATGGGAAATGTGAACTAGTAACTATTTTTGGTGGTATAACCGTCTGTTTTTCAAGCAGATACATTTAAATTCTGAAAAATGCTATTTTTTGTAAATTTTCTCTAAATTTTGCAATTTTTCACAAATAAAGACTGAATATATCGACCAAATTTTACCACAAACATGAAGCCCAAAGTGTCACGAGAAAACAATCTCAGAATCGCTTGGATAGGTTTAAGCATTCCGACGTTATTACCATATAAAGTGAAATATGTCAGATTTGAAAAATGGGCTCTGAGCCTTAAGGCCCAAACTAGGCTGCGTCCTTAAGGGGTTAATTTAGCTTGGACCATCTCTACATTCATCCAATTCAGTATATCAACTGATATATTAACAGCACTGGCACCGGCTACATCAGCTGCTCCTTCTTCAGTTGTATATACAGAGCTAAAGAACCCATTTAGTAACTCTGCCTTCTCTTGATCCCCTGTGATCAACTCCCCATTACCATTATCTAGGGGTCCTACATGTTCAGACCTGGGCTTTTTTGCATTTATATGCTTGAAGAATTTTTTGGGATTTGTTTTACTATCCCTGGCCACCTGCCTTTCATTTTGTATTTTTGCTAATTTTATTACATTTTTACAGATTTTATTAAGCTCTTTATATTTTACAAAGGCTACAGCTGTACCCTCAGATTTGTATTTTTTAAATGCCCTTTTTTTGTCATGTATTGCCCCTTTCACAGAAGGTGTAAGCCATGTGGGGTTTAATTTGAGTCGTTTATACTTGTTACCTGTAGGAATAAATTTTGCACTATAATAACTCAAAGTAGATTTGAAAATCTCCCATTTATCATTTGTTCCATTATTTGACATTAGTTCTTCCCAGTCTATATCCTGAATTGCAGCCCTCATCCTGGGGAAATTGGCTTTCTTAAAATTAAATGTTTTTGCCCTCCCAGCCTGCGTTTGTTTTTTACAGTATAGGTAAAATGTAACTATATAATGATCACTGTGAGGGTATGTGCACACACACTAATTACGTCCGTAATTGACGGACGTATTTCGGCCGCAAATCCCGGACCGAACTCAGTGCAGGGAGCCGGGCTCCTAGCATCATACTTATGTACGACGCTAGGAGTCCCTGCCTCGCCGCAGGACAACTATCCCGTACTGTAATCATGTTTTCAGTACGGGACAGTTGTCCTGCAGCGAGGCAGGGACTCCTAGCATCGTACATAAGTATGATGCTAGGAGCCAGGCTCCCTGCACTGTGTTCGGTCCGGTACTTGCGGCCGAAATACGTCCGTCAATTACGGACGTAATTGGTGTGTGTGCACATACCCTTACCGAGGTTTTCACGAACATTGACATTCCCAACAAGATCTGCATTATTAGAAATGACCAGATCCAACAGAGCTTCACCTCTAGTCGGGTCTTCCACAAACTGGCCCATAAAATTTTCCTGCAACAGGTTCAGGAAATGTCTCCCCTTTGCAGTTGAAGCCGAACCATGACACCAATTAATATCCCGGAAATTAAAATCTCCCATTATCACTACAGTACCCGCCTGTGCAGCCCGCTCCATCTGTTTATATAGCTGAACTTCCATCTCCTCAGTTATATTGGGGGGTCTATAGATTACACCAAAAGTAATTTTTTCAGTGTTTACCTCCCTTTCTAGTTCCACCCACAAGGTTTCAACCTCCTCACAGTATTCACCCACTATTGTCTCTTTCACACTCGCCTTCATATCATTTCTCACATACAGACATACACCACCACCTTTCCTATTTGTCCTGTCTTTCCGAAAAAGTGTAAAACCCTGTAGATTTACAGCCCAGTCATGTGAAGAGTCCAGCCATGTTTCAGCAACACCAACTATATCTATATTTTCTTCCAGTATCAAGGCCTCCAGCTCCCCCATTTTGCTTGCTAGACTTCTGGCATTTGTGAACATACACTTTAACTTGCCAGTCAGTTTTTCACTTTTATTATCAGAAATGTGATTTGACATTAATCGGGCCTTTTTATTTACACTGATGTTTTGTAACGAAAGGATCTCCTTATCTTGTTGTCTAGTCCTCTCCCCACATTCTGTTTCTCCCCCCACCAATATAGTCTGACCCCTCTCTAACCTGGCTACCCCTTTTTTTCCTACATTGACCTCCCTCCTCAGCCCTAGTTTAAATACTCCGCCACCCCAGCTAGAATTCTCTCCCCCAGCACAGCGGACCCCCTTCCATTTAGGTGCAAATCATCTGCAGAATACAGTTTGTACCCCAATGAAAAGTCAGCCCAGTGCTCTAGGAACCCAAATCCTTCTCCTCTACACCAAGACTTTAGCCATGCATTTAACTCCCTGAGCTCCCGCTGTCTTTCCTGTGATGCGCATGGCACAGGCAGTATTCCTGAGAATACTACTTTGGAGGTCCTTCCCTTCAGTTTGTAGCCTAGTTCTTTAAAATTATTCTTAAGGCTCCTCCACTTACCATTTATTCTGTCGTTGGTACCGACATGGACCTCAACAGCTGGATCATCACCAGCCCCTCCCAGCAATTTGTCCACCCGTTCCACCACATGCCGAACCCTGGCACCAGGGAGACAGCAAACCATTCGGTTGAGGTGGTGTTGGCGACAAATTATTCTATCCGTCTTCCTGATTATAGAATCCCCTACGACTATCAATTGTCTTGGCTTACCTGCATTACAATCCCGCCGACTACTAGCTGGGCTGTTCTCCCGGCTGTTAGGGAGATCAGTATCCACTAGGGCTGCCATTTCTGAGACTGACACCCTCGCATCATCACCCAACTTGGCAATTTTGCCTGGAATGTCAGAAACCGGATCGGCCTTCCTTGTCTTTGACCCCTTTCTACTGCCCCTAACTACATTAACCCAGCTACTTACCTGATCCTGCTCACCCATGTCTTCACCCTCCAGTTCTAACCCACTAACTGCATGCTCTGTGAGCAGCAAGCTCCGCTCAAAATTGTCTATCCTCCTCAGTGTTGCATTCTGCTCCTCCAGATCTCTAATACGAGCTTCCAGGTGAACAACATGCTCACATCTGCCACAGAGATATTCACCCTGGAACTCCGGCTCCAGTCGTGCATACATATGGCAAACTGCACTGAAGAAAACCTCCAATCTTGCTATCCATTATCCAAGTTACAAAAAAAAACAGCGAACAGGTGTTAATCAAAAAGAAAAAGAAGTAGAAGAGCACTTACTGGGACTTTAACTCCTCTTTAGATTAGATTCAAATTATTAGATTCAAATTTATAACATTTCCATGTGCTGGTCACTAGAGGGAGCAGTTCCCAAAATTGCAGCATGGTCAATGTGGTAAAGCAACCTCATTAATTTATGCTGCAAAGTTGGGGTAGACACACTCACTCTAGTGTCCTCACACAATACCCCCTCCCTTATTCTGGCTAGTGCCAGGAGGAGGGGTTTGAATCTTCAAACCTCCTACACTGTGTGCCGGTATTTTCTTATCGACTGCACAGTATAGGAGGATTAGATACAGGGCTCAGCAGACAGTATAACCCGAACATAATACACACATCACATACACAAACATATATTACCTGCTCCTGCTGCCGCTGCCGCCTCCGCTCCCATTCCTTGCGTCTTCGCTTCCTTGAACATACGACCGGAAGCCGTGGCCGGAAGTCGTCATCTTACTGTCCGGCAGCCGTTTCCGGTCCACATGAAAATGGCGCCGGATTTCGCTCTGCTAACAAGCTTCGTTTTGGTCTGAGTGGGAGCGGTGCATGCGCCGTTCCCACACAGACAGCGTACGCTGCAGAGAATGGAACGGCTCCCATTCGCATTCGCTATGGGGATGTATGTGCCTTATTCCATCTCTGTATGTGTCGTTAATCGACACATACAAAGATGAAAAAAAAAAATAGCAGCCCCCATAGAGAAGTAAAAGTACGAAAAAAGTAGAACACAAATAAATAAAATTTATGTTCATATCATACTAAAAGCAATATGATAAAAAAATAATAATTTCATGACACCTTCCCTTTAACAGAGAAACGCAACTCAATATTTATTGCCCAGATTCTGCCGTTTTTAGAAATATCCCACATGTGACCGGACTGAAACACAGGCCTCAGGAGCAAAGGAGCACCTAGTGGATTTCAGGGCCTTCTTTTTATTAGATTATATTTTAGGCACCATGGCTAGAAGAGGTCTTGTGGTGCCAAAACAAAGGAAACACCTCAAGAAAGACCCCATTTTGGAAACTACACCCACAAGGAATTCATCTAGGGGTGTAATGAGCATTTTGACCCCACAGGTGTTCCATAGATTTTATTAGAATTGAGCAGTGAAAATGAAAAATGCAATCTTTTTCCAATAAGACAAGCTTTAGTTCTACATTTTTCATTTTCTCAACAAATAAAGGAGAAAAAAACATCCCAACATTTGTAAAGCAACTTCTTCAAAGTAGGGAAATACCCCATATGTGGTCATAAACGTCAGTTTGGACACATGGCAGGGCTCAGAAGGGAAGGAGAACTTTTTGGAGCGCAGATTTTGCTGGATTGATTTCTGGGTGCCATGTTGCATTTACAGAGGCCCTCAGGTACCAGTGCAGTGAAAACCCCCTAAAAGGTGACTCTATTTGGTAAATTACACCCTTGAGGAATTAATCTAGAGGTGTATTGAGCATTTTGACCCCACAGGTTTTTGCTGAATTTATTAGAATTCGGACGTGAAAATAAAAGATGTAGTTCTAGATTAAAATTTGTCATTTTTACAAGGACTATAGAAAAAAATCTCCGTAATGCATTTTCTCTTGAGTACAGCAATACCCCAAATGCGATCACAAACTGCTGTTTGGACACACGGCAGGACTCAGAAGGGAAGGAACACCATTTGGCTTTTTGAGTGCATATTTTGCTGAATTGGTTTTTGGGAGACATGTCGCATGTGCAAAGCTTTCTGAGGTACCAGTACAGTAGAATTTTCCCATTTTGAGACTTTACCCCTCAATAAATAAATTAGGGGTGTAGTGAATATTTTGACCCCACAGGTGTTTATAAATTTTATCAGATTTTGGCCATGAAAATATTCATCTACATTTTTTTCCAATAATATGTTGTTTTAGCGCAACATTTTTTATTTTTACAACAAATATAGGAGAAAAGATACCACAAAATATGTTACGCAATTTCTCCCGAGTAAGGCAATATTCCATATGTGGTCATAAAGTGCTATTTGGACGCACAGCAAGGCTCTAAAGGGAAGGAGCGACATTTGGTTTTTGGAGTGGAGATTATACAAGATTAGTTTTCGGACACCATTTTGCATTGCGCTTAAAGAGGCTCTGTCACCCCATTATAAGTGCCCTATCTCCTTTATAAGGAGATGGGCGCTGTAATGTAGGTGACAGTAATGCTTTTTATTTAGAAAAACAATCTATTTTAAACCACTTTATTATCAATTTGCTTTATGCTAATGAGTTTCTTAATGCCCAAGTGGGCGTGTTTTTACTTTCGACCAAGTGGGCTTTGTACAGAGTGTATGACGCTGACCAATCAGTGACCAGTCAGCGTCATACACTCCTTTCCATTCATTTACACAGTAGCATTGCGTTCTTACTAGAACACGATGTGCAGCCACACACACACACATTAACGTTAATCAAGTGTCCTGATAATGAATATACATGACCTCCAGCCTGGACGTCATGTGTATTCAGAATCCTGACACTTCTGAATCTTTTCTGTGAGATTCCAGCAAGCCACGTGTAATCTCGCGAGATTACGAGGTAAACGAGATTTCGTTTCCCTTGCTGGAAATGTCACAGAAAAGATTCAGAAGTGTCAGGATTCTGAATACACATGACGTCCTGGCTGGAGGTCATGTATATTCATTATCAGGACACTTGATTAACGTTAATGTCTGTGTATGTGGCTGCACATCGCGTTCTAGCAAGAATGCGATGCTGCTGTGTAAATTAATGGAGAGGAGTGCATGACGCTTATTGGTCAGCGTCATACACTCCTCTGTTCCTCTGTACAACGCCCACTTGGTCGAAAATAAAAACACGCCCACTTGGGCATTAAGAAACTCATTAGCATAAAGCAAAATCGCTAATAAAGTGGTAAAAATAGATTGTTTTTTTTAAATAAAAATCATTACTGTCACCTATATTATAGCGCCCATCTCCTTATATAGGAGATAGGGCACTTATAATGTGGTGACAGAGCCTCTTTAAGTACCAGTACAGTGGAAACTCCCGAAAAATTACCCCATTTTGGAAAAAACATCCCTCAAGGAATTCATCATGAGGTGTAGTGACTATTTTGACCCCGCACTTGTTTTGCAGAAATTACTACACAATAGATGTTGCAGATTGAAAATTGCCATTTTTCTACAGATATGCCATTTCAGTGCCCAATGTGTTGTGCCCAGCTGGTGCCACTGGAGACACACACCCCATAAATTGTTAAGCGGGTTCTCCAGAGTACAATAATACCCCATGTGTGGTCATAAACTGTTGTTTGGGCACACTGCCATGATCAGAAGAACCGCCATTTGGCTTTTGGAGCGGAGGTTTTGCTTGGTAATAGATATGTTTGGGGTTTTACTGGTATTTCAGCTGATAATGTGGGTGCATATCACTGGCGTAGCTATAGGGGTCGCAGCGGTCGCAATTGCGACCGGGCCCCGAAGCCAGGGGGGCCCACGGCCCCCCGCACCACATCAATAAAAAGTTACTATAGTAACTCGGGCCGCGGGCCCCTGTTACTATAATAACATACTTTACTTACCTTCCTGGTTCCGGATCGCAGCGGAGGTCCTGACGTCAAGCGCTGTGCGCAGCGCATGACGTCACAGCGCTATGCCGCCGCGCACAGCATCGAGACTACAGAACTCCCGCCGCGGCCGAAGAGGAAGGTAAGGTTAGCCCTGACTGGCGGGGTCCGACTCCCGGGACCCGCCAATCAGCTGTTTTGAAGGGGCCGCAGCACTCGTACGAGAGCTGCTCCCCTTCATTCCGGTCACACTGTGAATCGGTGTCGGCGATTCACAGTGTGGGCGAGTAGTGAAATGAAGGGGAAGCAGCTCTCGTACGAGTGCTGCGGCCCCTTCAAAACAGCTGATTTGCGGGTCCCGGGAGACACATCAGCTATTGATGGCCTATCCTGAGGATAGGCCATCAATGTTTAGGGACTGCACAACCCCCTAAGCCTACGATGTAGCAGGCTTAGGGGGCCCAGGAGACAGGATCACAGATTGTGTGATCCTGTCTGCTGGGCCCTGTATCTAAGCCTACCACACTGTAGGTTTAGATACAGGGCCCCAGCACACAGTAATCTTATACTGTATAAGATTACTGTCTGCTGGACCCTGTATCTAAGCCTACCTTGTGGTAGGCTTAGATACAGGGTCCCACAGACAGTATCACACATGGGCCCTGTATCTAAGCCTTAGGGTATGTGCACACACACTAATTACGTCCGTAATTGACGGACGTATTTCGGCCGTAAGTCCCGGACCGAACACAGTGCAGGGAGCCGGGCTCCTAGCATTATAGTTATGTACGATGCTAGGAGTCCCTGCCTCGCTGCAGGACAACTGTCCCGTACTGTAATCATGTTTTCAGTACGGGACAGTTGTCCTGCAGCGAGGCAGGGACTCCTAGCGTCGTACATAAGTATGATGCCAGGAGCCCGGCTCCCTGCAGTGTGTTCGGTCCGGTACCTGCGGCCGAAATACGTCCGTCAATTACGGACGTAATTAGTGTGTGTGCACATACCCTACCACATGTGTTACTAATCATTTTTTGTGTGTTTTCTTGCAGGTTCGGTCGTTGGACTACGGCGGATTCCAGGACTACTTCGATGACAGCTTTTTTTTTATTGTCAATAAAATGGTTAATGAGGGCTGTGTGGGTTTTTTTTTATTTCAATAAAATATTTTTTCAATGTGGTTTTTTTTAAAACTATATTACTACCGCCTTAGTAATGGCCGCCGGCTGATTGACAGCATCCATTACTAAGGCGGGGCTTAGTGTTAGCGGATGCAGAGGCTAACACTAACCCCCTCTATTACCCCGGTACCCACCACCACCAGGGGTGCTGGGAAGAGCCGGGTACGATCCAGTACCTGACAATCTGTAGTGATGGTCGGCCACTAGGGTGGCCGCAGGCTGGTATTATCAGGAGGGGAAAGGCCAAAAACAGTGGCCCTTCTCATCCTGGTAATGCTGCCTGCTGCTGCTTTATTGTATCTGGCTGGTTATGAAAATGGGGGTGACCCCACGTCATTTATAAAAAAGAATAATAATTGGAAAGAACGATGTGGGGTCCCCCCCAATTTTCATAACCAGCCAGATACAACACAGCAGCAGCAGGCAGCATTACAAGGGTGGGAAGGGCCACTGTTTTTGGCCTTCCCCAGCCTAATACTACCAGCGTGCGGCCACCCCGGTGCCTGCCCGTCACTACAGATGGTCGGGTACTGGTTTGTACCCGGCTCTTCCCAGTACTCCTGGTGGCGGTGGGTACCGGGGTAATAATGGGGGTTAGTGTTCGCCTCTGCACCGGCTAACATTAAGCCCCGCCTTAGTAATGGAGGTTGTCAATCAGCCGGCGGCCATTACTAAGGCGGTGATAATAAAGTTTAAAAAGATACAAGCACATAGAAAAAATATTTTATTGAAATAAAAAAACACAACCCTCATTAACCATTTTATTGAGAATAAAAAAAACGCCGTCATTGAAGTCCTCGTATCCGAAGTCCAACAACCGAACCTGTAAAAAAAACACAAACACACAAAAATAATCAGTAACACATAAAGAAGCAAAATTATTATTCTTACCTATCCTGGGTCCAGCGCTGGAGACGCAATGTCAGCGAGCTGGGCCCTGTATCTAATCCAATCATGTGTGATACAGTCTGCTGAGCTGTGTATCTAATCCAATCATGTATGATACTGTCTGCTGGGCCCTATATCTAATCCGATCATGTGTGATACAGTCTGCTGAGCTGTGTATCTAATCCAATCATGTATAATACTGTCTGCTGAGCCACTGTATCTAATCCTATCATGTGTGGTACTGTCTGCTGAGCCACTGTATCTAATCCTATCATGTGTGATACTGTCTGCTGGGCCACTGTATCTAATCCTATCATGTGTGATACTGTCTGCTGAGCTGTGTATCTAATCCTATCATGTGTGATACTGCCTTCTGAGCCACTGTATCTAATCCTATCATGTGTGATACTGTCTGCTGAGCCACTGTATCTAATCCTATCCATAGTTTATAGGGTCGTAGTGCTATAGATATGCTATGCTGTCTCATATACACACTTTTTTGGGGGCGGACACATATGTATTGGGGCTATTTCCCGGACATTTTAAGCCCTGAGGGTATGTTCACACGGCAGCGTCTGTTACAGCTGAAATTACTGTGCTGTTTTCAGGAGAAAACAGCACCGTAATTTCAGCCGTAATGGCATGTGCAGGCGTCTTTCGCTGCGTCCATTACGGAAGTAATTGAAGCTGGTTTTCCATGGAGTCCATGGAAAACGGCTCCATTTACGTCTGAAGAAGTGACAGGCACTTTTTTACGCGCCGCCTTTTGACAGCGGCGCGTAAAAAAAAATGACCGTCGGCACAGAACATCGTAAGACCCATTCAAATGAATGGGCAGATGTTTGCCGACGCTTTTGAGCCGCATTTTCGGACGTAATTCAATGCTAAAACGCCCGAATTACGTCCGTAAATAGTGTGTGTGAACCCAGCCTTAGTGACGCCCCGGCTGCTAGTGCTGCATTGTTGGGTCACTTAGGAGACCCAGCGATGCAGCTGAAAGCGGACCGTCAGCCATGAGAAGTTTGCGCGGGGGGGGGGGGCCCAGTAAGAATTTTTGCATCGGGGCCCATGAGCCTCTAGGTACGCCCCTGGTGCATATGTAATCTGTGCAGAGTACATCAGGGTATATGTAAGCTGGGCGGAGTACATCAGGGCATAATAGGATGATGTAATAATGGGGTGAATGAATAATACAATTAATACCATGGATTAGCATGGTACGCTTTGCACCAATACTTTATGCACAGGTCAGGATTTTTGGGACTGGTGTCGCACTGATAAATGGTGTCCTTTCTTATACCCTTTTTGGAACACACTCTGCACTTTTTTTGGGTCCTTCCCTTGTTTGCAGTTTGGGGAACTGTTTCCTTTTGATTGTATCTAGCTAATCACTCCTTTGCGTTCACCAGTATCGAGCGATTAGCTAGATACAATCAAAAGGAAGCAATTTGGACATTCTATGGAAAGGTTCAGGTGATAGCAGGGTCATTCTTTTGAGAACGGGTGCCCAGACACACTATCAACAGTCAGGGCAATTGAAGCTGAGCTATAGGAAATGATACTGAGCACCATTGTGCGATCCTAATTGATTCAATGCTCCTGACGCAAACCTATGGCCTCATGCACACGACTGTAGCCATGTGCACGGCCGTGATTTTCGGGTCGGCTGGATGCGGGGTGTCACCCGCGAGCCGCACGCAATGGCCGCGGCCATTATTTGCTATGAGCCTGGCCGTAACAAGACATCCCCGTTCTTTTTGCGGTCCAGGCTCCTGGGCCATGCACGGACCGTGGAAACCACGATCGTGTGATTGGCCCCATAGGAATGAATGAGGCCGCAATTCTCCCGTGGATTTTCGGGGGAATTGCGGCCGCCAAAGCACGTTCGTGTGCATGGGGCCTATAAAATTAAAGCCCTAGTGCTCAGTAATATGAGTGTCTGTGTTTTGTATGTCACTATGTAAAATATGTTTAAAAAAAACAATAACATAGCAGTAACCCATAGATTTTAGGGTCTGAATTAAAAGCTATGTTTTAGAGATTTATCCTTCCTTCTAGAATTCAGAGTTTGATACGGGAGGGAATAACAGGAACCAGCCCAGTGTATTAAACTGGGATTTGTACTAATTTAAGGGGTTAAATGGCGGCGATCGACAGTAGATGCAATCGCCGCCATTTCAGTGGGATGTCAGCTGTATATTACAGCCAACACCCACTGAAGATGAAGCGAGCACAGATCCTGCTTCATCTACAAGGCGTAACTGTATGCCCTATTGCCCTAAATCAGGACATACATTCACACCCATTTGCGGGAAAAGGTTAATGCTGGGGGAGAATGGCATGTCAGCGCTTGTTTTAGTGCACCTGATATGTGCTGGGCAGTCCACCTGATGGAATACGATGGGCGCAACTAATAGGCTGTAAGCCAGCATGGCGCACTACACACAACAGTGCTACTGGCACACTTATAGAAGCCTTTTCTGTGTGCAATGTTTATACTAGGCAGCCACCCACCTCATGAATAGGAGACGTGTGAGTGGCTGTTTTATCAGATCCTGCTAGGTGGAGGTGTATTAACCTGCTCCTGTTTCAGTAAGTGGCCATGCATTGTGTGTGTGTTCTTTTGGGAGCTGCAATATTAATCAAGCAATATCTTGATTCAGTGTACATCTAATGCAAGCAATTTCCATAAGTATTACCTTTTAAACAGGTTCTGATAGATGTATTATGTAAACATATTAATAATTATGTGCAATAATGTTAAAAACACTCAGCTAGCAGGTAAAAATTAAACAACTTACTGCTCCAATATCCCTTTAAAACAGAGCTTCGTCATTGTGCAGAAAAAAATGGACTTGGCAAAAACCAAGCTAATGTTCTCTGGAAAACCTTAGTAAGCAACCTTCCACTAATTCAGCAATGTATGATGACTCATTACCACATTTATGTGAACAAATCCTAAAAGACAAAAACTCCAAAATGAGAACAAAGACAAGAAGCACTGTATCACAGCTATTTTATGTTGTTCTTGGTGTTGCTGTTATTGTTGCGTATTCATTTTCTGATCAAACTGTAAATTTACAAATCTGCAATATCAAATAAAAAAACACGTAAATAATACAAATGATATTAAAATACCATTGGGCACATTTATCAAAACTGTCTAACAGTAAAACAGTCCTTGCTACTGAGTGCAGCTTTAGTTTCTTAAAGGAAGTCTGTCTGCACTTTTGTCCCCCTGTACACTGCCAATACCACTAGATAGATGTAGGGGAGACACCTTTAGGCATACCTATGTCAGCATTGTGACTGAAATCCTCAACCTGGAAAAGGAGTTTTAACCTGAATAGGAAGTATGAAAGTTTTGCTGTGATTGGTTGCTATGGGCAAAAAGGACAGTTTTATGGTTTGACATTGATAAATCTGTCTTAGTATCCATAAATAATTGGCATTAAAGGGGTTTTCCCAATTGGGGGATTGATGGCATATCCACAGGAAATGCCTTAAATGCCTGATAGGTGCAAGTCCCAGAGATGGGACCCCCACCTATAGGAAGAACAGGTGTCCCCTGACTCCTGTTTGCTGATACAAATCAGCCACTTGTGACCATTTGCTGTATCAGTTTCTTTGGGGAGGTAGCAGAATTTGCGCACGATTCTCTCCATTACAGTCTATAGGATTTAGAGAAAGAGCCAAGCGTTTTGGATATACTCTGACATAACTCCTGGCCAGGCTCTGTATCTGGTATTGCAACACAGCCCTATTTAAATGAATGTGGCTTTGTTGCAGTTTCCAAATAGTCAGGAGTGGCACTGTGCAGTTAAAAAGCCAAGGTGCAACTAAACTTTACCTGGTTCTGAGGTCCAGCCTTTGGATCCTGAGCATCACAGTTTTAGGACAATTATTTCACCTAGAAAAAAAGAACATTAGAAAAAAAAGTAATATATGAGAGAGATAAATCCCATATTTATAGAAGCTAATGTTTTATAAATCTTCTCCAAAATAATAATGTGCTTTTTCCTGAACTCGGTCTAATATGGCAGCGGAGACCTTCTCAGACATTTTAAAGCACGCCTTCAACTTTGAACAGCATTTCATTTTTAGGATTCATAATTAAGTACGAATTAATTTTTATAATTTACCTATACAGGTGGCAGAATCGTTTTTTTTAAACAGGATTCCAAGTAAAACGATACAATTCCGTCTGCCTGCAGCCACCACTAGTGGAAGTTTGGACGCTTACTGTTTTAGTATATATTATTACGTTCAATGGCAGTTGTGTAATTCCCTAGTGAGTATGCAGGCAAAGCAAGAGAAGGCCCATTTCTTACTGCGTTTTCTCTGTACGTTTGATGTATGTTTCAGGAAAGCTACCATGACCCTATAGTGACCCCATGAACATTGTGCCCCTGTGAATAGTGCCAGACTGCTTCTATGAACAGTACCAGAGGGCCTGCATGAACATTGCCACAGCAACCCCATGAACAGTACCACAGTGACCCCATGAACAGTACTAGAGTGGCCAGATGAACAGTACCAGTATGAACATTGCCACAGTGATTCCATGAACAGTGCCACAGTAACTCCATGTACAGTGCCCAAATGACCCCAAGAACAGCAACCCCACAATCAGTGCCAGTGTGCTCATATGAACAGACTCAGAATGCTGCATGAACATTGCCAGCCATTCACCAGAAGTTTTTTTTAGCCACAAGTTAAAACCATATAAAAATAGGCAATGCATGCAAAATGAGTGTACCTCACACCTTGCATATTTCCTGAAATTAGCCAACCTAAATAATGATAAAGTCCTACCTAGTAGTTTACAGTCATGACCTCCTTTGTGCAACTTTGGGACACACTTTTGCAAAATTTGCATGCAAGTTCAAGTGTCTAACTAAAAAGCTGACCCGAGCAGACCCTTTGTCCACAAAAGACCATCCAAAAATGAAAGTTCAACGTGTGTGAAGTTCACTCATGCCACCTATGTCTACATGAACCTGTCCCTAAACTCCCCCCCCCCCCACTACAATAGTAAGCATATAAAGTTTAGTTTTTAACCCCATCCCCCTGCATGCATTCTGGGCCTTAATAACCAAAGCAAAATTAACAGTTTCACTACGACTTTAATTGGTTATACTTTTCAGAAATAGTATGTATCCCTATAGATTTGGTATGTTTTGTTAAGCAGAAACAGGGCTTTATTTTGGTGGTATATACTATAGGTTTTCTTTGTTTTTTTCCCAAATCTTACAAAAATGCAAAAAAAAATCAGTTTTCTTCAATTTGTTGTATAAAAGTTTTCAAATAAATAATGTTTTTAGTTTTGCATGCTTCTAGATTTATTTCTGAAAATGGATACCAAATATGTTGGTGTATGTTATTTTACTGGGCACTTGGCAAGGCCTCAAACTAAAGGGGTCTAATTCGGCCTAAGGATGACTGTTTCCAAAGCTGATTTTTAGGCACCGTAGTGTCTTTCCAGAGGCCCTGTGCTTAGGCCATTCAGATTATTTTTTTTTTGTATAAACTCTTTTCATTTATTCAAAAGCTTGGTACATAAAGATATTTGTACAGAATGAAAAAAAATCAATATCAATGACAATGGTATATAACAAGTGACAAAATTTAAGCTGTATACGACTGCAGGCATGTTTTTTAGCTAGAGAGCAATGACCTGCCAACACATATCAGCTAATGAATTTACCTTACACCTACTTATTTTTAAGGAAATGTGTCACATAAAATACATTCTGTAAGCCTCATATATTCATACCTTCATAAAAAATGTCATGTGAGCTATAACAAAAGATAACCAATAAAGAATACAACAGTGTCATTTATCATGGTCGTGAAAATGGATGAAAGGCGTTTAAATTATTTATAGAACATCATACACTACCGTTCAAAAGTTTGGGGTCACCCAGACAATTTTGTGTTTTCCATGAAAACTCACACTTATATTTATCAAATGAGTTGCAAAATGACTAGAAAATATAGTCAAGACATTGACAAGGTTAGAAATAATGATTTTTATTTGAAATAATAATTTTCCCCTTCTAACTTTGCTTTCGTCAAAAAATGCTCCATTTGCAGCAATTACAGCATTGCAGACCTTTGGCATTCTAGCTGTTAATTTGCTGAGGTAATCGGGAGAAATTTCACCCCATGCTTCCAGAAGGCCCTCCCACAAGTTGGATTGGCTTGATGGGCACTTCTTGCGTACCATACGGTCAAGCTTCTCCCACAACAGCTCTATGGGGTTGAGATCTGGTGACTGCGCTGGCCACTCCATTACAGATAGAATACCAGCTGCCTGCTTCTTCCCTAAATAGTTCTTGCATAATTTGGAGGTGTGCTTTGGGTCATTGTCCTGTTGTAGGATGAAATTGGCTCCAATCAAGCGCTGTCCACAGGGTATGGCATGGCGTTGCAAAATGGGGTGATAGCCTTCCTTGTTCAAAATCCCTTTTACCTTGTACAAATCTCCCACTTTACCAGCACCAAAGCAACCCCAGACCATCACATTACCTCCACCATGATTGACAGATGGCGTCAGGCACTCTTCCAGCATCTTTTCAGTTGTTCGGCGTCTCACAAACCGTTCTTCTGTGTGATCCAAACACCTCAAACTTCGATTCGTCTGTCCTTAACACTTTTTCCCAATTTCCCTCTGTCCAATGTCTGTGTGCTTTTGCCCATATTAATCTTTTACTTTTATTAGCCAGTCTCAGATATGGCTTTTTCTTTGCCACTCTGCCCTGAAGGCCGGCATCCCGGAGTCGCCTCTTCACTGTAGACATTGACACTGGCGTTTTGCGGTTACTATTTAATGAAGCTGCCAGTTGAGGACCTGTGAGGCATCTATTTCTCAAACTAGAGACTCTAATGTACTTGTCTTGTTGCTCAGTTGTGCAGCGGGGCCTCCTGCTTCTCTTTTTACTCTGGTTAGAGCCTGTTTGTGCTGTCCTCTGAAGGTAGTAGTACACACCGTTGTAGGAAATCTTCCGTTTCTTGGCAATTTCTCGCATGGAATAGCCCTCATTTCTAAGAACAAGAATAGACTGTCGAGTTTCATATGAAAGCTCTCCTTTTCTAGCCATTTGGAGAGTTTAATCGAACCCACAAATGTAATGCTCCAGATTCTCAACTAGCTCAAAGGAAGGTCAGTTTTATAGCTCCTCTAAACAGCAAAACTGTTTACAGCGGTGCTAACATAATTGCACAAGGGTTTTCAAGTGTTTTCTAATCATCCATTAGCCTTCTAACACAGTTAGCAAACACAATGAACCATTAGAACACTGGAGTTATGGTTGCTGGAAATGGGCCTCTATGCACCTGTAAAGGATCTGCCAGGCACTACGTCTGTGGATACTCCCAGGATTAATCAGTCGACACCTGAGGCCAGACCTCTTAGACTGACACCGGCTCCCACCAATCAGGGTGGCAGGCTCAGGAGTGGGAGAGCCTATCGCGGCCTGGTCAGTCGGAGTTAGCTCCGCCCCCTGTCCATTTATACCTGCTGTTTTCTCTTCCTCATTGCTTGTTATTCTTCTTGGATTCCTGGCCCCACTGCTGCCTTGCTCCAGCCTGCTTCTGCCGTGCTTCTGCCTTGCTTCAGTTCCCGCTTATCCTGCTTCGCTCTGCCCCTGGCTTGCTTCCTGCTCTGCATTTGTATACTCCACTACATCCTGATCCTGACTGGCTCGTTCACCACTCCGTTTCCTCAAGGTGTTCCGTGGGCTACTGCCCCTTCCCTTGCTTGTTCCCTGTTTGTATCCCCTTGCACTTAGTCAGCGTAGGGACCGCCGCCAAGTTGTACCCCGTCGCCTAGGACGGGTCGTTGCAAGTAGGCAGGGACAGGGCGGTGGGTAGATTAGGGCTCACTTGTTCCCTTCACCTCCTTCCTGCCATAACAGCACCTATGTAGATATTGCATTAAAACCCAGACGTTTGCAGCTAGAATAGTCATTTAGCACATTAACAATGTATAGTGTATTTCTGATTAATTTAATGTTATCTTCATTGAAAGAAACTGTGCTTTTCTTTCAAAAATAAGGGAATTTCTAAGTGACCCTAAACTTTTGAAAGGTAGTGTATGTCTAGAGCAGAATGCATGTATAGCGTCGGTATTCACGAATAACAGGTTGACATACCTTAAGAAGTCCTCTAGTGAGGTCGCTTACAATCAATGACTTGGAGGTAATGGCACTTTAACCCAGAGGTAAGAGGCTAGACTGTCTCTCATCAATTGACGTTCGATATCCACATGTGGTAGTGTAACCTGTGTGTTCGCCAATTGAGTCCATCTGCACAATTGTATATGCCGCCCGAGCGTTTTTCCTACTAAGGTATAAACTAATCTAGATTTTTTATTATTCCATATGAATGCCGTAAATAGACGTCTAAATTTCAACAAATAATATTTTGGGACATCTATCGGAAGTGCTTGTAGCATGTATAGCACTTGAGGAAGTATATAAGTAGTAAGTAGGTTCTTTCGGCCTATCCATGACATATATGGAATTGTAAGGCTAGTTATAAAAGTCTCGATTTTATTCAAAAGAGGAGTGTAATTTCTGCTATAAAGTTTCTCGGTATCTGATGTTATTTTCAAACCTAAGTAAGTTAATTCCGTCTTTGGCCAATGGAAAGGGGACTGTGTTTTAATTATCCTAAGGACCTCGTGTGGTATGTTTATGTTCAAGGCTTCCGATTTATCATAATTAATTTTAAAATTTGAGGCTTCCCCAAATGCCTCAAACACTCGTAACACTTGAGGAAACGCTTCTAAAGGATTTGTAATAAACAATAGTAAATCGTCTGCGAAAGCCGCTGCTTTATGCTCGAATTGTCCAATTCGAAGCCCATTTATGGAAGGTATTTGTCTTACTTTAAGTAGTAGTGTCTCCATTATAAGTATAAATAGGGTAGGTGAAAGCGGGCAACCCTGTCTTGTGCCATTTTTTATCGGGAAAGGATCCGAAAAGGTGCCATTAACCTGTACTCTGGCAGTAGGTGTGGTATATAGCGAAAAAATAGCATTGATAAGTTGCGTCGGAAATCCAAATTTGTATAATGATTCTTGCAGAAACAACCAATCCACCCGGTCAGATGCTTTTTCAGCATCTGTTCTCAACAGCAGTAAAGGAACTTTATGGTGTTTAGCATAATATATCGAATGAATTACTCGAGTAGTGTTAAATTTGCCTTCCCTCCCTGGGACAAAGCCCACTTGTTCAAGTCCTATCAAATGTGGTAGAAAGGAACTAATATGTGTGGATAGTATTTTAGCCCACCATTTTATATCTGAATTCAGGAGTGAGATAGGTCTATAACAGCTGCACCTGTCCGGATCCTTTCCAGGTTTTGGAAGAATCGTGATGTTAGCTGCCAAGGCTTGTGTGGGAAAATGGTCGCCCTGTAGTACAGAATTACAGAGACAGAAATTGTGGTAAAAGTATTTTTTGTAATTTTTTATAATATATGATAGGAAGGCCATCAGGTCCTGGACTCTTCCCATTCGGAATAGATTTTAAAACCTTGTCTAACTCCAAGTGTGTAAATGGAGCTATCAATGAAGCTCCCTCTTCAGAAGTTAATGATGGAGCATCTATGGATTTAAGGAATGCTTGGATAGCTGCAAGGTGAGAGGATGAGTCGCTAGAGATCGATTCTCGTTTTAGATCATAGAGATCTGAATAAAATAAGTGAAATTCCTTAGCTATCTGTTCTGTAAGGGTGAGTTTCTTATCAGAGGTACACGTTATTGAGGAAAAAAAAGTATTTTTACGTTGCTTCTTAATGAGGCGAGTCATTAATTTCGTTCCCTTATCCCCATGTGCCTATGTTTTATACTTCAAAATTTGAAGGGCTTTAGCAGATTTGACATTCAATATATCTTTCAGCTTACTCCTACCAAGTCACAAGATCAGCTTTTGCTGAAGCTAAGTGAGAACTCTTATGAATGGTCTCTAAAGCGGCAATCTGTCCCAGTACTGTATTCATTTCATGCAATTAGCTCTCCCCTCACGAAGGCCTTATGCGTCTCCCAAAGAATAGGTTCTGAAATTTGTTGATCTCTATTAAACTTAAAAAATTCTGCCAGTTTATTTTCTAACTGGCTCATGTCAACAGAATTTTCCAAGAGCGTATCATTTAATCTCCAATTCCAACCACGAAATGGGAGGTCCTTCATGGAGAGTTCATTAAAAATTGGAACATGATCTGAAATCGTGATGTTACCTATACGTGAGGAGAGAGCTATCGGTAGGTCTCTACTAGACAGAAACCAGTAGTCTAGACGCTGATATGAATCATGAGGTGTGGAATAAAATGTGTAATCTTTTGTGTATGGGTGATGAATCCTCAACACATCTACCAAATTGAGTTCATTAAGCGCAGTTTTGAGATTTCTCAAATCTCGATGTGAGATATGGGAATGTGCTGAAGACGTATCAATATTCGGGTCCAAAATCAAATCTCCCCCCAATACCATCATCCCTTCAGTGAAATCTTCTAAGTGTTTCAGCATATTAATTATCCATTGTGCCTGCCCCACATTTGGTGCATAAACATTCGCAATTTTCACATTCAGTATAGTTCCTTTAACAAAAAATATCGACCCAAAGGTTCAAAATTGAATACCTTCCAGAAGGAAAGGGACAGTATCTCTTATAGCTATAGAGACCCCCCTCGCAGATGTCCGGTATGGGCAATGGAAACATTTATCATATGGTTTAGTAGGTAAAACAGGTACGTGGATTTTTTAAAATGCGTTTCTTGTAAAAAGACCAGATCTATATTTTCTCGTCGCAATATAGTGAATTCTTGACTCCTCTTTTGAGGTACATTCAGTCCCTTAACATTAAAGGACGCTAACTTAAGTGGCGTCATCACATATATGCTGCAATGGGACAAGCACAATGTCATCCATACACGACCAGTACAACAATCCAACCAAATAAACTATAAACAGTAAAGTGTCATCCTCTACATCTTGCAAGCAAAATATATCATGTGAGGAATAAAAAGGTGAGAGAGGAGGGGGGGGGGGGGGAGATCCAGCGTCAGAGAGAAGAAGATCAACCTCTGAATACATATGTAGCATATAAAAGATATATAATCTACCAGGGCCTATTGCGTTAGCCAAGATTGTCTCCAAGTTCAAAAAAACAGTTATTGTCACGAACATATATTAGGACGTATGAGAGCAATAAACCTGCATGCCTCGTTACCATAAAGAGATTCTCGTCCTGTGCACTGGAGAAATCACATTCAATGACAGTAGGCAGCAAAAATAACAAATGGGCACCCATTTAATCAGTTCAAGGATACATAGGGACTCACGTAGTCACCATCCATGTACGACCCTAGTAGACATCCAAAGTCTCTGGTGCATCTATCTTCACCCCTCGCAATAAAATTTTTGTGTCTCGGTGATTTTAGTCTCGATGTGCCGTGTGCCATGCTTGCGAAGGTGGTAGACGTAGAAAGTCCGGGTCTATTTGAGCAGGTAGCCAAGATGGTACATCAATCGGCGAAATTCCCAAGCTCTCCCAGAGCTTGCGTAGGTCCGTCGGAGTGCGAACCACGATCTGACGTCCATTTTTAATGGTCGCTAGTCCGAACGGGAAAAGCCATCGTACTGGAAGCTTCTTGGCCCTCAGCGCCTCGGTTACTGGTTTTAGGATCCGTCGTTTAGCCAGAGTGCTCGGGGCAAGATCTTTGAACAGTAAATAGTAGTACCCTCATACTGCACTTCTGGAAGGTCTCTTGCTTTAAAGATTGCTTGCTTTAAAGATTCTCTGTCACCAGATTATAAGTGCCCTATCTCCTACATAATCTGATCGGCGCTGTAATGTAGATAACAGCAGTGGTTTTAATTTTGAAAAACGATCATTTTTTAGCAAGTTATGAGCAATTTTAGATTAGTTTCTTAAAGACCAACTGGGCATGTTTTTACTTTTGACTAAGTGGGTGTTGTAAAGAAGTGTATGAGGCCGACCAATCAGCATCATACACTTCTCATTGTTCCAGCCCAGCATGATCCACAGCACAGTGTGATTGTGCAGTGAAAGAAGTCGGGCTGGAACAATGAGAAGTGTATGAGGCTGATTGGTCACTGATTGGTCAGCCTCATACACTTCTTTACAACACCCACTTAGTCAAAAGTAAAAACACGCCCAGTTGGTCTTTAAGAAACTAATCTAAAATTGCTCATAACTTTCTCAAAAATGATCGTTTTTCCAAATAAAAACCACTGCTGTTATATACATTACAGCGCCGATCAGATTATGTAGGAGATAGGGCACTTATAATCTGGTGACAGAGCCTCTTTAAGTAGTGCCGCCGTATCCACAAAGCTTAATAAGCCACAAATGACATCCCTGGGTGGTTCAGCTTGTGCAGGCTTAGGTCTAAGTGTCCTATGCACCCGTTCCACCACAATTCTTCCGCCTCTTTCTAGACCAACCAGCGTCTCAAAGATAACAGACATCGCCTGAGGTAAAATGTCTGCAGACACTGATTCCCGTAATCCCCGGAATCTAATATTCCTTCTCCTGCTGCGATTTTCCTGATCTTCAAGCATCAGGTGAGTGTTATTAAGGAGTTGCTGGTGTTCCGTCAAGGAGTCATAAACAGCCGCACTATGACTCAAAATGGAGGACTGCACTTTTGCCAGAGTATCAACCCTGTGCCCATTGTGCAGAATATCGCTTTTAATGTCCGCCAGCTCTTTCAACACTGGGGAAATAGCTTGTGTCAGAACTTTTTTAAAGTAAGAACGAGACAGTGTATCCCTACCCCCATCTGAGTAAGCAGTAGAACTCTCAGGGTATGTGCACACACACTAATTACGTCCGTAATTGACGGACGTATTTCGGCCGCAAGTCCCGGACCGAACACAGTGCAAGGAGCCGGGCTCCTAGCATCATACTTATGTACGATGCTAGAAGTCCCTGCCTCGCTGCAGGACAACTGTCCCGTACTGTAAACATGATTATACTACGGGACAGTTGTCCTGCAGCAAGGCAGGGACTCCTAGCGTCGTACATAAGTATGATGCTAGGAGCCCGGCTCCTTGCACTGTGTTCGGTCCGGGACTTGCGGCCGAAATACGTCCGTCAATTACGGACGTAATTAGTGTGTGTGCACATACCCTCACAGTCAGAATCTTCATCGCATGTTCTGTCAGCATGTCCCTCCAGCAGCCGATAGAAGTTTTTTCTTCAAAAATGTATCCATTTCCGATTTATTTTTTCCCTGTTTGAGGGTACATGTCAGATCCTTGTTCTTATCTTTCGATGTCTTAACCATCCTGTCGACTTAAAAAGCCAGAGAAGCTGTTGTATTCAGAGTTGAAGTGAGGAGCTCAGGAGTTATGCTGCCATCACGATGCACGGTTAGCTCCGCCCCGCCTTTCAGATTTTTTTGATGAAATCTGACATAAAATATATAAAATGTTTATGACACTATGTATCATCATAGAACTAAAGATATTCATCTAGGGGTATACTAAGAATTAAAAAAGAAAAAATGCTTACCCACCCAGAATAATCATTCTGACAGGTTCACTTTCGCATAAGGAGTCCCTTCCTATTTTGGCTCTCCCTAATTTAGTAATTTTCTACTGTATGATGGGTCTCAAAGCATGTGTGATTACGCAGTCCTGGTTTTAAAGGGCAAAAAAAACATGTATCCCTTCTTCGACCATTTTTTCGGCAAACTTTGCATCTCTTCTGAGGATACCTTTGTGTCTCAGTGGCAGGGACAGGATGTAAAAAGTGACACTCCATGAGTCTCTTGACATCTTCTGATTCATGGAGTCCCACTTCCCCTCCATCAAATAAAAGATGTTCAATAATTTTTTCTTGGAATTACAGATATGTCATGGTTTACTGGGCCTTTTTGTATATTACATAGGAATTAAAAGTACAAACCTGCATCAGATATATTGCTACCTTCTTGTACCAGGCTCTAGTTTTCCTTTTGATCAAGTAAGGTTGGAGAGTCTGGTCTGAAAGGTCGATGCCACCCATGAACTTGTTGTACTCTGTAATACAGAGCGGTTTCTGTCTGTTCGCAGTAGCGCCTCTCTCTCGGACAGTGACCTTGGTGCCAACATGTATAGTGCTCAGCATAAAAACCTCTCTCCGGTCATTGCACTTAAGTGCAAGAAGTTTATCACTTGCGAAGGAAAATCATAACCCCCTTTGCCAGACGCATTGAGGGAAGTTGTGGTGGCAATCCTTTGTGGTTTCTGTGAACCATCCCACAGGCCCCTGTTTTGTCCTGCGTGAAGGCTTTTGAAAAGTGGCACACTAGAATAAAAATTGTCAGTGTACACTCTGTAGCCTTTTTTAAGGAACGGCTGCATAAGGTCAGAGATGATTTTTCCACTGGCACCAAGGTTTTGTGGGCATCCTGGTGGATTTATTTCACGGTCTCTGCCCTCATATATATTGAAGCCGCATGTGTAACCGGTCTTACTCTCATGTATTTTATATAGCTTCACGCCATACTTCGCTCTCTTTGATGGTATGTACTGCCAAAAAACACAATCGCCCCTTAAAATTTACGAGGGATTCATCGACACCTAAGATCATGTCAGGAGTGTAGGATTTTAGAAATTAATCTTTTAGCAATGTAATAAATGGCCTCAGCTTGTGGAGGCGATCATGCCCGGGATCACTTCTTGGCAGGCTTTTTAAATTGTTACTAAAATGCAGGAAACGGATTAATGCCTCGTACCTGCTCTGGGACATTATTGAAGAAAAAACTGGGGTTACATGAATAGGACTTGCTGCCCAGTAAGAACGGGTGGACGGTATATTTTACAATGCCATATTCAGAATGAGCCCTAAAAATTTTTGGGAAAGAGACAAATGTGCCAGAGCACACTAAAACCCAATTTCCCAACTACTAACTGATTAGTGATAATAAAATATAACTTTTATTGATTTGCTATTAAGATGTCCATGAAAGGACACACAATGAACACGAAAGGTTAAAAATTATAGCCAATGTCAGTTAGCACACGCTCTGTATAGACTCTGCCTGCACTGTTGCAGGACAGAGTATAAAGTGGAGAAAGTCTGAATGTATTAGAACAGCAGCTGCAGACTGCTGAACCTACGTAGATACAACGATTTTGTGTGCTATAAATGCCAATGAGACATGGCTGTTTAAAAGTAACTTAGCCCCCCCGACATGTTTCGCTGTCAACACAGCGTCCTCAGGGGATCAAAAATGGGGCTAATAAGCGCGCGTTCTGGTTTCTCCTCTTTTAAAGACTCGCATGTATGTCACACAGGAATCACCTGTGTGAGAACCAATAAGATCTCTGTCTGAAAACGAGCCTCCGTGCAGGGAGATTGGCATACAGTATAGCCAATCAGGAGGATGTGTATAAGGCCATTCAGGATACGTCGGGCGCGCATGCGCCCCACGTCCACGGCTGGACTTAGCCGATTTCAACAGCTCTGGAGACAAGTGCGCATGTCAAGGCACTTAGAGAATTACAGCACTGCAAACCTCCGTGCAGGAAGATTGGCATACAGTATAGCCAATCAGGAGGATGTGTATAAGGCCATTCAGGAAGCACCGGGCGCGCATGCGCCCTACGTTCACGGCTGGACTTAGCAGATTTCAACAGCTCCGGAGACAAGTGCGCATGTCAAGGCACTTAGAAAATTACAGCACCGACAGAGTTCTACTGAAGATACGGTAAGTAGTATTGTCATGTATATCTATATAAAAGAAATTGCTGGAAGAGACAAATGCCTGGTGAAGCCAGGATGCCATCACGGCAAGTGCAAGGAAAAAACCTTGAAGTTCAAATAGACGGCACGTCTCTTGGGGCCAATTGTATCCCCACAGACACTCCGATGAGGCACAGATGCTGTTGTCAGCTGATGTGTAAAATTAAATGTATTCAATTAAATGTATTCCACAAGACAGCCTGTTTGGCAATTGGCTGGGGGATCATTATACACAAGACAGGTCTTGCTGGAGAATATATTTAGAGAGGAGAAACAGACGTCCGCATGGACATATTTGGTAATAGCAGGTAACTTATAGGTACAGAGACATCATATCATTTTACTAGTGAAAATATAATTAAGGTAATAGTTATTAAATGGCATGGACATTGGAATCCAGTATAAATAGAAAATGTAAGTCAATTGTAAAATGCAGAATCTATAGGAAGGCTATGAATGTGAAGCCTTCATTTAGCCCATTAGGGCTCAAAGATCTTAACCTATGGATCCACTTGGCTTCTTCTTGTAATAGTTTTTTATCCAGGTTTCCTCTAGGACCCAATTTAACTTGAATAATGCCCCAAAATGTAAGGGCACTAGTGTTACCTTGATGACAGGATCTGATATGTATGGAAAGAGGTGTATCCTCTTTTGTATTGATCGTACTTATCTGTTTCGAGATCCGTCTACGGAATTGTTGGATAGTCTTGCCCACGTATAATTTAGGACATGGGCATTGTGCAGCATAAACAATGCCACTGCTTTGACAATTAATAAATTGTTTGATGGCAAAGGTCTTGCCATCAAACCGATTAGAAAAGGTTTTGGTCGTTGGCATCAAGGGACAAAAGGAACATCTGCCACACGGGAAGGAACCATGTACTGGAGGTGGAAGCCAAATGCTTCGCATGGTAGATGGTCTGGAATAATGGCTGTGTGTGAGGTATTCCCGGAGGTTCTTACCTCTCCGATACGTGATATTGGGAACACTGGGGATTGTATCACATAAATCAGAGTCCGTCTGTAGGATGGACCAAATGTCTTTGTAGGATGTTTTTAATTTGATAGGAGCAGTTATCGAAATTCCCTATGCACCTGATGAGAGAGGATTGTTTACTGTTGTCATGATTAAGTTTCTTGTTCTCCTTTCTATCATGAAGTAAATCGTCCCTGGATGTAGCTCTGGCTCTAGCATAAGCTCTATGCAGAGTTTTCTTTGGATATCCACGTGCAAGGAATTTTTTATATAATGTATCACATTCTGATTGAAAAGTGGCTTCTTCAGAACAGTTCCTTTTCGCTCTTAGGTATTGTCCAATTTTGAGAGCCGGTGGATGGAAACTTCCCCAATACAAGAAACTGTTCGTAGCAGTTTCTTTTCGATGGATGTTAGTTTGGATAGTCCCGCCAGGATCCAAGGAGATTTTAAGATCGAGAAAATTAATTTCGTTTGTGTGTATAGTGTGGGTGAATTTCATCCCAATGTGATTGTTATTAATAATATCCATGAAGTCAGAAAAAAGCGCAGTGTCACCATCCCAAAAAATAAGTATATCATCAATGTATCTGCCCCAAAACAAAATGTGACATGTGAAAAAAAGTAGATCCTCATTAAAAATCAAGGTGTCTTCCCACCACCCTAGAAATAAATTTGCGTATGTCGGTGCACAGACTGTGCCCATGGCAGTGCCTTTGAGTTGGTGATAAAATGTATTGTCAAAAAGAAAATAATTGTGAGTAAGTAAAAATTGAAGTAGTGATATAGTGAATTTGTTATGTTCCTGAAACTGAGTACCCTTTGTGCTCAAAAAGTGTTGAACAGCATTAAGGCCCAGGTCATGCTTGATGTTGGTATACAATGACTCGACATCAATGCTGGCTATTAAAGTGGTAGAGGTAACATTAATCTCCTGGATCCTGGTGAGGGTGTCCTTGGTATCTTGTAGAAATGAGGGTAAGGCTGTGACAAAAGGTGACAAAATCTCGTCTACGTATGTGCTAATTCCTTGTGTTAGATTGTCGTTCCCGGAAACAATAGGTCTACCAGGTATTGGTGTAACGTTTTTGTGGATTTTGGGCAGGGCATAGAATGTTGCTAAAGTAGGATTGGGATTAAACATGGATTTAAATTCCTCTGGAGAGATTAAGCCATTGGACTTGGCGTCATCAAGTAAAGTGCGTAAATCAGACAAGTATCGGTCAGTAGAATTTTTATCTAATACCGTATATGTCGATGTGTCATCCAGAAGTCTATGGACCATGGAGACATAATCTGTTCGATCCATGATGACAATATTGCCCCCTTTGTCAGATGATTTAAATATGATTTCCTCATTTTTGCTGAGTTCATCCAATGCTATTTTTTCCGATTTACTGAGATTGCTTCGAAATTTTTGTTTATGTAATTTAAGTTTGCTTAAATCAGCACTAACCATTTTTGCAAAGATGTCGATATGTGGGTATTGTGAGATGGGTGGCGTTAATCGTGACCTCTGTCGTAATGAGGAAAAAGGGCCTGTGGCCATATCAACCGCGTATTCGTTCTCATTTGATAGGTCTTCCAATGCACGGAGAGTAGTGAGTTCAGTGTGGCTTAGAGAGTTGGTATTGCCGGACTTGGTCTTAAAAAATGTATGCAAAGCAAGTTTTCTTGCAAAAAGATTAACATCTTTTATCCGAGAGAATTAATCGAAGTTTGGGGTGGGGGTGTATGATAGGCCTTTACGCAGGAGTGATTTTTGATGTGAACTCAGTTGAATATGTGACAAATTAACTATTTGCATTTTATCTGGAATATGATTATCACTGTGCATTATTTGGTCTGACTCCACGATGCATTGTGCAGCCCTAAAAAAGGAAATCGCAGAGAAAGTGTTGGTAGGTACCGAGCTTATGGGGCCCGTATTTCCTACAGTCATAATATTTCTCACGGGACCATCTAAATTTTTCTCCATAAGAAATGGGGTGTTTGGTGTCCCAGTTGTAGATGTATGGGGTGCTGAAGAGGTTAAAGAGGTAAATGGCACAGAGGTACCAGTACGTTGTCCATCTTGGACTGGCCATGATGGTGGTATCTTTCTAAGGCCAGTAGGTGTTCTTTTAGACAGATTATATTTCCTGTTTTTAATTTTTTGTTTAGCTCCCAATCTATTGTCGTCGGAAAGCAATCTGGACTCGTCGGTACCAGATACGTCTGACTCCGAGATATCTACAGATCTTCTATCACGGCTCTGAAAAGGGGTGGAGGAAGCACGGCTGCGGTAAGTATATATTTGTCCTGTATCGAAGTCTCTTCGATCTCTAATGTATTTCCTGTGCTTCCTCTCCTTAATTTCCCTTTGCAGATATTCTATGTTTTTTGCAGCTTTATTTCGCAATCGTTGTATTCGGGCGCCGAACTGAATTTTTGAATATCGTTAATTTCCTTTTCTAATTGTGAGCCAACTTTGAGAAAATCTCTTTTCTCAAATTCCAACAGATAGTGAGGGAGCTGTCAGTAAGTATTTGTTCCCAGCCCTTAATAAAATTGGCGTCACTACGGTAGGAGTTAGGAATTCGATTGATGCGCAGACCTTTGTATATGATTTGTTGCTGAATATATTTCTCCAAGCTGGTGATTTCCCAGCAGGATCTGACGTACTGCTTATAGGTTTTCTGGAGGTTTCTAAATGCAGTATGAACATCAAATTGATGCAGAGGTATGCTTCTGTAGAGAAAACAAATGCTGCTTCAGAAGCCAAATCATCTGGATTCAATTTCCTAGATAGAAAATTTGCCGTTACCCAATTAAAGAATTGGTGGGTATAAAGTAAACAAGATATCTCAATAGAAAACAAAAAGGGGTCAGATTAACCCCTTAAGGACACGGCCAATTTTAGCCTTGAGGACAGAGCAATTTTTTTTACATTTCCCTCTTTGCATCCCGACGCTCATAACGCTTTTATTTTTTGTACGACGTAGTTGTATGAGACTTTGTTTTTTGTGGGACGAGTTGTACTTTATGTACGTACCATTTTTTGGTACAAATACATTATCGTTTAATTTCTATAAATTTTTAATTAGATTAAAATGCAGAAAAAAAGCAGTTGCGCAGCAGTTTTAATATTTATTTTTTTACACCATACACCGATCATCATAAATAATGGTATACATTTGTTGTACACGTTGTTACGGTCGTGGCGATACCAAATATGTCTATATTATTTCATGTTTTTGGACTTATATTTTAAAAAGTTTATTTATTATAAAAAATGTGTGTTTCTGTGTATTTTTTTTACTTTTTATTTATTTATTTACCATTATTTTTTTTTTACAATCATTTAACTTTTTTTGTTAATCCCATAAAGGGATTTATTATTTTGATTTTTATTTTGTAACTGCAATGTACTGGCATAGATCTATATGCCAGTACATTAGCCTGTTACTGATCGTACACAGGCAGTTGTTAGGACATACCTCAGTATGCCCTAACAACAGGAAATATGTTCAGACAGCCCTGGGGTCCTTCACTGGACCCTGGGCTGTCTGGCCATACGAGTTGTGGGCTTTGATCGCGTCACAGTTATATTCTGTGACGCGATCAATGTGCAGTCCCCTCTCTTTGAACGCCGCGATCAGCTGTCATCGCGGCGTTCAAAGGGTTAACAGCGGAGAGAAGATGTTTCTCTCCTCTCCGCTGTCAGAGCGGGGCCGTGGCTGTGTATTACAGCCGTTGCCCCGCTCTCGATCGCACACACAGAGACGGCAGAGACGGCTGTCACACAGGACGAGTATGCTCGTCCTAATGCGCGAAGTGCTCGCCGCTCAGGACGAGCATACTCGTCCTGTGTCGGCAACCAGTTAAGGGGTAATTAACCCAATTGATATAAAGATTGCTGAAGAGACCCTAGTAGTTGGCAGGTATATGGTTAATATTGAAAGAGACAAATGTGCCGGAGCACACTAAAACCCAATTTCCCAACTACTAACTGATTAGTGATACTAAAATATAACTTTTATTGATTTGCTATTAAGATGTCCATGAAAGGACACACAATGAACACGAATGTCCATGTGTCCTTTCATGGACATCTTAATAGCAAATCAATAAAAGTTATATTTTATTATCACTAATCAGTTAGTAGTTGGGAAATTGAGTTTTAGTGTGCTCCGGCACATTTGTCTCTTTCAATATTAACCATATACCTGCCAACTACTAGGGTCTCTTCAGCAATCTTTCTAAAAAATTTTTTTATCTCACGGACATTTGTAGGAACCCAGACCCTTGCATAACCACATGCAGGCAATTCCGTCAAAAACGGCCTCACATTGAGGTTCATCTGGTCCACAATTAATAGCAAAAGCTCATCCGTAAAAAAATAATGAAAAAAATTGTGTGGGGCAAAATTCGTGGAGTCAATGTTTATGCCCGGAGTGGACATAAATTGTGGCACCTGAGGGATAAAGTTTGCTGCAGGATCCCAAAAAATTGCTGGTACTATAGGATTTCTAGTTCACGCATGTGCGCCTGTGGCTTCAGCAACAGTGGCATCTTCCATAGCGGGAGTTGTTGCGGAAGCATCAGAAGCAGTACTTGTAATGTCATCATAAAATATTTACACTTCTAAAGCGGTTCCTGCGTCACTGCCTGAATCAGGGCACAAAATAGCATAAGCTTGCTCTACGCTGTAAAGTTTGCATGCCATTCTAATATGTATCCTAATAACAGGTTTTTTTTTACAAAATTGTGTTATTTTTTTGTTTTATTGATTTTTTTTAAATGAGATTTACTGGAAATTTTTTATTTAGAAACCAACACTAACTAACAAAAAATGGGGGGTGGGTGTTTACAATGTAATCTAATATATTTTATGTGTTTTTCACTTTGTATCTAACGAATCTCTCCACAGTTCCCTGTCTCTCCTCTCACAAAACCACAACTGAGAGGAGAGGCAGAGAGCAGAGGAGAGAGCCTGCTGTTTACATTCAGCGGGGGATGATCACTGTGATAGGGTGTTCACAGAGATCACCTCCTCCTATCAGAGGGTCCCCTAATGTCTCCAAGCCCCCAGCTGTAACCTAACAGCTGGCGGTTGGAGATATCAGCGCTGCTTGCAGCACAATCGTGTTTTAAAGTGCCGCCGTGAAAAGGTGTCGCTCTAGAATAAAGCCCACTAATGACCGCCGTGAAAAGGCGTATCGGCGGTCATTAAAGGATTAACCCCTTAAGGACGCAGCCTAGTTTGGGCCTTAAGGCTCAGAGCCCATTTTTTAAATCTGACATATTTCACTTTATGTGGTAATAACGTCGGAATGCTTAAACCTATCCAAGCGATTCCGAGACTGTTTTCTCGTGAGACATTGGGCTTTATGTTAGTGGTAAAATTTGGTCGATATATTCAGTGTTTATTTGTGAAAAATTACAAAATTTAGAGAAAAATTAGAAAAAATAGCATTTTTCCGAATTTAAATGCATGTGCTTGTAAAACAGATGGTTATACCAGCCAAAATAGTTACTAGTTCACATTTCCCATAAGTCTACTTTAGATATGCATAGTTTTTTGAACATTTTTTTATTTTTCTTGGACGTTACAAGGCTTAGAACATAAACTGCAATTTCTCATATTTTTAAGAAAATTTCAAAAGCCTTTTTTTTAAGGTACCTATTCAGTTCTGAAGGGGCTTTGAGGGGCCTATGTATTAGAAACCCCCGTAAAACACCCCATTTTAAAAACTAGACCCCTCAAAGTATTCAAAATAGCATTTAGAAAGTTTTTTAACCCTTCAGGCATTTCACAGGAATTAAAGCAAAGTGGAGGTGAAATTTGCAAATTTCATTTTTCTTGCTAAATTTCAATTTTATTAATTTTTTTTTCTGTAACAAAGAAGGTTTTACAAGAGAAACACTACTAAATATGTATTGTCCAGATTCTGCAGTTTTTAGAAATGCCCCACATGTGGCTCTAGTGCGCTCGTGGACTAAAACACAAGCCCCAGAAGCAAAGAAGCACCTAGTGCATTTTGAGGCCTCTTTTTTATTAGAATATATTTTAGGCAGCATGCCAGGTTTGGAGAGGTGTTGAGGTGCCAAAACAGTAGGAATCCCCCAAAACTGACCCCATTTTGGAAACTGCACCCCTCAAGGAATTCATTTATGGTTATTGTTACCATTTTGACCCTGTAGTTTTTTCACAGCACGTATTTGAATTGGGCTGTGAAATTAAAAGAATGACAATTTTTCCAATAAGATGTCATTTTTTATCAGAATTTCTTATTTTCACAGGGAACAAAATGCCCCATTTTGTTGCCCAATTTGTCCTGAATGCGGCAATACCCCATTTGCGGTGATAAACTGCCGTTTGGGCCCATTGGAGGACTCAGAAGGAAAGGAGCGCTATGTGTTCTTAGGAGTCCAGATTTCAAGGAATTTATTTATGGGTGTTGTGACCATTTAGACCCCACAGTTTTTTCACAGAACTTATTTGAATTGGGCTGTGAATTTAAAAAAAATGTAATTTTTTCCAATAAGATGTAGTTTTGGCTCAAAATGTCTTATTTTCACAATGAATAAAATACCCAATTTTGTTGCCCAATTTGTCCTGAGTGCAGCAATACCCTATTTATGGTGATATACTGCCGTTTGGGCCCATGGGAGGACTCAGAAGGAAAGGAGCGCTGTGTGTTCTTTGGAGCCCAGATTTTGCTGGATTGGTTTTCGGGTGCCATGTCGCATTTGCAGAGCCCTAAAGGTATCAAAGCAATGGAAACCCACCAGAAGTGACCCCATTTTGGAAACTACACCCCTCAAGAAATTCATTTATGGGTGTTGTGACCATTTAGACCTCACAGTTTTTTCACATAATTTATTTGAATTGGGCTGTGAATTTAAAAAAATGAAATTTTTTCCAAAAAGAGGTCGTTTTGGCTCAAAATGTCTTATTTTCACAAGGAATAAAATACCCCAATTTGTTGCCCAATTTGTCCTGAGTGCGGCAATACCCTATTTGTGGTGATAAACTGCCGTTTGGGCCCATGGGAGGCCTCAGAAGGAAAGGAGCGCTATGTGTTCTTTGAAGCCCAGATTTTGCTGGATTGGTTTTCGGGTGCCATGTTGCATTTGCAGAGCCCCAGAGGTATCAAAGCAATGGAAACCCACCAGAAGTCACCCCATTTTGGAAACTACACCCCTCAAGAAATTTATTTATGGGTGTTGTGACCATTTAGACCCCACAGTTTTTTCACAGAATTTATTTGAATTGGGCTGTGAATTAAAAAAAAATGTAATTTTTTCCAATAAGAGGTAGTTTTGGCTCAAAATTTCTTATTTTCACAAGGAATAAAATACCCCATTTTGTTGCCCAATTTGTCCTGAGTGTGGCAATACCCTATTTGTGGTGATAAACTGCCGTTTGGGCCCATGGGAGGGCTCAGAAGGAAAGGACCACCATGTGGCCTACTGGGATTTTTCTGGTGCTAAGTCATGTGTGCAAAAGCCCCTGAGGTATCAGTACAGTTGAAACCCCCGAGAAGTGACCCCATTTTAAAAACGACACCCCTTAAGGAATTCATCTTGAGGTGTAGTGAGCATTTTGACCCCACAGGTATTGTGTAAAAGATAATGCGCAACAGATGGTGCAGAGTGAGATTTGCAATTTTCTATATATATGCCATGTCAGTGTCCGATATATTGTGCCCGGCCTGTGCCACCGGAGACATACACCCTATAAACTGTAATGTCGGTTCTCCTGGGTACGGCAATACCCTACATGTGGCTGTTATCAGCTGCCTGGGCACGCAGCAGGGCTCAGAGGGGAATGATGAGGAGGGATAAGCTGTGCGGAGTGCATCAGAGCGAGTAAAACTGGGGTAAATTAAAAATAAAGGGATGGATGATAAATTTTAAAACACTCTTTCATACAGAGCTCTGGTTTTTCGGGACACGTGTCACATTGATATATTGTGTCCTCCATTATCCCCCTCTTATAGCAGACTTTGCACCTCTTTTGACTTTTTCCCTTCTTGCCAGTTTGGGGAACTTCTCCTAAAAAGTGTTGCCCTGGTACGATGCGTGTGGCCCCGCTTCCAGAAGAACTGTAGGGCTTCAGGACTTGATCTGACAAGTCCACCCCTCCCATGTACCTATTGTAGTCCAGGATGCAGTCTGGTTTGGGGGTCTCTGTACTGGTACCTCGTACTGGTACATGGGTACTGGTGTGGCATCTCCCTTGTCTTGTACGTGACACACAATATGTTGCTGCTAGAGTGTGCCCTGCGCTCACCCCTTCTTGTTTGCCCAAGCAGAGTCTTAGGGAGGCCTCTCAGATTTCTTCTAGCAGTGCCGCATGCCGCAGGACTTCTGGAAGCGAGGCAGTTGAAGAGCGGGACGTTGGTATAAAAATTATCCAGGTAGAGGTGGCAACCCTGGTACAGCAGTGGGTGCACCAAATCCCACACAATATTTGTATTAACTCCCAGTAAGGGGGGGGGGACATTCTGGGGGCTGAGCACTGGTGTCCTTTCCTTCATATATCCTAAATCTGTAGGTATACCCTGATGCACTCTCGCACAGCTTATACATCTTCACGCCATACCTTGCCCTCTTACCCGGCAGGTACTGGTGGAATTGAAGCCTCCCTTTAAAATGTACGAAGGACTCATCAATGGAAATACACTTCTCTGGGGTGTATGCTTGGGAAAACCGGGCACTGAAACGGTCTAATAGGGGTCTCCGTTTATACAAACGGTCAAAACTGGGGTCATCTCGGGGTGGGCGCTTCTTATTATCAGTATAATGTAAGAAGCGAAGTATTGCCTCATTTTTATTTTATTTTTTAGTTTCTAGCTCAGTTCTGAAGTTGCTTTGAGGGGCCCATATATTAGACACCCTTATCAAACACCCCATTTTAGAAACTAGACCCCTCAAAGTATTCACAACAGCGTTTAGAAAGTTTATTAACCCTTTAGGTGTTTCACAGGAATTTAGAGCAAAGTAGAGGTGAAATTTAATTAATTTAATTCAATTTATTAGGCACCATGTCCGGTTTGAAGAGGTCTTTTGGTGCTAAAACAGTGGAAACCCCCCAAAAGTGACCCCTTTTTGGAAACTAGAGACCTTGAGGAATTCATTGTAGTTTTCTTGGGGTGCATGCGACTTTTTGATCAGTTTTTATTCTATTTTTAAGTGGCGTGGTGACTAAAAAACAGCAATTTTACTATTGTTTTTTATTCTATTTTTTTTACAGCGTTCACCGTGCGCTATAAATGACATTCTTTTTATTCTGCGGGGCGATACGATTACGGCGATACCAGATGTTTATAGTTTTTTTTTATGTCTTATGGCGTTTGCACAATAAAATACATTTTGTAAAATATAATTTACTTTTTGTGTTACCTTATTCTAAAAGCCATAACCGTTTTATTTTTCCATCAGGAAAGTCGTGCGAGGACTTATTTTTTGCGTAACGAACTGTAGTTTCCATCAGTACCATTTTTAGGTACATGTGACTTTTTGATCTCTTTTTATTCCATTTTTTGGGAGATGAAGTGACCAAACAATTGTGATTGTGGTACGGTTTATTATTATTTTACGGCGTTCACCGTGCGGGATAAATAACGCCATAGTTTTGTAGTTGAGGACGTTACGGACGATACCAATTATGTATAGTTTATTTGTTTATTTATATATTTTTATTAATAATAAAGGACTGATGAGGGAAAAAGGGGGATTTTTACTTTTAGCACTTTGAAAACTTTTATTTTCTTATTTTTACACAACTTTTTTTTACTTTTTTTACTTTGTCCCACTAGGGGACATGAGGGCAGGAGGCCCTGATCGCTATTCTAATACACTGCACTACATACGTAGTGCAGTGTATTAGAGCTGTCAGCTGTTCGCTGACAGCAAGCATAGTGGGTCCTGACTTTGTCAGGACCCACTAGGCTTCCGTCGATGGCGTAGCCAGAGTCCATTGTTAGGATTCTGGTTGCCATAGTAGCCATCGCGGCCCGCTATCGTGTAGCAGGCCGGCGATGGCAGCTTAACCCCTAAGAAGCCGCGATCGCTATTGAACGCGGCTTCTAAGGGGTTAATCGGCGGGGACCACCGCGATCGGTCCCTGCACACTAAGCTGTGATAGCCTGCTGTCGGAAACAGCAGGTATCACAGCTCAAACACGCGCCGGGGAAAGAGGGCGCCGTGTTAACTCAGGTCAGTACTATTACTGAGCTGAGCGCGAACGATGCGCTCAGCAGGACGTAATAGTACTGACCTGAGCGCGAAGGGGTTAAAGGCTATGTGCATGTGTCTCCATGGTTACAAACAACAAACAAATAAACCCTATGCAGTCGGTGACACCCTCGTTGCTCCAAAATGCTAATATACTGAATAAAATTATTTGCTCTGCAAAAGGAGGCACCCATGTAAAAAAGGTAATAAACGTCAGATTCGGGTTAGCCTACTCTATATTACCCTGTTGCTAGTTTGATAGGTACATTTCTGGTGACAAACTCCCTTTAAAGAGGCTCTGTAACCAGTTTATAACTGCCCTATCTTCAACCTAATCTAATAGGCACTTTAATGTAGATAAGTAATGTGTTTTAAAAACGTTTATTTTTGACAGTTATGAGTATTTTAAGTGTTATGCAAATCTGTTCTTAATGCCCAAGCATTTTTTTACTCTTGATCAAGTGGGCGTAGTAAAGAGAAGTGTATGACGCTGACCAATCAGCATCATACACTTCTCTTCATTCATGTCCAGTTTAATCCACAGCACAGCGTGATCTCGCGAGATCACGCTGTGCTGGCACTTACTCCCGTAGTTCCTTCACACAAGCGACGGGAGAATGTCTGGTCAGAAGACAAAAAGGCTGCTTTCTCCTGGACTTCCAGAGTATATAATATGGCTTTGAGTTCCTTTAGGATCAAGGACATAGGCCCGGATAAACCCTTTAAATTACATTGTCTAATTTTGCAGAGATGGTTCACCAGCAAGATCACAAGGGCAATGTTGGCACTTATAATCATAGCTAACAGACAGGGGGATATCACAATCCCTGCAGCTACAGTGCTTTCAATCGGAGGTTGTTGTTTTTTTTAAAACACAGCTGGAGCTCTACACAGACCCTTATTAAACAGCAGACTTGCCCCAATAGGTCTTATGTATATTTCTCCTTCCCTGGCAGACGGCTGCTTCTGCTGAGAAGCATCCTTCCAAACTCTGTTGCCAAAACCTACTGAAGACAACTAAGAAATAGATAATTAGAAATTTATACCAAGAAAGAAAAAAATACATATCTGGTGTTTACAGAAAATAAGTATAAAAAAAATTGATAGCTGCGCTCAATGAGGCAGTGCAGTACTATGCCCAGTTTAAATAGTGGGAACTGGGCCAAAATAGAGACGAAGCTCCGCTTATTGCACCTCCAACTAAAGGAACCTAGTTCCCAAACAGAAAATATTTTAAAGAATAGGATGCAGTCATAAAACTAAAGAAGTGGCTTCCTCTTCATACAAACACAAATTTTTAAAAGAAAACTCATACCTGAAAAAATGATGAAAACTCAGAGTGCCTCCGCCCCAACACGTGGAATGTCCCAAGGGAAGCTAACTCGAACTTCCTAGAGGGAGGAAAAGGTTAATGTGCATTAGTGCAACCACAAGCTAAAACATTCAATAGCAGGCTGCAGCAGCAGCAGCTTCACAGATGCATAAGGTTAAAGGGAAGGTGTCATGATTTATTTTTTATCATATTGCTTTTAATATGATATTAACATAAATTTTATTTATTTGTGTTCTTGTGTTCTACTTTTGACTTACTTTTACTTCTCTATGGGGGCTGACATTTTTTTTTCATCACCTGTATGTGTTGATTAACGACACATACAGAGATGGAATACGGCACATACAACCTCATAGAGAATACGAACGGGAGCCGGTCCATTCTCTGCAGCGCCGCTCCCACACAGACCAAAACGAAGCTCGCTCGCAGAGCGAAATCCGGCGCCATTTTCTTGTGGACCAGAAGCCGCTGCCGAACAGTAAGATGACGACTTCCGGCCGCGGCTTCCGGCCATATGTTCAAGGAAGCGAAGGCGCAAGGAATAGGAGCGGAGGCGGCAGCGGCGGCAGAAGCAGGTAATTTATGTTCGTGTATGTGATGTGTGTATTATGTTCCTGCATGTTCGTGTTATACTGTCTGTTGAGCACTGTATCTAATCCTCCTACACTGTGCAGTCGCTCAGAAAATCGTGGCACACAGTGTAGGAGGTTTGTAGATTCAAACCCCTCCTTCTCCTGGCCCTAGCCAGAATAAGGGAGGGGGGATTGTGTGAGGACACTAGAGAGAGTGTGTCTACCCCAAATTTGCAGAATAAAGCAATGAGGTTGCTTTACCACATTTACCATGCTGCAATTTTGGGAACTGCTCCCTCTAGTGGCCAGCACATGTAATCTAATTTATAATATTTCCTGACTTGTGAAAAAATTAAAAAAATTAAAACAATGTGTAATCACTTAAATATTAATTGTTTAACTAAAAAAAAAAAATATTCTAGCAACACATTCCCTTTAAGAAAAACCCTTTGTGTACCTCCCAGTTCAATCTAGGAAGTCCAGCATAATAAATGAAAACAGAAACATAATGCAAAGCAAACAAGCTGAGCAAACCATCTGTCCAAGTCCACAGAACTAACAAATACACAAGGGGGGAGGGGCTAGATGCCCTTTGGTAGGGAGGGTTAATTAGTGTTTAATTTGATTAAATAAAAAATTCCATCTGTTCTACTAGTACACAGAGGCAGAAAAACCGCATTATTGTGCTGCTGGTAGGACGCAAGGGAATATATTTATTTTAACATACAAATATATACCCGTTACCAACCTGGCCATCTCTCCCCCCAACCCATGCCCCATAAATTAAAAAAAATACTTAGTATTCCAACTTCATCCCGAACTTACAAATAAACTAAAATGTAAAAGTTGGTAAAAAGGAGGGAATAATTCTGTGAGGTAGAAGCAGTTGAGTTAGTAGGCCACGGTGGAGACGCTCTTGAGCCACTACTGATGTAGGGATTGGGGTGATACAGTAAAAACAAATTATAGAATAGGGAACCAGAAGTGGCCGAGACAGGAGGGCCTTAAAAATGACCAGGGTCTGTCTGAGTCTCTGTGAAAACCCAGGTCCGGAAAGGCCAGAGCCACGGCGTGCACATACATTACATTTTCTTGCCGATCAGGACGCATCTGGCGGCAGGAAGATGCTATCCTGTAGCCAAAAAAGTTTAATTCGTCATCACCGTCCACCCTCACATGGCCTCACTCTCCACTTCCAACTACCGCCTGTTACCCAGGGTGTTTTCTGACACCGCCCATGGAGGGGAGATGTGCGGGCATGGTGGTGGGATGTCCGGCTTGCGTGGCAGCAGAAGAGGTTGTGGCAGCAGCTGGAGCAGTTGTTGGTGCTGCTAGTGTTGTAGCAGCAGCCTCTGGCTGGTCCTCATAGACCGTGACGTCACACTGACAGTTGGAAACATTACACTACTAGGTAGTGTAATGTATTCTAGCAGCGATCAGAGCTGCAGCTAAAAAAAAGAAAGCGTAAAAAGTTTATAAAAATGTTTTACAAAAGTGTAAAAATAAAAGTGCCACACACTGTACCCCTAAATATAATAGCACCAAACACTGCGCGCCTGAATATAATAATACCACACACAGTAAAACACCACATACACACAGCCCCCTGTACATAGTGCCACAAACAGCCCCTGTAGATATTACACACCCCCATAGATATCGCCATACACAGCCCCCTCTATATATCACACATCCCCCCGTAGAGAGCGTTACACACAGCCCCCTATAGATAGTGCCATACAGCCCCCCTGTAGAGAGCGCCACACAGCCCTCCCCCTCTTGTAAATAGCACCAAAAAGTCCCCCCTATAAAGAGCACCACACACATACCACTGTGGATAGCACCACACAGCCCCCCCCTTGTATATAGTGCCACACAGCGCTCCCCCTTTGTATAGTGCCACACAGCGCTCCCCATTGTATATAGTGCCACACAGCGCTCCCCCTTGTATATAGTGCCCTTCAGCACTCCCCCTTGTATATAGTGCCACACAGCGCTCCCCCTTGTATATAGTGCCACACAGCGCTCCCCCTTGTATATAGTGCCACACAGCGCTCCCCCTTGTATATAGTGCCACAAGGTTATGTACACATTTAAAAACTTTATATTATAATTTTATATATATATATATATATATATATATATATATATATATATATATATATATATATATTAGTATGTGTGTGTATCAGTGTGATTGATTGATTTTATTAAAAAATATTTTTACTTTTTGAGATACAGCTGCTTTGTATCTGACAGGATCAGTGACACGCAGGATCCACCTCAAATCTATCACATCTAAGATTATAATTTAGCGCAGGGCCCGTTTCACTGATCCCGTCAGTCCTGCTGACCTGACGGATACAGGATACAAAGCAGCTGTATCTCAAAAAGTGAAAATATTTTTTAATAAAACGTAATTACAAAGTTGCACCAAACACACATTTTTATTAAAAAATATAAAAACGACGTGATTTTTGCAACGTTTTTCCGTAGACAATGCAGGTTTCTTTTTTATCGTTTTTATACACACCTTTTTTGCTATTTTAGAATTTTTATTCATAAAGTTTGAAAATAATAGTAAAAAAATAAGCTTTTTTACGTTTCAGCTATTTTTTTGGGGTAATATAGTTTTACCCTAAAATAGACCTTTTATTTGTAATCGTCATTGTTTACCGTAAATTTTAATATATTGCATGTCTATATTAGGGTAATTGGGTCAGCGCTAGCGTTACAACAATGATTGGCGGGGGGGAACGTTTTTTTGGGGGTGGGTATTTTATGGGTATTTATTATTTAATTTTTTTTTGCACTTGACTTTATTATTTTTTTATTACTATGGTCTGTTCCTCAAAGGTCAAAAAAGACACTTTGGGGAACTTTATATATATTTTTTCCTTCTTTTACACCATGTTTTTCCACTGTAACTGGAGCTGCACAGCAGCCCCAGTTACAGGGGAAATCAGCCCTCTCATAGTGACGATTGTCACTGATGGGGCTGTGCTGGGTCTAGTAAGACCCAGCAACAGTCTGCCACTAACAGCACCCGGCGATCATGTGACCAGTCACATGATCACCGGGAGGAATAGTGACAGCGGCGCTGCCGCTATTCCTTTACACAGCGTTCATTGAGCGCTGTGTAAAAGAGATCAGAGAAGACAGAAGCAGCGAAAGCTGCTTCTGTCTTCTCCTCAGGGTCCCCGGCAGTCACTGACAGCCGGAGACCCGACATTCAGCTGCCCGATCGCGCAGGCAGCAAGTTAAAACCCGAGCCGTAGAAAGTCTATGGCTCGGGTTTTAAGGACCCGTCCCTGACCGCTGGCCGTAAAAATACAGCCAGCGGTCGGGAACCAGTTGGGCAGGAGGATAAGCCTGTACTGACCTCAGCGCCGGTGACTGCCCGCCCTGCTCTTCTCTTGCTGCTTTGGAGTAACAGAACAGCCGTCCGTCGCTGTTCTGTTACTCAATGGCCGCGGCCCGCACTTGTCAGGGAGGCGTGTCCTACCCCTTTCCTGGCCAATTCCCTGCTCCTCCTCATCTTCGGCAGTTAGCAGCGCTAGCGCGCTGAATAGATTTATAAGATGATGTGCCATGGGCCCCCTGGGAGTCTCGGGACCCGGGCGGCCGCCCGAACCGCCCATATGATAATCCGCCACTGTTTATAGTGACTTTCTAATATATAAGGACCTCAAAGTCACTTCAGAACTGAACTGGTCCCTGAAAAATTAGCCTTTTGAAATTTTCTTGAAAATGTGAGAAATTGCTGCTAAAGTTCTAAGCCTTGTTACGTCATAGAAAAATAAAATAATGTTCAAAAAATGATGCCAATCTAAAGTAGACATATGGGGGATGGTAACTAGTGACTATTTTGTGTGGTATTACTATCTGTCTTAGGCCTCATTTACACGAACGTGATATACGTCCGTGCGACGCGCGTGCTTTTCACGCGGGTCGCACGGACCTATACAAGTCTATGGGGGCATGCAGACAGTCCGTGAGTTTTGCTCAGCGTGAGTGCGCTGAAAAAAACTCACGGCATGTTCTAAATTTCTGCGTTTTTCGCGCATCACGCACCCATTGAAGTCAATGGGTGCGTGAAAACCACGAAGGTCGCACGGAAGCACTTCCGTGCGAACTGCGTGATTCGCGCAAGAGCTGTCAAACTCTGAATGTAAACAGAAAAGCACCACGTGTCAGAATTTAGAGATGAGCGAACCGAACTTCACCGGGTTTGGCCGAACTCGTTTTGACCGAACCCGGCAAAAAAATTTCCGGTACGCGACGTCAGGAGACAGTCACTGTCCAGGGTGCTGAAAGAGTTAAACTGGTTTAGGACCCTGGACAGTGACTTCCGATCACAATATACATGAACGTGTAAAAAAAAAAAGAAGTTCTGACTTACCGATAACTCCCGGCTTCTTCCTCCAGTCTGACCTCCCGGGATGACAATTCAGTCCAAGTGTGACAGCTGCAGCCAATCACAGGCCAAGCACAGGCTGCAGCCAATCACAGGCTGCAGCGGTCACATGGACTGCCGCGTCATCCAGGGAGGTGGGGCCGGATGTCAAGAGAGGGACGCGTCACCAAGGCAACGGCCGGGAAACCGGACTGGAGGAAGCAGGAAGTTCTTGGTAAGTATGAACGTCTTTTTTTTATTTACAGGTTGCTCTATATTGTGATCGGAATTCACTGTCGAGGGTGCTGAAAGAGTTCCTGCCGAACAGTTAACTCTTTCAGCACCCTGGACAGTGACTGACGTCGACTAGCCTCATCTCTATGATGGCGGCTGCGCGAAAATCACGCAACCGCGCATCATACACTGATGACACACGGAGCTGTCAAGTACCTTTTGCGCACGCAAAACGCGGTGTTTTTTTGCGTGCGCAAAATGCACACGCTCGTGTAAATCAGGCCTTACAAGCAGAACCATTTACATTTAGAAAATTGCACATTTTTGCAAATTGTCTCTAAATTTTGGTGTTTTTCACTAATAAATATTGAATTTATCGACCAAATTTTTCCACTAACATACAATATGTCACGAGAAAACAATCTCAGAATCACTTGGATAGGTAAAAGCATTCCAAAGTTATTACCACGAAGTGACACGTCAGATTTGAAACAATTGGCTGTGCCACATGGCCAAAACAGGCTCAGTCCTGAAGGGGTTAATATATATTCCTAATTGTTTTCAATGTGAAATTTCGCTGCTGCTTTTGCATTGAGATACGACAAGCCAATTTTTTTTTTTATCACTACTGATTTAGTTTCAGCGCATGAAAAATCATCGAAGACAAATTTTTAGAGATCAAAAAGCGTAGAAATCAGCGTGCAAAGAGACACTGTGTGAACGGTGCTGAAATGAGGAGTAACCTGCACCGATAGGAGCTTTTGTTGAACCACCTCAGCCATCTTCATTGTTCACCAGCCTCATACACAAACGATAAGGATTCGGGTCTGCAGGTGTCACAGGGAAGGTGCATGGCGGGAATATTTGGACGGATTCTCCTCACACCTCAGACATCTCCGGTGTCACCCCTCACAGCGCATTAACCCATGCCTCCCAGAACAGAGCCGTGACTGGGCGTGGTCTGGTCTGCAGCAGAGTGCGCGGCTGAGCACAGTCCCCGGGCCAATCACACGCTGGAGGGGCGTGGCCTGGTGTGGAGGTCGCTCCTTGAGCAGCCGGGGACTGGGAGGCCCCTCACTGCCTCTCATAGGTCTCATGCTGGCAGGGATTACTGGAGTAGCTGCGCACGTCGAGCGACCTGCTGTCCAAACCCCCCCATTTCAGCGCTACTTAAGGTAAAAGATCCGCTCCAGCTCGCTGCCTTTGTACACACCTATCCCTGTGTGCGCTTCACTACCGCTACTACTTCTGCTGCTGCTTTCCTGACTGATAACACAATGCAATAAAAAGTTTCCAGAGCTCCGCTGTAATGTAGATCCGCTAGGTCTTCAGCATGGCACTGCGCAGCTTGGCATCGGGGCACATGACTGTTGTGGGCTGGTGCCAGTGTTCCATTGCCCCGGGATGTGACGGCCAGTGCTCAGCATCCCACTCATTCCTGTGCCAGGCTGTAATGTCTTGTCAGTGACGCCCGCTCCCTAGTCTCCGGGGCACAGGCTGGAGGAGAATCCTGAACTTGTGACAGGGAAGGACCGTGTAACGTTGTGATAACGGAGCCGCTTCATGACGTGTTCTTGTGAGGATCGTGTATGCTGGGTGACTGGGGAAGAAGGGTGGGAGCTCCCTCCATCATATCCTAGCATTCCAGGAAGGCTCTGTCTGCCTGATCCCTGTGTCTCTCTGCAGTCTTCTGACTCTCTTCCATCTGGCTGTGGATCGCTTATTTTGCGCTCCCTGCCAAGTCTCCCTGAGCTCTGCACACACTCTCACCGGGCTGGGGATTTAACTCTAATAGTAGTCCTAGTGTTGGGTCATCCCCATAATGCCCTGACTGTTCAGAGGCTTACACCAGCACTGAATGGGTGGCAGGAGAGGAAAACTACCATAGACATGTTTTCAGATTAAAATGATATTTTGTGATGTAACAAATCTTTTCATGCAGGCAGAAAAATCCATCAGTGGTTTGTGTGGCATCGTTCACAAGTCATGCGATTGCAACATGTATGTCACAACTCTTCTGATTAGAGATCGATGTAAATGTAAACCTTTTAAGAACAATATATCCTATTTTATCCAATCCTTTAGGTTCTATAGACAATATTTATTATATGAGCGCTTTATTGGTGGTAAGGTACAGAAATGTGTTGTTTGTGGCCCATATGTGCATTATTTGTGTCTAGATGTGATCCATCACTAGTATGTTGCATTCCACAGTTGGGTTCTTGTTGGCTGTCATTAGTTGCTGCTGTCTGTATGGTTGGCTCCCATTGTACTGAGTGGAGCTGGGTACAGATGTTGCAGAACTTGTCTTGAAGTTGGTTGCAGTCATATCCATTGGCCTGAGCAATAGCAGGGATGACATTTCTGCCCTGTCAATAGTTGCAATTAACCTTTGGGAAGACTGGTGGGAAAACAAATCGAAGAGCAGAAGAAATGTATGGCCTGAGGCAGAGCCAGAGAAGAGGCTGGAGATGAGGGAAGCTTCTTGTGCAGCACGTACTGTCTGGCACACAGTATTGCCAGATGTCACTCAGGTGAAGGCAAAGCTCCTCCTAGAAAAAAAAGAAACCCATAAAGAATCTGAAGCCTCCAGCTATCTGGAAAGACAGTGCAAATGTCTGGATCCAGGGGGCACATTGGAGAAATTGAGGCACACCATGGTGAATCACTGCTGCCACTTATCCATACGTATATTACAGGGAATCTGCGCTTCTGGTGTCTTGGAGAAGCTTCTTGTTGCTCATTGAAGGAATGTCGTATATAATTCCACAATGACACTTCTAAAAAGTAATTTATGGTGTTACTTATAATAAGACCTTCTTTTAGTCATCTATCTATCTATCTATCTCCTTATTATTTGCCATTGACAACTGGTGACTCTCCAGCGGTCACTGAACTAGGAGTTGGGCTAGTTGAGACTTTAGAGTTCTTCAATATCTGCAATGCCATAAATATCTTACAAGTGATTGCCAATTCAGTCTGTGAATGTTCCTTTTTGATAAAAAGTCACATTTAGCGTAAGTGGGCTATGTAACTGACCAGTTATGATGTGGTGCTATAGTTTGCTTTGTCTAAACTACAGAGGTGATATCTAGTAGAGTGCGATCATACGACCGTAATCTCACACGTTCAGTAGTGTGTACCAGGAATTTAATGTTGGTCCTGCGATGACGCTGCAATTTGGTGTCTACCTTTCACTATGGACTATAACTTAAACGCTATTTACACCTTTTTGAAATCGTTTGTTTTGGTTTTTTTTTATAATAAAAATGTCTATCGGTGTGTTTGGTGCAACTTTCTAAATACTTATTAAAAATTATTTTTTGGAGATACAGCTGCTGCTTTGTATACTGTAATACAGAGCTGCTGTATCTAGCGGTGAAAGCTGTATGTGACAGGTCAGCGGCACTGACAGGTTCAGGGTCCGAGACACCCAGAATCGAGCTGTTATCGATCTCATATAATTTCATAACTTGGATGTGATCGATAACTGGTGGATTACTGCATGTCGGAGACACACGCAGGACCCGCTGTAGCTGAACCTGTCAGTGCTTGCTGTCCTGATGGATTCAGGTCTCAGCGCAAGGTGCAACTGCTCTGTATACAAAGCAGCAGCTGTATCTCAAAAAGTAAAAATAATTTTTAATAAGAAGTATTTAGAAAGTTGCACCAAACACACTTTTTTTTTAAATTAAAATGTCTATTTCAGTGGTGTACATTTAAAGGACCGAAAGACCATTGATTCAGTGTGATCTGAGCTCTTGAAATAGTCTATGACCTCTCATCATATTTATTGCAGAACATCAGTACATGTGATCATTAAATATTTTTAAACAATGCCTGTTTCCTGTGTATTTGAGTTATGCTGCAGAACTCAAACTTTCACACATTTATTCGTATTCTGGGCATTTGTCATTGCTACAATAGAAAACTTGTATGTAGGTAAAGTTTTTGCAGAAGATAAGTATACAGCTGTAATGCGCCCCCTACAGGAAGGAATGTCTGCAGGATGGAATACTCGTGTACCATCTTTAATGTAGCTGACCATCAACTCCACAGATATTGTAAATGACAGGCCTGCTATTTTATGGGGCAGACTGAGGCTGCCTATGGCGGTGTTTGTTTCCTATCCAGTAGGGTTCAGTATTCTTCCTTAGAAATGTCAATATGTTATGATTCTGGATTAAATGTTTAATTTAGTTTTAATTTATTTGTTGATTATAAAACCCTGCAAAAGTTTTTGTTTGTGTAATGTTTCTGTAGTTTTATGATTGTTTGTGTTTATGCAATATACACCATTTATACAAAATATACCATCTGCACGTTATTGCCTTTTGGTTCTGGTGGTCTTTGTTGAGGATGTCACCCCATAGTCCGCAGTGGCTAAAATGAGTCGTTTGCAGAATGGTCGGTTTGCTTATTTATGAAAATTATTTTCTCCTATATGTATGCAATGTTGTTTTTGTCCCATGTCATGATTATGGCGAATGTAAGCTGAATAGAGAAGTACTCATGATGAACTCCAAAAAGATTCCGTGTGGTCTGTATAGTCTGGTCATGTGATGTTACGTGGTTTTTAAAGAAAAAAATAAACCAATATGTTGCCTGATATTTTTGGCTGTGGATCTCACTGTTTTCCATTACTGATTTTACTGTATATAACCAATGCAGGAGGGGGAGCCCAGTCACCGCTGGCAGAGCACGTGTTACAAACCCTTCACTGTCCTCTATTAGGGCCTGTTCACATCAGAGTTCGGTTTCAGTTGATGGGAACCCATCAACGGAAAGGCAAACGGACGCCATAGCTTCCGTTCGCATTACCATTGATTTCAATGTTAATGCTTGCGTTGCAAATGGTTTCCGTTTATCTCCGTTCCATTAGGTTTCCATTTTTTATTTTTTTTGCTAAAACAATTTTGCAGTCGACTGCGCTATGGATTCCATTCTGATGGTCTTGTGAACATTATCCTAAATGTACATTATCCCTGTGTTATTGGGGGGGCCAAAATAATCAAGCTTTCCATGCTCTTAACTTGCTGCTGATGCTAGTCATGGCGGAGTTGGGTCCCATTACAAGTTTTTCAGTGAGGGAAATAATTCAATGCCCAATGCAGCTCTGCTACATCATTAGGGTATGTTCACAAGCTTAGCAAAAAACGTCTGTATTCAAGGGAAAACCGCTCCTGATTTTCAGACGTTTTTTTAAATCAAACTTGAGTTTTTTTTAAGGCCGTTTTTGGAGCTGTTTTTCTATAGAGTCAATGAAAAACTGCTCCAAAAACGGCTCAATAAGTGACACTTTTTAAAAACGGCCCTGCAAAAAAATGCTGTCGGATCAGAACGCCTTTTTTCCCATTGAAATCAATGGGCAGATGTTTGGAGGCGTTCTGCTTCTGATTTTTCTGCCGTTTACGGGCCGAAAAAATGGCTGAAAATAAGCCGGGTGGACATTTGTGTTTATATGAAAATCTGCTGCATGCCCCGTCACACTTTTTTTATTTTTTATTTTTTTAAATATATATATAGGATCTGCTATTGCTATGCAAAGTGTCATATCTGGTGTAATAGTTTTGTTTAACACGTGCTTTTTTTTTTTTTGCCGCGGATCAGGTCTTCCCTGCAGCAAAATGTATTTTCTGCATGTCTACGCAGGGTTTCCACGCCCTATTTGAGATCTAAATCGCATTGATCCTGAATACAGCAGCAGTACAAATCAATGGGTGCATGCGTGCTGCCATATTTACCTACTGTGGCATATAGAGGGTTTTTTTATTCGACATCTGCATAGAAAATATAGCAGCATTCCATTTCCGATGCTGTATGTTACGCAGTATACCCCTGAAAAACACTTTCTGTGCTTCTAGCGGTGAGTCCGGTACATTATATAGCATCCTCATGTGCAGGAGTCTTTGTGGCATGGTGGCCTGTTTTAATGTACTTGGGGCTTATTCAGACAGATGTGTGTGTATATATAGTCTGTTTGACGGCCGTTTGTTTAACAGCCGTCGCACAGCTGCATGTTCTATAGGACTGTTCACACGGCTGTTTTAATGGACCATGCGAAGGGCCTGTGAAAAAAGATGTCCTGTTTTAGTACGTTTTTATAGATCCCTCTATAGACTCGAGTCTGTGAGAGATCCGTGAAAACTGTTACCGCACGGGTGCGAATCGGATGTGAAAAACTGATGTTTTTTGCAGCCAATTTCGCACACGTTCGTCGGAATATAGGCTTACCTAGGTGTTGTCATGAGATTCAAGCTATCCCTTAAAACTAGTTTTGGACTATTTTAGATTGTCTTTATGTTGCATATGGCATTAAGGCCAGGTTCACATGTTGCAGTTTTTTTTTTTTTTTTTTTTTGTTTAACAAGGAGTGGGTAAAAAGATTATCAACAATTGCACCAAACTGCCCTTTGAACTTGAGCTTATATTTTCATTTGTTTGCTGCTTTACACATCGCTGTGTGGTCTGCCATATTAACAAAGTCTTTCCGTATGTAAGGTTAATAATGTATGTTATAAATACTGTTTTATGGAAACGAGTAAATGTACGGTCTGGAATAGTCGTCTCCGACATCTGTTGTTCGTTTCTTAAGGTGTTTTATTCTATAGATCTATTGTTTGATAAGTCGGTAAAGTTTCAGTACTTGCATGCATTTATACCAAGTTTTTTGGGGGTTTTTTTTTTTGTAAAAGTTTAATGTTTACCAACTAACATCGGAGCAATGCCTTGATTGTTCCCTGGCTCTCCCCCACTATTGTATGGCCAAGAACTCCTATGTCATTAATATCTTACAACTCCAACATTCTTTTTTTTTTTTTTTTCTGCAGTTTTCCCCTGTATGTCCTCATTTGACTTTTATTTTGTGATTAAAACTCGTGTATTATCAAAATGTTAACGTTTCACAGAGGATGAATAAAACCCATTTCATTTCTTGTCATGTAACGTTTACTATATGGATTAACAATTGGGATTGTGCATACAAAAAATGTAAGTGGAATTTAAAGCTAAATATGAGTTGCAGAAGCGACGAAGACCATTGATTTTATTCATTATATAGTTTTTATAGAAGAGGTTTCTAATTTATTTTATTTTGATTAACACATTTAAATATTATATGCAGTGATATTAAAGGAGTTGTCCACTGTGGACGATAGTTTTTTTGTTTTTGTTAGAAAGGTACCCTTAACCATTGGCTTATCCGTGTGTCTTGCTGCTGGGGTCCCAACAACAGCATAACGGCTACCGCAGTGGAAAGGAAGCATTGCATAGTTCCCATTATAAGCAATACTGTTTTTTCTTTCTTTTTTTTTAATGCACTAACATGCGGAGTCCTCCATAGTTATAGACTCCTTTGTAGCTGCTCTTAAGGGCATGTTCACACGGTGTTTATTTTCGGGCTCTAAACGGATGAAAAATCGGTAGCAGAACACCTCCAAACGTCTGCCCATTGATTTCAATGGGAATAACGGCGTTCTGTTTCGACAGGGCATTTTTTTACAGGGCCGTTTTTAAAAATAACGCCCGCGAAAAAGTGCGTTTCACTTCTTGAGCCGTTTTTGGAGCAGTTTTTCATTGACTCTCTAGAAAAAACAGCTCCAAAAACGGCCTTAAAAAAAACTCAGCGAAAACGCGAGTTTGATTAAAAAAAAGTCTGAAAATCAGGAGCGGTTTTCCCTTGAATACAGACGTTTTTTGCTAAGCTTGTGAACATACCCTAATGATGTAGCAGAGCTGCATTGGGCATTGAATTATTTCTCCCACTGAAAAACTTGTAATGGGACCCAACTCCGCCATGACTAGCATCAGCAGCAAGTTAAGAGCATGGAAAGTTTGATTATTTTGGCCCCCCCCATAACGCAGGGATAATGTACACAATGTACATTTAGGATAATGTTCACAAGACCACCAGAATGGAATCCATAGCTGTTTTGGCCGCGTTAAAAAAAAAAAACCCGTGAAAAAGAAGTGCATGTCACTTATTGAGCCATTTTTGGAGCCACTTTTCAATGACTCTATAGAAAAACAGCTCCAAAAACGCTAGTTAATTAAAAAACTGATGTCAGGAGCGATTTTCCAAGTTTTTTGCTAAGCGTGTGAACATACCCATACTCTGGCTGATAAACAACCCCCTCTACTACCTTAGAATTTCCTTAAGCTTCCTTCACACACTGAATTTTTCTGCCAATTTAACTCTTTTATTTTTCCATCAATATTGCCGTATGAGGGCTTGTTTTTTTGCGGGACGAGTTGTAGATTTTCACAGCACTGTTTTTTTGTACCATATAATGTAGTGGGAAATGAGAAAAAAAATATATGTGGCGTGGAATATGAAAAAAACTGCGATTCCTCAACCTTTTGGGTGGTTTTGTTTTTACGGCGTTCACCGTACGGTAAAAACGGCATGTTAACTTTATTCTGCGGGTCAATACGATCACAGCGACACTAAATTTATATAGGTTTTCTTTGTTTTACTACTTTTACAAGGAAAAAACTGTTAAAAATAAAATTTGCGTTTTGTCACCACATATTGAGAGCCGTAACGGTTTTATTTTTCTGTCGATTTAGCAGTGTGAGGGCTTATTTTTTGCGGGGCGAGCTGCAGTTTATATTGGTACCATTTTGGGGTACGTGATCATTTTTTGTGGGAGAAGGGACCAAAAATCAGCAATTCTGATGTTTTTAATTTTTTACGGCATTCACCGTGCGCACTAAATGATATTGTAATAGTTCAGACTTTTACGGACGCGCCGATACCAGTTATGTTAGCTTTTTCATTTTTTTACATTGTGCTTGAGGGAAAATGGGAAAAGGTGGTTTTTTTTTTGTTTGTTTTTTTGAGCTTTTAATTTGTAATTTATTTTTTTTATTTGTTAAAAAAACCTTTATTTTACAGTTTTTTTTTTTTACTTGTCCCCCTAGGGGACTTTAACCAGCGAACGTTAGATCGCTTGCACGAATACTAATGTACTGCAGTATATCGCGTTTCTGACCGTCTCCTATAAAGCCCTGCCGGAGGCAGAGCTTCATAGGAGTACAAAGATGGCGGACCTGGGGGACTTCGTCAGGCCCCCAGGCAGCCGTGCCAACCTACGGCTCCCCCGGATCTCGCCGCGGGGAGGGGGCCTTTGGGACGTTACAGAGGGTCGCCCACCTGTTTTTAGTAATTTAAATGGCGCGATTGCTATTGAAAGCGGCATTTAACGGGTTAAACAAGCGGGATCGCTCTCGAACGGGATCACGCTCGTTACCCGGAAGTGTTGGCTGTAACATACAGCTGACACACTCGCTCTATGGAGCGGGCTCAGTCAGTGAGCCCGCTCCATATTCCCCCACCCGGCGTGCGCCGTATATATACGGCGAATATCGGGAAGGGGTTAAACTGCATCAACACACGCTTCTAAAAACGGTAGTGTTTTTTTAAATGTAACGTGCATTTTTTTTGGCGTTTTTCATTTAGTGTAATTTTGTACATTTATTAATTTTTTTTATGGAGTTTTTGAAGTCCTATAAAGACGCCTAGGGGGGGAAAATGCCATAAAAACGCCCTACCCAGAGCATGCTGCATTTGGAAACAAAACGCCACTGACCCACAACATTGCCTCAAAAATGCCACAATCCAAAACGCAGTTGCATGCTGTGTATTTGATATTTTACAATAGACTTTAATGTAATATTTGACCGCATGAAAAAGTGCCACCAAAAAAGTACGAAAACGCAGCAAATCCCTGTATATGAATCTAGCCCAAAAAAGGTATTTGGAAAATTGTTTTTCTAAATTAGGCAATTTTAAATTCAAACTGAGAAAATATATTATTCGGGCATTAAGGAGAACCTTTCACTACCCCAGACCTGTGCACCATCTTACAGGCACTGCTGCACAGCCCTTGGAGCACTGAATTAGCTGTGTTAAGACCCTGTTCACACTGAGGTTTTTTTGCCGCGGAAACCGCAGCAAGAAACATCCGAAATTGCCTCCCATTGATTTCATAGTGAGGTGGAGGAGTTTTTTCCCGCCAGCGGGAAAAAACGCTCGCGTGGAAAAAAGGCGTTTTCCGCCTCAAAAACCCCATTTGAAATCAATGGGAGATGGAAAAAAATGCAGCCAACGACCGCAGCGTTTTTTGATGCATTTTATGGCAAGAACCGCTTGTGTTTTTTTTCCTTTGTCTGTTGAAGACGGAGGTAAAAAAAAGTGGAAAAAAACGCCTCTGGTGCAAAACCACTTAAAAATAAAAAACCGGAGCTGATTTTTACAGGCAGAATTTTCTGCCTGCAATAAAACTCAGTGTAAACTGGGCCTTAGCCGTTCTGGAGATATCGGTGCCGTCTATAATTGGCGTCCAATATGTAAATTAGCCCCTGTACTGTCAGAGTGGCGTTTCTAGACATGGAAAGGCGTGATAGTCAGCTCTGACACTGTCCAATCAGCTGCAGACTGTGTCAGAGTGGCTTCTGCTGTGTGATGTCTCTGCTGCGTGTGTGCTACTGTCAGCAAGTGATGAGAAGACACCTGTGCAGCAGCGCCCATAAGATGTGCCGATGATATTTATTAGTTATATGGTTCTTAGCCTGATGTCAATTTCCAATGATAAAGTCCATGACCTGCCTAAGTAGAGTCGTGTGTTAATGAACCTTCCCTTACCCATCTTATCCCTCCACCCCCACCTTTAGGAAAGACACGTGACACCGAGGTTGGATGTGAAATGGCCACAGCAGCCGTTTATTAATTTCACAGTTTTATAAAAACAATTTAAATCCGAAACATTCGGATAACTAGTTAGGAATCCACCAGAGAATTCCTCCTAATAATTCACATGACCCAACATGGGTCAGAATCGTAAATAACAATTTTAACGTTAACATTAACCCGAGCAGAGGAAGTCCTTGAAGCCCTTTCAGATATTCCTTTTTTAAGAACACACCGAGTTAGCCATCTGCAAACCACCAATTACCTCCAGCCGTAAACCAGCTCGGAAGCACCGTTCACCTCAGCAGATGGCTCCAACCACTAGAAGTCCACTTCAAAGGGATAACACCCGATGAAGCCCTCAAGTGATATACCGACCACTAGAAGTCCACTTCAAAGGGATAACACCCGATGAAGTCTTCAACCATGTACCTTTTTTGGGGGACGCATACCCCCGATGCGACCCCCCCACCATTTTGTACTGACTGGCCTCAAGGACTCCCCCCGCCACAGCGAAACAGGCCTTGACCACCTTAAGCCTGTGAGTTCCGCCACACCACCACCGCCCTTTCTATTCCTTCTGCTATCGCCAAGCTCCAAAGATCAATGCCAACCTCGGTCAGATGAACCCCATCACTCCTCCAGAAGTTCCCCACTCCTGACTCCAAATCCCTGTGCCGCACACAAATGCCCCCGTTTTTTGCTACGAAACGGGACACCGCCCGATTAACTTTAATGCGAGCCTTATTGACTCTCTCCACTGACCTAGCCAACCGCCAATGTTTCCTCGGGACTATGTCCGACCACACTATCACCAACTTGGGATAAGAAACCCACAAACACAACATATCGTGTTTGATATCCCGCACCAACTCACGAAAGGGGCGGGCTCCTAAGTCATTCCCACCCACGTGCAACACTAAGACCTCCGGAACCCTATCGAGCCGGGCATACGTCTGGAATTCCGCCAACACCCTGCTCCACGACATACCTCTAAATCCCAGCCAATGCACAACCGCATCCTGTCGCGGAATGCGCAACTGGCGACCATCCGGGCGGACTTCTGCCCTCAAAGCCCCCCAGTGCACGTAAGAATGACCCATCAACCACACCAAACACGGAGGCGAATCTGAAACGGAAAACAGTTAGGCACCACCATACAACACTTTAAAAGCGTTACCCACAAACCTCATAACATATGGGGCGGACATAGGACTTAAACCTGTTGGACTCCCAACGACCAATACGCCGCACCCCCTCATCATCCAACCCCCAGCGCCCCGCTTCTGTTGCTGCGCCAATCCTGAAGGAATGAGATGAATATGAGCCTGCCGCAACCCCAACCGCCGTCAAACATTTTTTTAAATACAGCTCCAAACTGAAACCTGGACAAAAACGACCCGTCCACATGACGTAACAAAGGCAAATCTGGAGACCCCCTTTTTGGCGTAAAACCCCCCATGCACTCTACTGGGCACATAACCGACCCCGGGAGGGCGAACAAAACTATCAGTTTACCCTTCCCTACTTGGTCAGTTTTTGACCGACGCAACCATACCTCCAGCCGATCTGCGAATAGGCTCACCTCCCCAGATCTCAGCCCCCCTGCCTGTTTGGTACTTGGCGACACCCACTCACCTATTCTAAATGCCAAGCCAGTACAAAAGTGCCACCAACCTGTCTCTATCCGTATTGACGTCACCCAACTCTCTTACCCACTCCTCCCACTGCCTCCAAGAAGCAGCATAAGCACTCCACGTCGTGCGCGCCAAAGACCTTTGTAACAGTTGTTCTACGGGACCGATACCAGATCCCAAAGATGATCCGGACAAGCCAAACCGAGACGATCCGCTCCCGGTGCCAATTGCCGAAACCGGTCCAACTGCGAGCGAGAAAGAGCATCAGCGATACAATTCCGTACTCCCGGGACCTGCACCGCCACCACCCACGCGTTCAACGACAAACACACCAACACTAAATGTCGCAACAATTGAACTACCGGAGGAGAGGACACCGTGATGTTATTAATGGCCAGCCCCACCCCCATGTTGTCGCAGTAAAAACTGACCTTCTTATCCCTGAGCCTGTCCCCCCAAATGGTAGCCGCCACCACGATGGGAAACAGCTCGAGCAGGGTCAGATTCCGCGTGAGTCCACTGGACACCCAACTAGCCGGCCATTGACCTGCGCACCACGCTCCAAAACCGCCCGCCCCAGCCGCATCCGTAAAAATATTCAAATCACTCGTATCCCGCGCTGGGGCCATCCATAGCGAGCGCCAACCTCCTACCAAACACCCTCCCCATCGGCATAATCCGGAAGGCGAAATTCAACTTCCCCAGCAGCGACTGAAGCTCCCGCAGCGTCATTTTTTTCAGTCTACAAGCCCGCCGTACCTCTAGCCTCAAAGCACCCAACTTATCCGCAGGGAGACGACACTCCATTGCCACCGAGTCTATTTCAATACCCAAAAAACAAATCGTCGCTACCGGGCCCTCCGTTTTTTCCGGCGCCAAAGGAATCCCAAAATCCCTCGCCACCTTCTGTAGTGTATGAAGCAAATTACCGCAAACCGGCGAACCCCCCGGGCCAACGCACAAAAAATCATCTAAGTAATGGATCAACGAGTCGACCCCGGATACTCCCCTCGTTACCCACTCCACGAAGCTACTAAACGCCTCAAAGTATGCACAAGAAAGGGAACACCCCATCGGAAGGCACCGATCCACGTAAAAAGCCCCATTCCAAAAACAACCCAACAGCCGTTGGCTTTCCGGATGAACTGGCAACAACCTGAACGCCGCCTCGATGTCGGTTTTTGCTAGCAGCGCACCTGGACCCGCAGCCCGCACTAAACCCACCGCCTTATCGAATGAGGTATAGACTACGGAGCACAACTCGTGATCAATCCCGTCATTTACCGACGAACCCTTGGGATACGATAAATGTTGAATCAAACGAAATTTTCCGGGCTCGCGTTTAGGGACAATACCCAACGGGGACACAACTAAATATTTTACAGGCGACTCAACAAACGGCCCCGACATGCGGCCCAACGAAACTTCTTTTAACAACTTTTCCGACACGACTTTTGCATGCAAGTAAGCCGATTTTTAAATTCCTCCGCGTAACCGGAACCTCATAAGGAGGCGGAGGAATAACAAAACCAACACGAAACCCTTCGTAAAGCAACTTAGCCGCCGCCCTATCCGGATACTCATTTAGATAAGGGGCCATCTTTTCCACCCTCACCGGCGACACCCCCTTGACCAGCCGCGGAGGGCTGGTTCCCTGACCTCTTTTTTCGCAGACATTTTGCCGCCCCGTATGATGCACCATTACACTCGGAACACACGTGCTTGAACTTGCACGTGGCCCCGAACTTACACTGGCCTTCATTAAATTGCCAGCAAAAACCCGCCTTTCCCCCGCCGCTTTGTCCAACCTGACTAGACTGGCCTCCCTGGCCGCCGCTCCCGGGAAAGGACTGCCTAACCGGAGCCGTAACCCGTAACCAGAGAGCAATATCCTTCTGGTCCCACCGAATCGCCGGCCGAACCGCTTTCCGCTGACGGAATTGCTCATCGTATCGCAGCCACGCCTGACCCCCATACGCCCTATGAGCCTCCCCAATGGCATCAAAATAACAAAACAACGCCGAGCAATTTTCCGGCGCCTTTTCCCCTATCACACTAGCCAATATGGCGAACGCCTGCGACCAATTAACGAACGTCTGCGGGATAAGCCTATACCGCCGCCGTTCCTCCTCGTCCTTTTTACTCTCGTCCCGCTTGCTCTTATCCAAATTAAATTTAGCGAGCGGCAAGAGAGAAAAAATCTCAACATATTCGTCCTTCCAGATCCGCTCGCGCACCTCCTGCTTTAAATGCGCCCCCAACGGACTTTCGAAACAAACGTACACCTCGCCCCGAGCACGGTCATCAATACGCACCCGATCGCCATCCTTTTGTGCCTCGGTCTGTACCGACACCGCGACGCCTCCCTAACCGCCAGCACGGGCCGCGCCTGTACCAATCCCACGTCCCTGGGGCCCTCCCACACTACCGCCGGGGACACTTCCGTAGCTACCGGCGCCGCCGCCCTGTCTAGGCGCCTGACCAGCTCCCTCAAGCAACCCACTAAATCTGCCAGACCCGCGCCATCGCGCCCGCCCGCGCCACTACCGGCCACCGATGCGACGCTAGCAGCCCCCCCGCCGACACCCGACATAAAAATCGCTGGATATGACAATGATGGAGTTACACACTCACCGGGCCGCACAGGCGCTGTGTTCCCGTCAGCCGGACCATCCTGACCTCGACGATACAGTTCACCTTCCTCCAGCTCCTCTCTCGCAGACGACTGGCCATCCCACCGACATCTTCGGATCGGAGATGATGAAGCGCTGACTGATGGGCCGGCAACCTGCCGCCCGACCGATGGAACCCAGACTTCCGACTGGACCTGTTGCCTCAACGTCGCTGCAGATCTAGGCGTCCGTCTCGATGATCCTGAAGAAGCCTGCCCCCTGGCCGGAACATCACCAGGCGGGGCGGCCGTACCTCGTCCTCCAAATCTTCCATCCGACGGTGGAGGGGTGACAGGGAGCCCGGCCTGCGACTCCCTGCTCACCGCCGGACCCCGTCGCGGCTTGGGATTCCTGCCAGGTCGCAGGGCCTGGGAAGGGGCGGTTCCCCCAGCTGCCTGGCCTGCAGCGTCCGAGATCGGGCTCCCTCTGCGACGCCGTGTCCGCGGGACTGCCTCAGGACTGAGGCGCTCTGGAGGTCGAGACCGCCGGGAGGGACGAGTCGACCCGGCCTGCATCGCCGTCACCCCCGGCAACGCTCTCTGCCTGCTCCGGACAGGAGCAGTTGTTGCCGACTCCCCCCCCACCGCCATGCTAGGAAGGGGGCCGGGGGAGGGGAGCCTGTCTCCTGCAACAGACCCCGAACGCCGTGCCTGACGTGGCAACACGGCGTCCGGGATCCTTGCTAATGCAGCCACGGTCTCCTCCAGCCATCCGGGACCGTGGTGCACAGCAGCAGCACGCAGCTGCTCTAACAACCCTGCCTCTGCCATACTGAGCGAGCGCGGGCAACGGGGAGCTTGTCTCTCCCTGTGTTACTCCTCCCGCTGCTTCCGGCTCAATGCCGCAAACAGCGGGAAGCTCAGCAACGGCCCCCTGACTCCTCCTTGTCCCTCCTCCACCTCCTCCTAACTCTCCCTCCAACTCTCCCCTACCTATTAACCCTTTCCCTACCAGTGAGGTCATGGAGGCTTCCCCTTAAGCCCTGCAGGCTGCGTCCAGCCTCTTCTGGTCCATACTCTCATTTTTGTTCTGCAACTGATGTAAACTAATTGACAAATTGACATAAACTTGCATCGGTTTCCATCTGCTTCTTCAATCCATCACCCATTGAAATGAAAGGGGTATTCACAATTTAAAGATGCTCTGTCACCACATTATAAGTGGCCTATATCGTACATGATGTGATCGGCGCTGTAATGTAGATTACAGCAGTGTTTTTTATTTAGAAAAATGATCATTTTAGAGTTATGACCTATATATCAGCTTTATGCCTCATTTACACGAGCGTGATATACGTCCATGCTACGCGCGTGATTTTCACGCGTGTCGTACGGATCTATGTAAGTCTATGGGGGGGGCATGCAGACAGTCCGTGAGTTTTGTAAAGCTGTGTAAGGACTTGTTTTTTGCGGGACGGGTTGTAATTTCTATCGGTACTATTTTGGCGTACATGCGACTTTTTGATCACTTTTTATTGTATATTTTGGGAGGGGTGGTGACCAAAAAATAGGGATTCTCGCATTGTTTTTCGTTTATTTTTTTTGCAGTGTTCACCGTGCGGGTAAAATAATATTATAGTTTTATAGTTGGGGTCGTTACGAACGCGGTGATACCCAATATGTGTAATAAAAGACTTATTATAGGAAAAAAAGCAGTTCTTGTTTATGTCACTTAACCTTTATTTTTACACTTTTTTTAAAACATTTTTATTCTTTTTTTTTACTTTTTTCACTTGTCCCACTAGGGGACACTTAGACTTGCAGCTTTGATCGCTGCTAGAGTACATTACACTACCTACGTAGTGTAATGTATTCTAACTGTCATTGTGACGTAACAGTCACACTGACAGGAAGCCTAGACGACCTCATAGGCTTCTGTACATGGCAGCCCGAAAGCCATTTTCTGGCGTCCGGTTGCCATGGGTACCATCGCCAGCCCCCGTGATTTCACGTGGGGGCTGCCGATCGGCGCTAAAATCCTTCGATGTGGGGATCGGAATTGACCGCATCGAAGGGGTTAACTGCCGAAATCAGCGGCGATGGGCCGCTGATCGGCTACTGGGAATGCAGGGCAGACACCCTGCACAGTTAACCGCCGCTGCGGTGAAGCGCCGCGCGGCGGTTAACTGTCAAAGCACAGACGTAACTGCACGTCAAGGTGCGCAAACTTACTGCACACATTGACGTGCAGTTACGTCAAGGTGCGGGAAGGGTTTAATGGACAACTGGGCGTGTTTTACTTTTTGACCAAGTGGGCGTTGTGGAGAGAAGTGTATGAAGCTGACCAATCAGTTACCAATCAGCGTCATACACTTCTCCCCATTAATTTACACAGCACATAGCGATATAGCTATATTGCGATGTGCAGCCACATAAAGACACTATAACGTTACTTAAGTGTCATGACAGTGAATATACATTACCTCCAGCCAGGACGTGATGTCTATTTAGAATCCTGACACTTCTGTAGCGTCTGTTTGAGATTTACACCAAGGCAAACTTAATCTCGTTTTAAATGACAGGTTACATCGTAATCTCGCGAGATTATACTTGCCTTGCTGTAAATCTCACAGATGCTACAGAAGTGTCAGGATTCTGAATAGACATCACGTCCTGGCTGGAGGTAATGTATATTCACTGTCAGGACACTTGAGTAACGTTAGGCTGGGTTCACACGACCTATTTCCAGGCGTAATGGAGGCGTTACGCCTGAAAACACGGCTCAAATACGTCGGCGAACATCTGCCCATTCATTTCAATGGGTTTGCCGATGTACTGTGCCGACGACCTGTAATTTTACGCGTCGCAGTCAAAAGACGGCGCGTAAAATAACAGCCTCGTCAAAGAAGTGCCGGACACTTCTTGGGACGTAATTGGAGCAGTTTTTCATTGAATCCATTGAAGAACGGCTCCAAATTACGTCCGTAATTGACACCTCGCAAAACGCGAGTACGAGCAATTACGTCTGAAATGCAGGAGCTGTTTTCTCCTGAAAACAGCTCCGTAATTTCAGCCGTAATTGACGTTATCGTGTGCACATACCCTTATAGTGTGTGTATGTGGCTGCACATGGTGTTCTAGTAAGATCACTATGTGCAGAATAAATGAATGGAGAGAAGTGTATGACGCTGATTGGTCGCTGACTGGTCACTGATTGGTCAGCGTCATACACTTCTCTTTACAATGGCCACTTGGTCAAAAAGTAAAACACGCCCAGTTGTCCATTAAGAAACTCATTAGCATAAAGCTAAAATAGGTCATAACTCTGTCAAAAATGATCGGTTTTCTAAATAAAAAACACTGCTGTCACCTACATTATAGCGCCGATCACATTATGTAGAAGATAGGGCACTTATAATGTGGTGACAGAGCCTCTTTAAGTATAAAAGCCTAATAAATGCAGCTCCAAGTTCTGGGACCCACACCTATTTTCAGAACGGGTTCACCTGACTTCCATCCCACCTGGGGGACGGCAAATGAATAGAGAAGTGGCGACTCGGCTTTTTTCATTTATTCCTATAGGAGTTATGGGAACAGTCGAGCCTGCTTGCTCCGCTTTATTCCTAAGGGTATGTTCACACGCACTGTTTTCATACGTAATTTGGGTATTTTACGACTAGAGATACGCTTTAAAAGAACGGCTCCAAGACGCCTAAAAACATCTGCCCATTGCTTTCAATGGGTTTTACGATGTTCTGTTCCCACGAGGTGTAATTTTACGCGTCACTGTCAAAAGATGGCGCGTAAAAAGACGCCTGCGTCAAGGAAGTGCATGTCATTTCTTGGGACGTTTTTGGAGTCGTTTTTCATTGACTCCATTGAAAAACAGCTCCAATAACGTCCGTAAAATACGCAGCGAAAAACGCGAGTTGTTAAAAAAAAAAAGTCTGAAAATCAGGAGCTGTTTTCAGGCGAAAACAGCTCTGTAATTTCAGACGTATTTTTCTACTGCGTGTGAACATACCCTAAGGGTATGTGCACACACACTAATTACGTCCGTAATTGACGGACGTAATTCGGCCGCAAGTACCGGACCGAACGCAGTGCAGGGAGCCGGGCTCCTAGCATCATACTTATGTACGATGCTAGGAGTCCCTGCCTCGCTGCAGGACAACTGTCCCGTACTGTAATCATGTTTTCAGTACGGGACAGTCGTCCTGCAGAGAGGCAGGGACTCCTAGCATCGTACATAACTATGATGCTAGGAGCCCGGCCCCCTGCAGTGTGTTCGGTCCGGGTCTTCCGGGCGAAATACGTCCGTCAATTACGGACGTAATTAGTGTGTGTGCACATACCCTTACTCTCATTGAACAGAAGGGCGGGAGATGCGCACATGCACAGCTGCCTCTCCATTCATTCTCTGCCTCACCAGGCGAGATGGAGGTCGGGTGATCCCCTATTCTGGAGATAGGTGCGGCTCACACTCTATGATGCCATACCTCTTTAATTTTAAATGTAAAAAAAAACACGGATTTTCTAAAAACAAAAAAAACCTGATGACCAAACTAGTGAAGTCTGATGCAACCTAATGCACTTTGGTATCAATAATTTGTGTCTCAAAGAAATTAAAGTGTTGTCTCATTAAGAAAAACCCTATCGATATGCCCTATTAGGGCACATGGAAGTCAAAGTGGAGTGTCCCCCGCTCAGGACCCCCTGTATAAGCCAGAACAAAGAGCAAAATCCACTTTAAAAAAAACAAACTGTCAGACAAAAAGCATCCTACAAAGAACACTAGTGTGAACCCAACAATAGCCCTGATGCCAAATTTTAGTAATGCTATAACAAGCTTGCTGTCCTTGGTGCATCAAGGTTTCTAAAGCTGCAACAACTCGTGAGCGACACCGACTCTATGAGCCACATGTTTTCCCCAAGCCACTGGCACTGCTGTATAGCCTGGCTGGGCAAATGCCATAGTAAACAAACCTTCCAATTAAAAGGATATTACGGTTTCATAATATAAAGCTGCTTTGTTGTATAATGAAAAGTTATACTATTTTCCAAAATACTCTCTGTATCTGTTTCTCAAGATCTCTGCTTGCTGTCAGTCAATAAAAACCTTCATTGTTTACTTCGAGCAGAAAAAATAATCTGTCCTGGCCACGTGATGGACACATAGGTGCACAGTTCATTACAATAGAGCGATGAGAACTGTACTGTAACTGTAACATGCCATGCACCTGTGTGTACATTACATGACCAGGACAGATTTTTATCCACTGGCAGTAATGTTTCTATTAAATGACTGTAAGCAGTAGCATTGATAAATATGCTCCATTGTGTCTTGTATTGGAAGCTTTTACAAGAAACTGTAGAGTTTCTCAATTGTTCTACCTGCTGGATAATAATGTCCACCTACATTTTATGGGTGTTTTTTTCAATATAGAAATATGATTTGACTTTTATATAAGGTCATTGGGTTGAGTGCAATCCAACAACACCAGATGATGTGTGGGAGCTCATTCTGCTAGATCGACGAGATAATAAACACGCGTGGGCTGCTGTATCCTTTTGCCTTTGTTGAAGGCCACGCTTACTGTCGTGGTTTATGCTGCAGCTCTGATTTTTATGGAAAATTTCTGTTTGAACAGCAATGAATTGTGATCTTGGAATTTTGGGATATATTCATGTAACTATTAACATGTCTCTTTTGTGAAGCTTGTCCAAAGTGACAAGTAGGATGAAGGAGCGCAGGAAAAGCTATGAGTCAATGGCTATGTTTGCACCCTAGTCCTAGTTACTGGCAGGAATGTGTATATGTTATTACTCGGATATGGATGCAGTTTAACTTGAGTAGAATAGATCTCCTATAGTGACTATTATTAGATGTTTCTTTAGTAGAGTTCATTTCATATATTTTTATTCCTTTTAACAAGCTTACTACTTTTTTAAGACGGAATGAATACAAGGCCATGGAAAACTGTTATTCACTAAGCCGTTTCATTATTGCAGCTGTACAACTTTATAGACTCATTAAGGAAGTCACAATAACACAAAAAGTTAGAATAAAGAAAATATAGGAAACCATTCAAATTCAAATTGCAAATTTTTGTCCTCCGATCTGTCATGATGTTCTGAGTCTATTTTCTTAAGGGATTCCAAACAAGCAATATTGTTGCAGCTGTATTCTCTACGTACACTACTTATTTCCTTCTTCGTTGGTTCAGGTATTAACTATAAGTGTCGTTCTTATTATCACACAATAAAATACTGAATCTGTGTTTTTCTTCTTGTACAATTATTATTGGGAATGAAGTTTCATCTCTACTTTGCGCAGACCATGGCATAGAAAGCGCTGTGATTTTAGCGATTGTAAGGTTTATGCCAGTGACATTTATCAAACCAAGCCCATGCTGACATAAATTTGTTGCGACATACGTCAATAAATTAGCGGAACTTTAACTTGGGCATTGGCTAAAATGATGCCACTTTTGATAGTGTTTGGCCCGCCAATAAGCTGGTGAACTTAACGTAATATAGCGAAATCGTGAAGGCCCCGTATGTTCATTTAAAAAAAAAAATTAATTGTTTTGACTTTCACATTAATTTTACATGTTTATTTTAACGTTTGAAGAAATAGTCCAGTACATGTATGTTATTAAGCACCATTCCCGGATTAGAAGTCTAGTGAGAAGTAAAACATTGGTATTAAACCCTTCGGCTTTATAGAAGTTTTTACAATTTCTGACTGATCACAACACATTGTAAACGTAATAACTTCCCAAATGAGTTAAGGCGGCATCGAAGTCTGTTAAGAGACTTTATATGGAAGGCAGGAAATGTTTTAGTATGTTCAAACGATGTGACCCAGCTGAGGAGAGCCAAGTCAGTTCAGCAAGCAACCTGTAATCTCTTCGTGAGCAATAAAATCAAGCCGCCCTCGTAAAACGTTGTTGCCTTGTACTGAGGAAAGCTTTGTCATTATTTGTTTACAGCCATCTTTAACGACCTCTTTCTTATACTATACCCCCAATAATGGCTTGTCAAGCAATCTTCTCGCCACCAAATGTTGTAAATCTACTTGAAACACAATGTATAATGCAGCCTTCACTTCGACATTACTAGTATCTGGTGTAAGAAAAGAAAATATTCAAATGGCTCCATTAATACAGTCTCTAATCCCCTCCTAGGATTGTTCGTGCTGTCCCAGGATATCCCTCAATTGCTTTTAAGGGGTCTTCCTCGCCAGGTGATGTGTACCACACCTGGTAGACGTGTCCCAAAGTCTCAAGTTTTTTTTTCCGTAGGTATATTTTCTTATTAGTAGCATTACTGGGTTCTCGTGGGGTAGTAGTAACCCATAGGAAGACCTAGTTAATAAGTCTATTGAGGGTGGTGCCCTTAGCAGGCAAAAACTAATTTTATTTATTTTATTTCTTGGCTGCTAAACAATCTATAGCACAAGCTTGGAAGCAGAAAACCCTTCATTTCTCTTAATTTAGTACCTGCTAAACTTATTACATGATTAACAAAAAACTTGCTGCCCTGACACGGGAAAAGTTAAATCCCTTTGAATGAACTTTGGGGCCATGGCATGGCTACACATCTTCCTTTCCCGAAGTGTCTCTTATAATGGTAGGAGCTTACACTCTGTTGCCCCAAGTGAGCCCCCCCCCCCCCATTTTGTGTGTCCTGTCTACCCGTTCATGCTTAATGTTAACTTTTGTTCAATATTATTTTAGAATGTATTTTCCATTACTGTTTACTGGGCTTAGGCACTATCTCTGTTTCACTGTTTCTAGTTGTATAGACCGACTGTCGCTTGCATTGCACCCTTGAGAATGTTCTGTATGAAATTTATTTTGGTATAAACCAAAATGATCAATTACCAACTATCCACAGGATAGGTGCTTATTTTCTGATTGCTGGGGGCCCCACTGCTAAGACCCCTCCTGATCGTGAGAATGGGTTTCCCGAAACCCCAGATCCTCCTCCACTGCTCAACCGCAGTGAGGAGCACATCAAATGACGTGGCTGTCGAGCATATGCATGCTGACGCTCCATTCAAAGTCTATGGGAATGACAAACGGCTGAGTATGGCGCTCGGCTGTTTCCGTCATTCTCATAGAATGAGATGGGGTGGCTGGCGCATGCTAGAACACTGCTGAATTTAAGTTCCTCCTCACTGTGGGTGGAGTGCATTGAGGAGGATCTGAGGGTTCAAAACCCAATGCTGACTATTGGTGGGGGTCCTGTGGATAGGTGATTTATGATTTTGGGAATACCTCTTTCATATAGCAACAAGGATGGAAAGCAAAAAAACAATTGCCTTTATTAATGTAAGTCCATTAATTTTTTTATTTATAGCGATCACCAATAAATATTACAGATAGGAAATGTAAGTTGCTATAGCCTAGTTTTGTGTTGTTTACTTTGTTTACAGGTGGAATTTAACGTTTTACATCACCCCTCCTTTTATTTCAATGACTCAAATGGTATGTGCACGATAACATTCCGAGAGATGCACCCCCCCCCCCCTACACACTCCAAGTGATAAAATGACTGAGCTCTATCGAGCACCATACTTCATTGGCTTCAAGGAGCATTCCAGCTGAAAAGGTTCTTCACCTATCCAGTGGATAGGTGATAAATGTAAGAACAGAGGACATCTGCTCGTGAATGCTCTTTAATGACATACTATAGCTAGAACAACCCCAGTCCAGTTCGCTAAATGACGCCATCCTGTTCTAATAGAAGTAGTACAATAAATATGGTAAACCCAAGCTTGTGGATGCAATATGCAGAATTATTGTTAATTTAGGATTTTGTTGAGTTATGCCATTAAAAGCTTTACACATCAAAAATACTGAAAGCACCACTAGATGTTGGTTGGACCATTTTAGCCCTCTGCAGTTTTCAATGCAGTTATAGCTGTTTGATGTGCTTTAAAGCTTCTATGAATCTACCCCTAGATAGGATGTGCTTTCTTCTTTCTTTTCATTAGCAACGTGGCAGTTACAGATCTGTCGTTTACTTTGAGGGGAAAAAAATTGCAAAACGTTGGCTTTCTGCCATGACTAGCTCCAGATGGTCAGAAAATATTTAGTTCTATACAGAAATCGTTTAAAATAATAAAACATAGCTTGATAGATTATGAGCATTATTGATTTGTTCTTCGTATGTTAGAAGTATCTCTAGATTGGCATCTCTACTTGTCCTTTTTGCAGTTTCGTTTCCCTGACGAATATATCTTACAGGCCAATTCTCCACTGCTGATACACTATTTATACTATTGTATACATACCTATCGTACACACAGGGTATACTGGTTACTCATTTTGGTCTTATTGAACCTAGTAAAGAATGGATCAGCTGCTAAGTAATTGTGGCTACTTAACTGGTGGACATATCCCGTTCATATAATACGTGGTCATTTAAATGCCAAGCATGTAATAATACTTCAGCTGCTGCAGTGTAAATGTACGGCCAATCAAACTTTAGATCTATCTTTAGAGAGGGGTCTCCTCATGAGACAACCTCTTTATAACTGGCATAACTGCATGAAAAGTTGGTTAGATTTTAAAACCCAAGGAGGAAAAGCTAGTTACTTCCGACCTCTCTGATGTCACTATTAAAGTTCATTTCTCTTATGGTCTGCTAAGGAGAGCTGAAAAAGAGGGATTGATTGCTCCTGAGTGACCACACGACCGATAAACTAACCTCGTGAAATCTAATATGGTTTGTTCGAGAGCTACTTCCTGCTGAAATCAGGAGGAAGAAATCCGAACCCAAATTGGCGAGCTTATAAGAAAGATTCAAGGATTCAGAAGTGCAGTCAAGTTTTCATTTCTGGCTGAAGGTATACCATTTTATACAAATGATGATGGATTTTCTTCCTTTTTGTGGTAAAGTGACTTCAAAGGGATATTCCTAGAGTTGACAATTATCACCTGTATGCAGGATAGGTGCTAAGTGACTGATCACTTGAGGCCCTTCCGCTTGATAAATTGGTTCTGGGACTACTTCTTTCAGCTAAGGCTTCGTTCACATCTGCGCTAGGGCTCTGTTCCGCCTGAGCATTCCATCGGAACGGAGCCCTGACTGACACAAACGGAAACCAAAGGTTTCCATCACCATTGATTCAAATTGGTTTCAGTTCGTGACATTTTTCATCGCTAATCCTAGTGTTCACTGATCCTGTTATCATAGTGCCTGATAATCTTAGAGGCTCTGTCACCAGATTATCAAATCCCTATCTCCTATTGCATGTGATCGGCGCTGCAATGTATATAACAGTAAAGTTTTTTGTTTTTTTTGAAAAACTATAATTTTTTGGCCAAGTTATGAGCAATTTTATATTTATGCAAATGAGCCTTTCTAATGGACAACTGGGCGTGTTTTCTCTTATTTCCAACTGGGCGTGTATTGTGTTTTTAGCAACTGGGTGTGTTTACTTCTTTCACTGCACAATCACACACTGCTGTGGATCATGCTGGGCTGGAACAATGAGAAGTGCAGGACACTGATTGGTCAGCGTCATACACTCCTCTGTACAACACCCACTTGGTAAAAAGTAAAAACACGCCCAGTCGTCTATTAAGAAACAAATTAGCATAAATCTAAAATTGCTCATAACTTGCTCAAAAATGATCGTTTTTCAAAATAAAAACCACTGCTGTTATCTACAGCGCCGATCAGACTATGTAGGAGATAGGGCACTTATAATCTGGTGACAGAGCCTCTTTAAAGAAGCACTCCAGCAATCTTTATTTTTACTTTTTTTGCCTATATAGTGCAACAAGCTAATATTAAAGAATAATGTATAGGCTCTTGTGTATGCCTTGTGAATACCTGTTTTAGTTAGTGAGCCATTTATGGGTCGTGTGCCATTTATGGGTTGTCTGCCATCTTGATTCCTTCAGCTTTGATATGGTTCCCCTAATTTAGCCAACATTTCCCATGATGCCTCTGGCTTTGCAGAGGTGGAAAACTCTCACCACACTGCACTTGCTCTGTTCTGAGTTCTATCTAACGGCAGCAAGTGATAATTAGTGACAGAACTTATGAGTATCAGTGTATCCTATGTAATGCATCTCAGCCTGTCTCCTGCTCGTGTCAGCTGTTAAACAGGAGACAGTGAGGAGCAGCATCTCATAGAAATACACTGAACTATTTGCACAGAGCACTTACAGTATAGACAGTCCGTGTGAGCTAGGGGAGTTTTATAACGCTGCAGCTAAACGTTGTAAGGACTCTTTTTTTATTATATCACTGCACTCTTCTCCCTTCAATAGGGAAGAAATAATCTCTTCCGTAACACAATGTGCGTGGATGACATACACAGGAACAAGGAGGGTGGAGCTGGGTGGGGAGTGGATGGGTCTCCGAGCTGCCAGGAGGGATTTGATTGGTGCTGTAATCGTGTAGTTCACAGGAAGTCAGCCACAAAGGAGAAATGACCTCCTGTCTACACATGGTTTATTTTTTGGTCAGACTGAGATCACATGACACAGCTGCCCATTTTGAAAGTGTTCAAAATGTATAGATGCAACGGAGCTGGGAAGAAACAAATGACACTGCTAGAAAGTTAGCATGCATATACATATATCTTCCAAATAAAGTAAGTTCAGTTCACAATTCAGTAGAAGAATACAGATCAACATAAGTTTTGTCTATCCGACTTGGGGGTTTGGGATTCTACTAGCATTTTAGGTTTTATGTTTATATTGGAATTTCTTTATTGAATATATTCGATAGACCGCAATAGCCAGTGGTGAGCAGTTTGTTGTGTTGGTGGACGCTTTTAATGTGAGCTTGCATAAGGAAGGACAGTTAGTTATGTTATGGATTTATTGATGACATGCCATATGCATTATTAGGCGCAGCTAGTATTTCTAGTATGCCATCTGCTATCTGAATGAAAAGTAATTTTATCTGCTTAGTACCAGAATGAACATGACACATATTCTACCCGGATTTATGTACATGATGTGAGAACAGCTGGCTACAGGCTCTAATGATTTTTCATTATATCCATTCATAGGTTTCAATTTGGCGTTGTCATGTAAATTAGTGGGAATTCATTAGTGTGCATTTATACCCATAAATACTTGCCTTTTTTGTTTGATCCCTAAAGAGGACCTTGCAGCTCTCCAGACATGCCGGTGTTAGTAAATACTTCCCATAAAACATAATTTCTGAACCAAATCTGTGTTGCACCGTTCTTCTGTTCCACCTGGGAATGTATGAATGCATTCGCAACTGGGAAGAGAGCTACTAAAGGGACTTAAATTTTTTTATTTTTTTTAAGTGTGTTTTACTATAAATTGGTAGATTTATTAATTCTGTCTTAAATTTAGACTGCTTAAAGCTAGACCAGGCAGGCGGAAGAAGCACCAAATTTATCACAGTGGAGCATGCGGTGTTAAGGATTTGCTGCATTTAATTTTTTTTTTCTTAAGCTTTTGGATGTTTTGAAGCATTTTTTAAAGCCTATTTTCCAAGCGTTTTTCGAAGTGTCAATGGGAAATTGGCAAAAACAGCTTGTAAGACACTTCAAGAAGTGACAAGTCGACCTTTCTTTTTTTTTTTTTTTTCTTTTTAAAAACATCTTATAAAAAGAAGCTTTGTAAAAAACACTCCGATGAACTACATAGCGGATTTTCCATTGAAATCAATGAGAAGCTGTTTGCAGGCGTAGCGCATTACGAGCGTGTTCTGCTCTGAAATACGCATGAAAATATGCCATGTGAACATAGCCTAGGCCTAGAATCCTGGATGGCAAAACAACCACATGGACGGGCAATATATGGCTGGGTTCACACTGCGGTTTTTTTTATGCGGAAACCGTGCCGAAAATGCCTCCAATTGATTTCAATGGGAGGCGGGGACGGTTTTCTGCCGCGAGCGGTAAAACCGGCTCGCGGGAGTAAGAAGAGACATGTCCTATCTTCGCGCGATTACACCTCCGACCTCCCATTAACATCAATGGGAGGCAGTGAAAGCGTATTTCGCTGCGTTTTATGCCCGCGGCGCTCAATGGCGTGGGCAACAAACGCCGCAAAAATCGGCATGCAGGCAGAGGAAAATCTGCCTCAAACTTCCAAACGGAATTTTCAGGCAGATTTTCCGCCTGCAAAAATCTCCGTGTGAACCCAGCCTTAGGCTGTTTTATTTGCGGTTTTCTTTGCTTCACATTGAAAAACCTTGCTTCCTTAAATTAATCAAAAGCATATAGTTAAACTATGTAGCAACGTTTTTTCTTTTTGATATTTCTACTAATCTTATCCTGGGATTGTTAGGTTTCCTGGTTTCTTAGCATGCTATTTGCAGAAAAGGAGATGTCTTTGTTGCTATGTTTAGTTGTAGCCAAAGCCAGCCAGATGTTCTGAATAGGCTTTTAAGAAAACCAGACAGAACTATAGATTTTAACTCCTATGGTGGTGGGGAAGCTTACCCTGTACTCTTAAGCAAATGCAAGACAGGCCCCTCTGATGTCAAACTGAGTTAGATACACTAAAATAATTCTTGGAATAGAGGAAGGGGGACCAGAAGTAGAGGGGAGGGGGAAAGAGTTCATTTAAAGTTTAAGTATTTACAGTAATTAGGAAAAATATGCAGCTTGATGGACTAAATAGTTCATCTGTTAGTTATCCCTTTTCTATATTTTGGTTAATTAGAAATATTGTGATAGCCTGGCTTATTCTGATAAACAACTTCACTAGTTTAGTCAGGCCATGTGATTGAAAGTGTGGATGTGAAGACCTGTGGGACTTGCGGAACTGTATAGGGTGAAAATCATTTGTCCTGCCCGTAATTCAAACGTGTGTTCTTTGTAAAAATGATCCCCAGTAACACGAAGTAACTGTTAAAGGTGTTCTATATGGTAAAAAAAGATAAAGATAAATACAGAGCGCGTGCAAGGTTTTTAACTTTGAGATACTGTAGTGTCCTTTGGGGGGTTTATGGTAGCAGGGGTTGCTTTTTATACTTGTCCTTGGATGAGGTCTGGGCAAAACCCATGATGGCCATTCTTGGAGCATGCTCTGTTTTTTTTTTTGTTAAAACACCACTGACCCCAAAAGTGCAACAAAAACATCAAAAACCAAAACACTTTGGGAATTTGTTAACCGGTTTACGTCGCTTTTATAACATATAAAAAGACCAAAATTTGGGACATATTTGTACCGAAATGTATAACATTTCTCTCCTTTCAACAATTTTAGCGCAAATCTTAGCCTTCTCATAGCAGGCATAGATTACATTTTCTGTGTTCAGGACTGCCCGAGATGCACCAAATTTATAAATGCACTTCTTTATAAATTTGCCACTTTTCATATTAAAATATTGTTTGCAATGTCAGAAAAAGGAATCCATTTATACGGGTTGTCACAGCCATCCATTTATCACTACAACATTAGGGTGACATATTAATAAATTCCAATTATGCTTAATGCATAGATAGAGAAAATTTTATAGCTTAACCCCTTCAGGACGCTGCCCTTTTTCAAATTGTCACTTGTTTTTTTCTCCCCACCTTTCAAAAGCTATAATTTTTTTTATTTTTCAGTCTATAATCGCCATATGAGGGCTTGTTTTTTCCAGGACAAGTTGTAATTTTTGATGGCACCATTTATTGTACTGCAGAATGTACTGGGAAGCTGGGAAAAATTATTTGTGGGTTGAAATGGGCAAAAAACAGCGATTACGTCATATTTTGTGGGGTTTTGTTTTTACGGTGTCCATCAGGTGATAAAAACTACATATTCACCTTATTCTACAGGTTGATACGATTATGATGATACCAAATTTATATGTTTTGTTTTATGTTTTACCACTTTTAAATAAATAAAACCATTTGCTAAATTAAAAAACTTTTGTGTCGCCGTATTCTGAGAGCCATAACTTTTTTTTATTTTTCCATCAATTTAGCGATATGAGGGCTTACGTTTTGCGGGGCGAGCTGTAGTTTTCACTGATATCATTTTAGCGTATATGCGACTTTTTGATCATTTTCTATTTCATTTTTTGGAGCGCTAAGGTGATCAAAAAAGCAGCAATTTGCATGTTTTATATATATATATATATATATAATATATATATATCTTTACAGCCTTCACCGAGCGGGTTAAAAAACGCTATATTGTGATTGGACTTTTACGGACGCGGCGATACCAATTATGTTAACTTTTATTTTTTTTTACATTGATTTAGGGGAAAAATTTAAAAGGGGGTTTTTTTTTGAACTTTTAATAGTTTGCATTTGGAACATAACAAAAATCGTAAACGTTTTTTTTTACTTTAATTTTTTTATTAATCCCCCTAGGAAACTTGAAGCGGCGATCGTTGGATCGCTTGCATGATATACTAATGTATTGCAGTATATCGTGATAATGATAGGCCCCTTTGAAGCCCTGCCGGAGGCAGAGTTTCAAAGGAGTACAAAGATGGCGGACCTGGGGGCTTTTGTTCGGCCCCCAGGCTGCCATAGCAACTGTTGTAGCCAGCCGATCTTGCCACGGGGGTGGGCGAATTTGAGGGGCGCCCCCTGATTCTAACACTTTAAATACCACGGTCGCGATTGATCGTTGCATTTAAGGTGTTAAATGGGCGGAATCCAAGTGAACTTTGATTCCGCTCATTGCAGGGAGGTGTTGGCTGCGTGTAACCGGTAACAGCCCGCGAGCTCGCTCCATACTTCCCCTTAACCCTCATCACGTACAGTTACGTGATTTTGCATGAAGGGGTTATGATGTCTCTTTTAGTAAATACTTGCATTTCCCATAAAATTCTAGAGCACTTTTTCTGAGAACTTTGCATTGTGCGATCCTCTTTTATTCCTCCTAGAAATGTGCTAATGTCAATCTGGCGTGTCCTGACACTGTCCAATCAGTACTGACAGTGTTACTGTGTAGGTAAAGACTCAATTGACGCGGAAAATAGTGATGTCCGTCAATTTACTTAGGCCGGATTCACACGAAGCGTGTTCGGTCTGTGATATACGGTCCGTATGTCGGCCGCATTTCCCAGACCGAACACACTGCAGGTAGCCGGGCTCCTAGCATCATACTTATCATACTTATCTATGACGTCCCTGCCTCCCCACGGAAATACTGTCCCGTACTGAAAACATGATTACAGTACGGGACAGTTATCCCGCAGCGATTCTGGGACTTCTAGTGTCATAGTTAACTATGATGCTAGGAGCCAGGGAAATACGGCCGACATACGGACCGTATCTCACAGACCGAACACGCTCGTGTGAATCCGGCCTTCTACATTTCCAGGAGGAAATTGCTCAATAAAGAGTTCTAAGAAAAAGTTATTCAACATTGTTATTTCATGGGAAATACAGATCTTTTCGAAAACCAACATGTCAAGATAAATGACCAGTCCTCTTTCGGAGCGCTCCAGGGTCCAGAAATAGGCTGTCTTGTTTTTTTAAATTTGTTTTGCCCTGACTTAAAGGGGTTTTCCCATGAGAGACATTTATGACATATCCACAGGACCTCCTCTGGGACCTGCACCTATCTCTAGAACGGGGCCCCCCTAAACCCTGTTTTGCCGTTGTGTTGCAGCTGAATTCCGACCATGAAAAAGGTTACAGTGTATCTCGCTGCTGTTTTCGGAAGTCCCATAGAACTGAATGGTAGATATGCAAGCAGCGTAGCTCGCATGCTACGCTGCTTCTGTAACTGCCATTCACTACTATGGGAGTTACAGAAACGGCATAGCTCAGCGAGGTACGCTGTTTTCGTAACTCCCGACCATGTAACCAGGTAATGGCTGGGAGGCAGTGAGAACAGACAAAGCTAGAACGGGTTTAGGAGACCCTGTTCTAGAGATAGGCGTGGGACCTGCATCTATTTGACATTTATGACCTATCCGATGTCATAAATGTCTCTGATAGGAAAACCCCTTTAATTCTTGGCCCTAAATCAGGCCTGATTTCACAGTCCAAATAAATCGCCTAGTACTTTCTTCTCCTGTTATCGCTGCGGGAAGCTGCATTCAAATATACACCTCTTCAGGGAAAATGTAGCATTACATAAATAGCTATTCATCTACAGCATGGACGTGCCGTGTCGGCCACAGCAGGACTTCATAGAAGGGGTCCCTCTGACATTCTGGTATATAGAGGCACCCCCTTCTATGACATCCAAGGAAAGGGGTTTTGTCCTAAATCAATCTCTCTTTAAATTTGAGAGCAGTAAGTCTCAGACACGGCATATCAATTCATGCAAACAGATTTACAAATTGGCAAAACTCTAGAATAGTTTTCATGTTTATGTCCCTAGTCTGTTACTCAAGAAAAGCTTTGAGGGTGGAAATGTTCGTAATTTATCCTGCTAGCAGAATTTTTTTTTTAATTATTATTAACCCTTGGGCTGTTGCATGAACAGTAGCATGAATATAAAAACATAACCTTTGGGTCTTTCCCTGCTTAGTCATCCTTCTGATTCTTCTTGTGAAACCAGTGTCACATAAAAGTACTAACCTCATTCTCCGTTCATTATGACCCTCGACAATAAATCAACAAGGAAAAGGTAAATGGTGAAAGAGTTTGGAACTTTACTCCTATGCCATGATTAATTGTGGCATAATGTCTTTAGCATTTGCGTAAGGTTTCATTGGGAGCATAAAAAGTTCCTTGAGCCTCTGAGTTGCCAATAGCTTGCTGGCATGATATGTGTAAAGCCAGATGCTGCAATGTCGTTTTTACGCTGCTTAGGATACTGCGGAGGTTTAGTGTGATATTGGAATTTAGTGCTGCCATGGGTAATGAGCGCGGTTCTTTATGATGACTGAACACAAGGTTGTTCGTTCTTCCTCTCTAATATAATTACCAAAACCTTTGTTTTATTTAAAGGACTGATTGACGTGCTAAATATCCTAGTACCATATTTGGCTTATTTTTGGATTTATGAGGTAATTCCATTTGATACTGAATTATAAATTTCTCTCCAGAGAGACAAAGAATAAGGTTTATGGATCACTGGATATTAACTGGCTTTAGTTTCATGTTTCTTTTTAGTAGCAATTTCATTTCGGGGCAATATCTGATTTTGAAGAGTGAAAGGGATTTTCGAAATTTCCCCAAGAAAAAAATAAAAATAAAAAATCGCTTACATTAATTTCTGAATATTTTGACGACATGCACACACTATTTCACCCAATAAAAAGCTGCTTACCGATCACGTCGTGCGCAGTTAGTTTATATCCATTTCTTGTCTTGGTTTACTCAGCTTCTTGCTGAGACTACATTTCCCTGCATGCCTTGCATGCTCTAAGGGGCGTGCATTAGGCTCCTCCCTTTAGTTCATCTATGCCTTCCACGCTGACATCCTGCCCCGTTGCAATAACCATGGTCAAATAAAGTCCTGTCCCCCATCCCCCCCCCCAATTTTCTAATTCTTCCCTGAGTTTTACCCTGTCTTTTCAAAGTTGTGCATCCTTCCTCTAGTTCTTCCGTATCTCACCGTTAGACACTGCCAACTTCCTGCCCCATCCAGTGGCTCTTCCAATTGCAGTGACTCCAAAATGCATCCCACTATCCGCTTCAGAATAAACTCCGCTCCTATTTTCCAAGTGCAGCAGAATGAATTGAGCATGCGTGTGCCATACAGTAAACAAATGGGAGTTGTGCATACACGGTCCCCGCTGGGAAGCGCGCATACGGGGTTCATGCAATAAAAGGGGATGGGGAGCGTGAATGTGCGTGCACAGCTGTTGAGCGAAACTTCACTAGTGCCATTTCGTATACCGGGATAGGACTTTGGGGTCTTCGACTATGTGATTTGGTATGCAATATTTAACTAGAGGATGAAAAAATGTGACGTCAAAACATGTGAGGAGTGGGGAGAGCAGAAAATGGAAACGCATCAGTAAATATAAGTAAATTATACATTTTGTCATGGGAAAGAGTTTATAATCAGGGACATTTATAAAAATGTAACTGAAAACTCCTTTAAAAAAATACATCCCTATTACTGTGCATAGGAAGACATCTGTCAACCAGCAGAGAGGGGGATATGGCTAGTGGCACCTCCTGAATACATCTGACTCCTCTCTGGCAGTGCTGCCCGGACTCTGGATGTAAGTTCTCCGAAACGGCTTCACTTAAGCAAATAAGAGACAGACGGCTGAAATCAGTGATGGCCGCATAATGTGGAATACCGCTTCCATTTAGCAAAGCCTTACTTGCATTTACTTTTATCTTTAAACTAGTGTCATATATGTGGCCATATTCTGTTAAAGTTATGTCTGGGTTAGAAGTCAAATTCCCTTTCATGCTTATGGAGAAAAAAAATTGTTGTCATAGTTGCCATGGCAATCTATTGATTCCCGGTCCACCTCTAAAATTTAACATCTACTAGTTTACTCCTAATTTATCGAAACCTAATCCAACAATGTCTTACGGCGGAATACCATGGCAACGCATAAAGAACTGATTGTCTGTAGCCTCCCAGGATCTACACTGCTCATAGTCGTCTTGTTAGCTATAGGTGAGAAGAATGAGTAGGGATAAAAAAAAGTTTCATAATATACCAATTATAAAGTACAACTGTACAATTATACAAACCTGAAAAGTTTCGTCGTTTTAAGTATAGTTTGTTTAATGCGATTTAGTTTAGTCTGTGTAACAAACTCCAGCTGTATAAATCCTGTCACGCGTGTTTGAGAAGTTCTCCTGCACATTCCTTCATTTCATTTTGTCTAACCTAAGACTCCTGTCTGCTTGAGGCAGTAAGAACGGCCAATTTTTCCTTGGTATCCACCCCCTCCTTCCTCTGTCACATGACCATATTATGCGAAACAAAAATAAACGACTTTGCTATCCTTTGTCATACATTTATGTTTTACTAGCATGAAGCTGGTTACATAGTGGTCCTCATCTGGCAGGGGCCCCAATAATTTGGTAAAAATAAATTGTTCCCATTATACCAAAACAAATCCCTACTAAACCTCCTATTTATAACTCCGCGCTTCTGCTCCCACACAAACTTTTCCTTCCCCTTTTGAGCTGTTGGTTTACATTTGTTTTATTCCCCTTGTGATATACATTTTTCTTCTCTGGAAAATACTTTTTCTCTATGGTAGAAAAGGTTACAGTGCCTCTTTGACCTGTTTTTGTGGAACATTACTTACACTTATATTTCCTAGGTGCCCTGTGCACCCTACCTAGTTATTACATCTTTTATATTAAATGTCATCATGTCTTAAAACATTTGCGTTAGTTTATACAGTATTTAAAATCTCTGCATGAATGTCTTATATTCTTTGCAAACCTTTTAAAAATGCTGAACTTATTTGCTATTATTTAAAAAGTGAGAACACGCCATCCCCCAAACTCCCCTTTTTAAAGCAGAATAAAAAATCTTTGGGGGACGACCTAGATTAATAATTGGTACTTGCCTAACAGTCCTCCAGCACTGATCAGACTATTGGGGCAGATTTACTACTGCCGTCTAAGATTTAGATCGCATAAACTTCGACCAGGCAGATGGGACAAATTTATCACAGCGGCTTAGGATGAATTTGGCACATCTTGTTAGACACTTTAAACTTCCTTATACCATTATTTTGTCTTGTTCATTATAGTTTCGGTGCTGGATTTATTTATCATTGTACTTTAGGAATGTTAGAAACTATAATTGTATCATAAACTTGAAAAAAAAAATGTGACAAACTTTTTATTCAATGCCACTTTAAAGAGGCTCTGTCACCACATAAGTGCCCTATCTCCTACATAAGGAGATGGGCGCTGCAATGTAGGTGACATTAATGCTATTTATTTAGAAAAACGATCTGTACAACGCCCACTTGGTCTAAAGTAAAACGCCCAGTTGGTCATTAAGAAACTAATTAGCATAATGCTAAAAATCGCTCATAAAGTGGTAAAAATCGTTTTTCTAAATAAAAACCACTGCTGTCATCTACATTATAGCGCCCATCTCCTTATGTAGGAGATAGGGCACTTTTATAATGTGGTGACAGTCTCTTTAAGTAATAGGAGAAAAATCTTATTATTCTTTGAACTTGGTGGCAGCTTCCGAACAGGCTGACAGTCTCTAAGCTTTATTTTGTCTGCAGAATAATGTAGCCAAGGTCTAAATCTTATTTTAAAAGAAACTTATACAGTAAAATCTGTCTATATATGTTCTACAAATATAAATTGCAATAACTAACTCAATATTGAAGCTAATGTAAAAAACAACAAGTCTACTACGCTATTGTTTCCGCAAAAAAACCCAGACACTTGACGGAACGGAAACCAACTGTAACAGAAGCACTACCATTGAAATCAGTGGAAATGCAAACGAAAGCTTGCGTTCGGCTCTCCGTTCATTGCTCCCTCTGACGGAAAGGTCGAACGGAACCGATGAACGAGGGCGCCAATTTGGTCTAGAGAACAGTTTAAACTCATTACATTCATGGAAACCATCATCAAGAAGTGAAACCACACACCACCTGGTAATACAGTTGTAGCAGCTGTGGACATTACCCATCATAAAAGTCCAGCAAAAGCTATTGTCTATTATAGCCAAGGTCCATCTTCAGCAACAACAGTGCTACTTCTACCCATGTTACCTCTTTCTTCGAATGCTAAAAACCTCCATACAGAAGTTGTAAAGTTAGGTTTTACATTTAAATCTGCTTCTGGCTATGGAGTGCCACTCTCTACTTCATTGCTGGTGCAAGCAGCTGTTTGTACTTGAACTTCTTCATGGATTTTTTCAGCAGTCATATCCGTACTGACAATAATTCACAATGATCTATTTTGTTTTTGAATGTTCTTCCTCCGGTGACAGATTGCGACAGAAAACGTTGGCCCCTCTGATTACTTGCCTACTTGACAAAGGATGGGTTGGCACCTGTGTACTTGCTAATACTACAATATTGAAAAGTTGTGTTATTGTTGAAATAATATACATACCGTTATACCACGCAAACCTGCTGTACATTAACCGCTGTTCTGGTTGCACAGCTGCACAAAATTGACGGGGTTACATCCTACATATGTCCCTTAGTAAGACGAGAGCAGTGATGTGGAAGTGGCACTATACTCCTGCCAAATAGAGACATGCCTGCATAGGATGTCACGGTTGGCCAGCAAACTGCCCTTTGGTAGCCAAAATAATGGCTAGCTAATTTTTAAGAGCCTCAGTCATGGGAGCATAGAAGCAAGCCCGTACTTGGGATCCTTGATTGACTCAACGAATACTGGACACTTGTATGTCACGAGGCCAACGAGCAACATGTGACACTTGAGCCAGACTGTGACCACATTTGGTATATATCCTGGAAAAGGTTGTTTTTTCAGCCAGAGAGGATCAGAAGTCAAGTTATTGTTCATAGTTAAAATGGCAAAGGCTTTATTATGGGCAACTTATTATTTATGCGTAAACTTACAATTTATAGTGCTATTATTAAAGGGGTTTTCCCATTGTTTATTATGGCATATCGCTAGGATATGCAATAACATTATAATCAGTTGGGATGCAACCTCTGAGGGAAGAGTTCACGGTCCTTTAGACACGTATCATGCACAGCAGCGCTCCCAGCCACCTGAAACACCGTTCCATTCATACCTCCTGCTATGCTGGCAAAATCGGTAAAGGAGCCGCAGTGCTTTAAATAGCATTGCACCCTTTCATTAAAAGGAACTGTGGGTGCCCCGGCAGTTGGAACCCAATCAATCAACAGGTTATTGGAAAACCCTTTTAATCCAGTAAATCTATAGTTTAATAGCAGCTCAATAGAAAGCAATGGATTATTTAGGGGCCTTAAAAAAATAAATAAAGAATTCATACATTTGGGCAGATAAAGTGAGTGCATGTTACTTTACTAAACAGAATAAGTACAATACATGGAGAAAGCTATGCTGGTAATTCTTTGAAAGTATTTCTTGTAGCATTAATCATATTAGTTATTTTCGGCGTCGCATTACCTTCCCAAGCCACGTTTGTTTTAATACCAATTCTAATGATTCTAATGTAGTCAGAGAAGTAAAGTGTGACGTGATGCAATTTCTATCTATGATTTCTACGTGATGCCTGTTTTTAGAACCATGAATATCTTAACACAATCACCTTGCTGGTCTCCGTTGCGCTGTTAGACGTCAAATACCACGAACATGCAGTCAAAACTTCTAACCGTTTCCGATGCGCTGACCATACACCTCTGCTATTTTGGTTTGCGTCCCAGACCAACATAAGAGTGTGCAACTGGAATTGCATCCTGCATGGCCTTTTGCCATTCTCAACAAAACATGTCCAAGATATTTCCTCAAAAATAACTTCTACCATTTATTTCCTTAATAATACATTAACTTAGATCACATTCAGAACATTTAACAACATTCAAATTTGTTTCTACTTTGTAAAACTTGTTCTGGTAATTTTGGCTGTAGCTTACAGTCTTTAGGGACATGGAACTAAACTGTATCATAACCTTTGTTTTAATGGCAAAATTCCAGAAGGGACCATGATAACTAATACAAATCTGCTACGTATCATTTATAATTATTTAGCATTGCTACAGCTTAACTCACAAACCTTTACATCTGATGACCTAGATCATAGTACACAGGTGGTTAAGCCCCTTTTTACAGCGGCCGATATTCGGCCGGTACAGCGAGACATCGTTGATCGGCGCTCGTTTGCTGATGTCACACGGAGCTATGGATGGGGACGAGCGGTCGTTACTCCCATCGCTCGTCCCCATACGTTATGTCGGCAGGGTGTCTCCCTATTTACACGTCTGCCCGATAATCACCCAGTGTAAATCCCCCTATAGAAGGATTTATACCACTTTAGGACTATCCTTCCAGTTTCTTGAATCTATCAGCAGAGATAAGCACTGCTTTCTTAACTTTTACTCCACCACACATTTCCATACAAAGAACAAGCATACATGGTAAACTGGCACCTTTTTGTTTGAAGGGGTTGTCTGTTTACTTAAAAATTGGCCCAACCTGGGCGATTATCGGGCAGACAAGCGTTCATTGAACCCTCGTTCCCGAGAATTGCCCTGTGTAAACAGGGCAGCGATCGGCAGATGATGATCAGTGAAATATTATCGTCGTCGGCAGCACATCTCTCTGGGTAAACAGGGAGACCTGCTGCCGACGTGATAATGTATGGGGACGAGCGATCGGAGTAACGACCGCTCGTCCCCATCCATAGCTCCGTGTGACAGGAGCAAGCAAGCGCTCATCAACTATGCCTCGTTGATCGGAGCTCGCTGCATCGGCCGAATATCAGAATATCAGTGCTTTTTTTTCAGAAGCAAAATAAAAGTCAACATTGCAGTATAATAACCTTCTGAAATCCCTTGCCCCTACCACATGTCTGTTACTACTGAGCATTTCCTTTTGGTTCTGTAATGACACATCCATGTAATGTCACTTGGCCAAGTCCTCCAATAGTAGTAGAAATGGTGACTTTTTTTGTCTATAGGGATGAGATGTCCACAGCTGCAATTGGAGGATGCAACCATGTGTTGTGACATCACGTTGACTGAGTGTCACAGGAGCTAAAGGAGTGAGAGACAGATGAATATTTGAGATGTTTAGTACGTTGCATTTTATTGGTTGTTTTGTTTTTTAATTTCCAATCGGTTGGGCCAGTTTTTATATTGCCAGAAGCCTATTTAAAGGCATCACCTAAAATAACGTGAATTAGAAAAGTCCACTGAATAGAGCCTTTAAAAAGCAAGAATTTACATTTTACAAGTGAAGTTCTACTCTGTTTTGTACAATATAATAAATGTACATCACTTATTATTTTATGAGTATTGTATGTGATGGTCCATGGAAAATAGTCCCAAGCTTTATTTTTAATAGTCTAGAATCTGACCAGGGGAAAGTGTTGGTCTCTGATGGGGGTGGAAAGCAGGTAGAGATTAGCGTGATTCATAGGGTCAAAACACATCAACAATACCATCATGATTCCCCTGTGTAAATTATGGGGCCCTCGCAACCCCAAGCACAGGCTGCTGCTGCGACTGGAACACCCCCCCCCCTTATTCATTGCACTGATATTAAACTGTATTTTCTGACTTCATGGGCATGTAGTAAGTTTGCTCTTTGTGGCAAGTTAATAGGAGTGTGATTTTGTTTGCACGAGTGAAGCCTGTTCTGTCCTGTGGAATAAATAAAAGTAATAAATGCTGTAACGTTGGCCTACATTCACTAATTTGTGATCCGCAAGACTGGAATGCAAAAATATTTTAATTAATGTATTTATAGCAGAGAGGTGTGTGTGTGTGTGTGTGTGTGTGTGTGTGTGTATATATATATATATATATATATATATATATATTTGTAAGGGTATGTTCACGCGCAGTGAGCAAAATCATCTGAAAACACGGAGCTGTTTTCAAACGAAAACAGCTCCTGATTTTCAGAAGTTTTTTTAACAACTCGCGTTTTTTGCGGCATTTTTATGGCCGGTGTTGGAGCTGTTTTTCAATGGAGTCAATGAAAAACGCCTCCAAAAACATCCCGAGAAGCGTCCTGCACTTCTTTTGACGAGCCATCATTTTACGCGCCGTATTTTGACAGCGACGCGCAAAATAAAGGCTCGTGGGAACAGAACATCGGAATTCCCATTGAAATCAATGGGCAGATGTTTGTAGGCGTATTAGCGCCGTTATTTCAGGTGTAATTTGAGGCGTAAAACGCCCGAATTATGTCTGAAACCACTGCATGTGAACATACCACTAAGGCTGGATTCACACGAGCATGTTCGGTCCATAAAGGACTGAACATATTTCGGCCGCAAGTCCCGGACCGAACACACTGCAGGGAGCCAGTCTACTAGCATCATAGTTATGTACGACACTAGGAGTCCCTGCCTCTCCGTGGAACTACTGTCCCGTACTTATATGAAGTTCACTACTCACCATTTTATATATTCTCAAATAGATTTGTATAACAAAGCAGCTCCGTTTGCAATTACATTTTCTGTGAAGTAATGCATCTGTAGATACTTTAAAGAGGCTCTGTCACCAGATTTTGCAAGCCCTATCTGCTATTGCAGCAGATAGGCGCTGCAATGTAGATTACAGTAACGTTTTTATTTTTAAAAAACGAGCATTTTTGGCCAAGTTATGACCATTTTCGTATTTATGCAAATGAGGCTTGCAAAAGTCCAAGTGGGCGTGTTTAAAGTAAAAGTACAACTGGGCGTGTATTATGTGCGTACATCGGGGCGTGTTTACTACTTTTACTAGCTGGGCGTTCTGACGAGAAGTATCATCCACTTCTCTTCAGAACGCCCAGCTTCTGGCAGTGCAGACACAGCGTGTTCTCAAGAGATCACGCTGTGTCGTCACTCACAGGTCCTGCATCGTGTCAGACGAGCGAGGACACATCGGCACCAGAGGCTACAGATGATTCTGCAGCAGCATCGGCGTTTGCAGGTAAGTCGATGTAGCTACTTACCTGCAAATGCTGATGCTGCTGCAGAATTAACTGTAGCCTCTGGTGCCGACACGATGCAGGACCTGTGAGTGACGTCACAGATCTGCACTGCCAGAAGCTGGGCGTTCTGAAGAGAAGTGGATGATACTTCTCGTCAGAACGCCCAGCTAGTAAAAGTAGTAAACACGCCCCGATGTACGCACATAATACACGCCCAGTTGTACTTTTACTTTAAACACACCCACTTGGACTTTTGCAAGCCTCATTTGCATAAATACGAAAATGGTCATAACTTGGCCAAAAATGCTCGTTTTTTAAAAATAAAAACGTTACTGTAATCTACATTGCAGTGTCTATCTGCTGCAATAGCAGATAGGGCTTGCAAAATCTGGTGACAGAGCCTCTTTAAGCTTGAAATGGTTAAATAGCTGTCTTTTTTTGTTGCTGAGGTTGCATTTTTGCACTTACAAGTTAAAGCATAACCTATACGTTGTTGGAACAATTAATCCTAATGTAACATATGCGTTGGAATTTTTGGCATTTCATAGAAAGCAATGTTGTGCACGTGTACAACTATGAATACCAATGTGTAGCTGTGTGCAGAGCATGCAGTCTCCTTCCAGCGATATATCTCTGTTTGCTTTATTTACATATCTTCTAGATGACATTAATATGTTTCTATTGCATGTACATAACTAGCAAGAGCCTAAAGATAAATCGTTTATCTGCAATGAAGGAAGCCTCCACAGTACGTGCCCTATACACATTAAACAAATGTCCTCTCCACCATGGAGCAACTTTACTTTCAAGGCTTTACTGAGGGTACTTCCACATGTGCCATTTTAATGTTTTTTCAATTCTGTTCGCCAATACCAGGTGTGTATCGTAAAGGGAGTGTAAGTATATAGAAATTTTTTTTTTTTTTTAAATATAAATCCGCTCCACATGTAAAAGTATTCTTTAATGTTCCAGGACTCCGGAAGATGAACCGTTAAGCATAGACCGCAGACACGGACATTTTTTGGTGGCTCATGGAGTCCTGTACAGGTGCCTTATCTATGGAGCTATTCTCACCTAGAAGCATTGTTCTAGTGGACATGCCAAAAATTATTATTTATTTTTTTATATAAAAATGGAGAACAAGAGACTTCCGGGGGCGGGGCATCGTGAATGGCCGCTTTTAGAAGGAGCTCCTCTGTGGCCTGATACCATCCAGGCTGTATCTTGGCCATCCTGCCTCGGGGGACATTGCGGGCAATTCCCCTGACACGGGGGGTTTGGAGATACCCCAGAGTGACCCTGATTTGGATCGCCCCAGAGCCGTGGGCGGTGGAGCCCCCGATAGAAGCGCGAGCGTCCCTGGCCCCGTCACGCTGCAGACCGATTAAGGCCCGGCGGGAGACGAGCCTTGGCTTTGGGTCTCCCCCTGCTAGGGGAGACTGTGGAACGGGGTGACCCGATATCAGGAGTGGTCCCACAGCTGGCACTGACCTTACCTGGGTCTTCTGCTGAAGAGGATTCTCCCGGCGGCCATCTTGGAGGAGGCGAGACTCGGCCGGACCGCAGCTGGACAGCACCCACATCACACGGCCGATAAGGAGAGTGGAGGAAGCGAGGTCATAAGTGGGGAGGGAGTTCTTCCCTGTGGACTGCTCCGTGACCCCCCGATTGGCCATCATTGTACCCCGACGGGCGCTGCTGGCCTAGAGAGGGAGGATCCCGGCCGCCATCTTGTGCGAGGCAAATCTCGCGCGAGGCTACGCCACGGCCGCCATCTTGTGGAGGGTGAAGGCAGCTGTTGCCTGATAAGCAAAGTACTGGGAGCGGGAGGAGAAGTGGGGCAGACCCCAGGTGAGGAGTGTGGACCCCACATAGCCAAGTTGTGACCCCGGACGATATTTTGTGTGGAGCGATACCCACGTGAAAAGACCCAGGCACAATCTCGCGGGTGGCATCGCTGGGCCTGACGGCCGTTCTTACTGTCCAGGGAACTGTATACACATCGCACGGGGGGAGAAACCCCGGTGTAATCCCCAGCCAGGGACTATTCAGCGCGACTCTCCTAACTGTGTGGAATATGTAGGTTTACGTCAACATTGTAGGAAGAATCTAGGATTTATTGCACTTCAGAAACTTCCCTTTTGACTCGCCTTAGTTCACTTCACCGTTTGCATGGGACATTGTTTGCTGAACCCACTATGTTTCGTTTTAAAGATCCCTCCAAACCCCTGCACATGCTGATAGATCTGTAAAGATGTAAAGTTCTGTGGGCTACTTTCCTTCTATTTGCCTCTGCTGCCTGTTCATTGTCTGTAAAATCTCTCGTGCCATTCCCCTGACAGGGGAGCGTGACATGGACAAATATTTGACGAAATCTTTGAGAGATCAACCTACCCGCTCTTGTGCCGCCCGGACGCCTGGGATACCCCCGTCCTCCAAAATGCAGAAATCCAAAACCCACATGAAGGGGGGATAAGCAGACTCCCAGATCTTCTTCCAATAGAGGTTCCAGCTCTCAAAATCAGTTCTCCCCAGAAATTCTTCCTGATGATGATGTCACGCCACCCAGACTAACCCCACAAAACAGTCCTTCGCATGACTCGGAAACTGACTCACTTCAAGCGACCTTAGTGGCACAGGAGGTCTCCAAACTTCTGCTGCCTCTCTTCGACAAGCGGCTGGATATCTTGCATACCTCCATAAACTGTGCATTGGCGCAAATCACTTTGAACGCTCAAAAAATAGCAGATATGGAAACACTGTTTAATACAGCGGAAGACTCTATCGCCACAATGGAGGTTGCATTACGACAAAGTCAAGCTACATCCCAAGCCCTGAGAGACAAACTGGATGACCTAGAAAATAGGGATTGGCGTAGCAATTTGCGCTTCGTGGGCATCCCTGAAAGCGTGACGATCGACCAGCTACTGGACTACATCACCAAAGATATACCCACAGCACTCCACATTGCCCTGGGGCGCGACCCCCTCATGATTGAGAGAGTGCATAGGTTGGGACCGCCGAGGGCTCGGGGGAATGTGGGAGACAATAGGCCACGTCCAGTGATCGCCAAGTACTTACACTGGGCGATAAAAAGAGTCTCGAGAGCATACAGGCAGCAGGGGGATCTTCACATGAATAACTCCAAAATCCTGATTTTCCAAGATTACTCGGCGACGTTCGCTCAGAAGAGAAAAGCCTTCGCTCCAATTTGCCGCCTGTTGCACGACCAGAACACCCGATTTCGGCTCCTCTTCCCTGCCAAGCTGAAAGTGCAAATGAGGGACCGTACGCTGATGTTTGAGGATCCGGTCCTGGCCCGCAGGGGCCTCCATCTGGAAATGCGGGATGAAGGATAATGACGTCCTTTTGAGAGAAAGTTAGCCCTCCTACTTATGGACATGTGCTTACTTCGCTCGCTTTGGCGAATTAATGCGCAACCTGCGGCAGTTGTGTTCATAGCAGAACACCAGTTACTTGTAAAGGCCGTTATAATTTTTGTTGTTACTATGTTTTTTTTGTGTTACTTATGCTCGCTCATGTATTTTATCCTTTTTCAGGTGATGGGAGGCGTGACTCCCGTTTGTAATGGCATTAGTGGGAAGGGGCTGTACTCGCGGCTCGCTGGGACCGTGGGGTGCAGCATCTGGCTTTCACTACCTTTGACCCGAATCTACCACCTCGACACAGGATGAGTACCCCAAACACACTACACCCTGACACTTTTAGTACCCACCCTCATATTAAATTCCTCTCCTGGAATGTAGCAGGATTGAACACGCCCCTGAAGAGGAAAAAAGTGCTTAATCATCTCAAAAGACTCTCCCCTGACATTATTTTTCTTCAGGAGACTCACTGGAGATCAGGCACGCAAAGCAACTTGAAAGCCCCATGACTAGCGGATTGCCTTTCTGCCTCACATTCTTCCTCTTCGCGGGGGGTCGCGACACTTTTCAGAAGGGACATCCAATACACGGTGGAGAACTCAATAGCGGACCCCCAGGGCAGGTACCTAATACTACAGGTCTTAATAGCCGGGATAGCATATTTACTGGTAAACATTTATGCCCCTAATTACGACCAACAAAGCTTTTTCCCAGAGATTCTAAAAATCATAACGAGCTCTCCCGACTGTCGCTTAATAATTGGAGGCGACTTCAATCTTGCACAATGCCCCGCACTAGACAGATCCCCTTCTACATCTCAGTCCCAGGTAGCGACCGCCTCCCTCACTCTTCTCATTGACTCCCTTAATGTGTGCGATCCCTGGAGGGTGATGGATTCTGGGGCAAGAGAATACACGTGTCATTCTGTAACCCATAAAACATTTTCCCGTATTGACTACTTTCTGATATACTCCCCCCTGTTTGAGTCACATTACTCATCACGTATACATCCAGTCACCATATCGGACCATGCTCCAATTACAATGTCATTATCCTTATCCCCATCCAATGTGAGAACCAGAATTTGGAGATTTCCTGTGTACATGGCAGATTGTGATGACTTTAAACAGTATTTCCAAACATATTAGAGTCAATTCTTGGACGACAACATCTCTCATACTGATTATTCCCCCTTGTTGTGGGCGACTTCCAAGGCTGTAATGCGAGGTCATGTCATCCGCTATCTGTCCCGTAGGCGGAAAACGGGAAGGGAACGCTTTGACGCCTTACATAAGGCATTACTGACCGCTCAGCGCACATATGCAGCAGATTCTTCTGCGTATAACCAAAATGTTTATCAGACGTCTAGGCATCTTTTGGACACATTTGTCCATGATGAATCCCATTGGCAGGTAAAAAACACGGATAATACATTTTATAGATGGGGGAATAGAACTGGAAAACTACTCGCCACCCTAACTAAGCAAAAACGTCCATTTAAACCCATCTTATCCCTGCGGCACCCTACCACCGGCTCTCTTGTCACTGATGCTTCTGATATAGCGCAGATTTTCTCTGACTATTATGAAGACCTTTATAGAGCGGCCCCGGCCTCTATCCCAGATATCAATACATTTCTGGACACCATAAATTTGCCCTCCATATCTGAAGCTCCGCAATCTTTGCTGAATTCGGACATACAGGAGGAGGAAGTGAGAAGAGCTATCTCTCTGACCTCCAACGGCAAAACACCGGGTCCGGATGGATTCCCGGCCGAATATTATAAAATCCTGGCCCCCCAAATAATCCTCACTCTCACTAATTTATTTAACGATGCCTTTATACGTCAAATGCCCATTGACCGATTTACAGAGTCTCGCACAGTTCTCTTACCAAAACCAAATAAAGACCCGTCTCTGGCCCAATCTTATCGGCCAATTTCACTACTCAATCAAGACTATAAATTATTTGCAAGGATATTGGCTGATGGACTCCAGGTTGTTCTCCCCGACCTTTTATGCGAAGCTCAAATGGGTTTCACACAAGGCAGGACTAGCATCAAGAGTATAAGATCAGCTGTTGCTGCCACAGTCATGGCGCAGGAGCAAGATTAACCGGTTAACATGCTGATGAGCCTTGACGCTGAGAAGGCCTTTGACACTGTCGCCTGGCCTTTTCTCGATGAGGTAATGGAGCGAACGAGCCTTGGATTGACTATTACTCAATTCCTGCAATCCCTTCGTGTTGGGTGTGCGACTAGTGTGACGGTCAATGGGCATAACACGGCTCCGATAGATATTTTTAGGGGCACCAAGCAGGGATGTCCCCTATCCCCCCTCCTTTTTAATCTCACCTTAGACCCCCTCTTGCGTCATCTTTCCAAGACATCTACTTTTCGGGGCATCAAATTATGTAATATAGAATTAAAAGTGGCCCCTTTTGCTGACAATATTTTACTAGCAGTTTCTAACCCCAAACAGGTTCTAGATCTTCTTTTGTGTGAATTGGAGGGGGTGGGGCGACTGTTGGGTTACACTCTGAACCTAGATAAGACAGAAGCGATGTTACTGAAAGGCCCTTCCACACCCCAGTGGTCACGCAAATTCCCATTTAAATGGAAGTCTCAGGCCCTCACATATCTAGGAGTTCGAATCACGAAACGCCCGTCCGCACTTTATAGCGCCAACATATCGCACTATATAACGGAACTGAAGAAGACGCTCCTCTCCTGGAAACACTTTACGCTATCTTACCTGGGCAGGGCTAATCTACTCAAAATGACAGAATTCCCACGCCTTTTGTACCTCTTCCACACTCTTCCAATTTACCTCACATCCAAAGACGAGCGCAGAATTAACTATCTTTACAGAACCTTTATCTGGGGTGGGAAAAGATCTAGAATAGCCTATATCATCCTGCAACAGCCCAGGGGTAACGGGGGTATTAACTTCCCCAATATTAAACACTACAATCTAGCAGCTTTATATCGGTATATCTCTGATTGGATCCACAACACCTCCGTATACACCTCCTCACCTCTAGACTCGGCATTGTTCATGGGGAATGCTTTATCGGGACTCTTGCATCTTCCTTATGGGACCTTGACGAGGGAAACAAGGGCCAACCCCTTACTATTTACTACATGGAAGGCATGGCAGAAGATAAGATCTCTTTTTTTCATCTTTCTCCTCTGCTATCTCTTCATATGCCCTTGGTATGTAACCCTGACTTTCAGAATGGTAACCCTGATGCTGTCTTTCACAGATGGTACAGGCTGGGGCTCACTTCTGTGGGGCAGTTTGTGAGTATAGAAGAGCGTAGGATGTTTTCCTTTACAGAATTATGTTCTAAATTTCCGGATCACCAGATTTATCTCTTTAGCTATCTGCAAGTTAAAAGCTACTTAACAAAGATATTACCACTTCTGCCTGATCAAGAATGGAACCCATACTTGCGACATCATTTTTCAAAACAAAATTATCTCTGGGGTCAAATCACTCGTAATTATCAATTTATCCATGTTCCCTTAGATTACTCTCAAACCCAATTCCCCCCCTAACCAAATGGCAAACAGATGACCAAACGCTCATCTACACAACCATTTTAGTGGCCTTGATACAGGCACATAAATTTCTCCCTTCTGCACGTTTCCTGGAGATGAGATTGAAGGTCTCCCGTAGGTCATATCTAACACCGCATATAGGGCATAAAATTGGCATCTATCCCACCTCGCATTGCTTCAAATGCCACACACCTGAGCCTAACCTATAATCTGGTGATAGGGTTCTGCCTTAACTTAAAGAGGCTCTATCACCAGATTTATAAGTGCCCTATCTCCTACATAATCTGATTGGCGCTACAATGTAGATAACAGTGGTTTTTATTTTGAAAAACGATCATTTTTGAGCAAGTTATGAGCAATTTTAGATTTATGCTAATTAGTTCATAGACAACTGGGCGTGTTTTTACTTTTTACTAACTGGGCGTTGTGGAGAGAAGTGTATGACGCTGACCAATCAGTGACCAATCCGCATCATACACTTCTCATTGTTCCAGCCCAGCTTCTTTCACTGCACAATCACACTGTAACAATGGGCTGGAACAATGAGAAGTGTATGACACTGATTGGTCAGCGTCATACACTCTGTGCAATGCCCAGTTGGTAAAAAGTAAAAACACGCCCAGTTGTCTATTTACAAATTCGCATAAATCTAAAATTGCTCATAACTTGCTCAAAAATGATAGTTTTTCAAAATAAAAACCACTGTTATCTACATTACAGCGCCGATCAGATTATGTAGAAGATAGGCTCTGTCACCAGATTATAAATGCCCTATTTAAAGAGGCTCTGTCACCAGATTATAAGTGCCCTATCTCCTACATAAACCAATCGGTGCTGTAATGTAGATAACAGTGGTTTTTGTTTTGAAAAACTAGCATTTTTGGTGCAAGTTATGAACAATTGGGCGTTTTTTTTACTTTTTACCAAGTGGGCGTTTGTAAAGAGACGTGTATGACGCTGACCAATCCGCATCATACACTTCTGTTCACTGCACAGCGTGATCTCGTGAGATCACGCTGTGACAGGACTTCCTCCCACAGGTTCTTCATCCGAGTCATGGAAGACCTGAAAAGACATTGCCTCCAGCCGCTGCAGATTTGGATAAACGTCCTGGCCCGGCTGAAGGCGATGTCTGACTCTGCCATCGCTCCGGTGAAGTAGCTGTGGAAGGAGCAGTGGGATCTCGCGAAATCACGCTGTGCAGTGAAACAAGCTTGAATGAAGAGAAGTGTATGATGCTGATTTGGTCTGACATGTCATTGTGACATGTCAGAAGTTTGGATTGGTGGGGGTCCGAGCACGGAGACTCCCACCAATGACTAGAACGAAGCAGCTGACGCGCTCGTGTGAGCACTCAGCAGCTTCGTGTCTGTTCGGCTTGTCACAACGACATGTCAGACGTTTGTCAAACGTTTAGCTACACTTTAAAAGATATTTGAAAGATACTAAAACTGAGATTCATTTACAGAGATATAGTATACAGTATATTCTATCTGATCTGCTCATTAAAATCTGTGGTGTGATTTTAAGATTGTTTAAGAGTAATGAAACTGAAATAAAAATGTAGTTTTTTTTTTTATTATTGTCATTATAAAGAAGGACCATAGGGAAAGGAGAACAACGTGGGAAAACCATTTGCCAATCTGAGGTGATGAGCAGTCAACCAGAGGTGGTACTATAAAATCCTGAATAGTAGGAAATGCTGATCTTAAGATTGATATTAATAAATACAGAGCTTCTGTAGTACATGCTCTCTCGAGGAGTAATATAAAATGTTTGGCTATGGCTTTTTTTTTTTATAGGAAAAAATAATAATGCTATCCACCAATCTCTGAAGGTTATTAAACTAGGTTTCCAATCTCTATAATTTCAGTTAGAATTTAGAAAATAGTTCTGATGAGAATCAATCAGAAAAAACATTTGTGACATGCTGCCTCACATTGAGCCACATTGAAATCTTAATATTTGCTTTCTATGCGATATTACATATGACATAAAGTAAGATTTTAAAAGTTTTTTAGTGGATGACTTTCCCATTGTTTAGGGGTAGTTCACACACCATTCTTTGGTGCTGATTATGATGCGGAAACTGTCGGAATCTGTGCCAAGAAACGCCCCAAATTGCTCCCCCCATTAATTTTGAATGAGACACAGAGGTTTTTTGGGTTTGTTTTTTTTTTCTTCCGGGGCGGCTTTTGGCCGTTTGCAGAAAAAAAAAAAGCGGCATGCTCTTTCTTTGAGCAGTTAGCGCCTCTGACCTTCCATTGAAATAAACGGGAGGCAGGAAAAATCTACGGTGCTAGTTTATAGTGTTTTTTTTTTTGCTGCAGTTCTTGACCAAAAAAAGTCAGCCTGAAGAAATTTTGAGGCAGATTTTTTTTTTCTGCTTCACAAAAAAAGTGTTCACTGCGTGAGCTACCCCTAACAAGTAAAGATATATTGCTATCGGTAGTGATTTAACTGCCTGTACCCGACCGATCTTCAAAATAAAGCAACGGCAGTGCTATTTTAACAGTGTTTCCTCTCCAGTATTTTCTGCAACTCAGTTCCAATTGAGTGAATGGGGCTGGTTACAATTATCTTCACAGCAGGAGAATAGAAGTGCTGCGGTTACAGGGAAATCCGCAGGATATGCAATAAATACCTCATAGGTGCATGTCCCACATCTAGGACCTGCACCTATCAGGTGAATAGTTCTCTGGTGACCCCTGTTTGGCAAATCCCGGATGCCGCATTTTCCATACATTTCAATATAGAGGTGATTGTGTGATGCCCTCTCCATTTAAGTCTATGGGAGTTGCAGGAAGTGCTGAACGACGGTTAGAATATGCCCTTAGGCGCCATGCACAATACCATAATTTTGATCCACAATTACAGACCGTAATTGCGGATCAAATTACTGTTCCATTGATTTCTATGGCCCACGGACAGCTTTTCTTATATTTATGGGAAGGTGTCCAGGCCGTAGAAAGCATCTGTGAAAAATAGGACATGTCCTATTTTTTGATTTTACGGACTGTGCTCCCATACTTTATAATGGCCCGGGTGACTGTCCGCGGCCGACTGCCCGTAATCACGGTCTGTGATTATGGCTATGGCCGTGTGCAGGGGGCCTTAATATTATATGTTACTGATATGCCATAACATTTTGTGATGTGAATGTCCCTTTAAGTTTTGCAAGAGGACCAAGTGGTAATGAATAGAGTTATGGAGGAATAAAAACACTTCACAGAACTTGTTGCTGTTTATCTGCCATATTTTGAAGTACATACCTGTTCTTTATAAACCTCACTGCACTAAATGGGATTTATTAAAGCCGGCTAAGCTGGACTGGAGAAATACTCCGTTTAACAGTTCCATTATGACATGACCCTTTATGACACAGCTATTGTGAGCTTAATTTGGCCTAGATGTGAGCATCTACTCTATAAATTTAGTTGTAGCATAAGGGGAAGGCACTCATGCAGGGGTGGCACGAGTGCAGAAGTCCTCTCTGTCAAGTGCCATATTGTCAGTCGCTGCAGTTAGACCTGGCAGTTAGACAGGATAAGTGACAGGTAAGCTATGTGGAATAAATATGCAAACTTGCATACATTATAATTATTCCTTTTGGACATTTTATCAGTTTCCTAACAAAAAACCATCACACCATGTTTACTGCCTCACTCATGATTGTAGCTGTTTGTTTACAATCCTACCGCCCATTTATGCCTTTGCTTAACTCTATCCACATCAGTACCTCTCTCTTTCCCTCACCCATGTACAGCTCCGATGCACTATTCACTTTCCTGAATCACTTTAAGGCCGGATTCACACGAGCGTGTTCAGTCCGTGATATACGGTTTGCAGGTCGGCCGCATTTCCCGGACTGAGCACACTGCAGGGAGCCGGACTCCTAGCATTATCGTTATCTATGACGCCAGGAGTCGCTGCCGCGCTGCTGGAAAACTGTCCCGTACTGTAGTCATGTTTTCAGTACAGGACAGTAGCTCCGCGGAGAGGCAGGGACACCTAGCGTCATAGATAACGATGATGCTAGGAGTGTGCTCAGTCCGGGAAATGCGGCCGACCTGCGGACCGTATATCACAGACTGAACACGCTCGTGTGAATCAGACCTAAATCATATCATCCCACTGCTCAACACAAAAGTCACTATTGTAAATCAATGTACAATTTGCATCTCCATTCTCCTGCTATTGGCTGCAGGGGACATCTCTCCCAACCCTGGTCCTCCCTTTTCTTTTCACAAGCTCAACCCCTTAACTGCCACATACAAGGAATGTTAGGGAGATTTGCAGGGTTTCTAAGTCTTCTGTCTCTTAACTGTGCGTTCTTTAATTCTCTGTCTGTGTGCAACAAACTCACCATTATTCACCACTTATTCCTTTCTAACACTCAACCTCCTGGCTATTACAGAAACATTGCTACACCTATCTGACACTGCTCCCCCCTGCTGCTATAATTTATGGTGGTCTCCATTTCTCTCATGCCCCCAGACCTGAGAACAGGCAGGATGGAGGAGTAGGTATACTTCTATCCCCACACTGCACGTTCCAGGTCGTTCCCCCTGTCCACTCATTCACATTTCCCTCTTTTGAAGTCCACACCCTCAGACTCTTTCGCCCACTCTCCCTCCCAGTGGCAGTTGTCCACCGCCCCCCCCCCCCCCCCCCCCGGGCTCACCACGTAAATTCCTGGATCATTTTGCTGCCTGGCTTCCACAATTCGTATCCTCTGAAACACCAACTCCTCATTGGTGACTTTAACGTCCCCATTGATAACCCAATCTCCTCAACTGCCTCCCAGTGTCTATCTTTAACTTCCTCCATATGTCTGTCACAACTTCATAACTCTCCTACACATGAAGACGGGCATTCACTTGACCTGGTCTTAATCTCTGTCTGCTCAGTTTCTGACTTTAATAGTTCTCCTCTCCAGCTCTTTGATCACAACCTTCTCTCCTTAACTATCAAAAATTCTCTGCCTCCACAAGACATGCCTACCCATCAGACATACAGAAATCTACATGCCATTAACATTCAGCAACTTATAGACAGTCTACATTGTCCCCTGTCTCTTCCCTCTCCTGTCCCGATCTGGCCCCCAAACTTTACAATAACACTCTCAAAAATGCTTTGGATGAAGCAGCGCCCCTACACTCCGAACCACCCAGCAAAGACGTCCACAACCCTGGCACACGCCTCAATCCCGCTTTCTTCAGCAGTGCTCGATGTGCCCAACGTCTGGAGAAAATCACGCTGGTCAGCAGACTGCTTCCATTACAAATTTATGCTAAGGGCTTGCAACTCTGCCCTTCACAGAGTTTAAAGACACTGGTCTATCTTGATTTTTTTTTCCTATCTCTTTGACCGCTCGTTAAGTGTGTCATTTGCTGGTTCTACTTCTCCTCTTCCCCTTGCTATCGGGGGTTCCTCAGGGATCAGTCCTAGGTCCGCTTCTCTTTTCTCTCTACATAGCCCCTATTGGACAAACCATCAGCAGATTTGGCTTCCAGTACCATCTCTACACTGATGACGCCCAACTATGTGCCTCTTCCCATGACATCACCCCTGCCCTAATACGAAACACCAGTGATTGTCCACTGTGACGTTTGTGTGGGACTTACAGCAGAGCATATCGAGATCACGCTGTAACCTGTCATTTACAGCGTGATCTCGTGAGATTACGCTTGCTCTGCTATAAGTCCCACACAAACGTTACCGAAGTTTCGGGATTGTGAATAGACATCCCATCCTGGCTGGAAGGAATGTCTATTCACTGTCAAGACACTTCAGTAACGTTAATGTGTCAGTAGAAGACAGCACATAGCGAACAATGCAGTGTCACTATGCGCTGATTAAATGAATGGAGAGAAGTGCATGACTCTGATTGGTCAGTCATACACTCCTCTGTACAACGCCCACTTGGTCTAAAGTAAAAACACGCCCAGTTGGGCATTAAGAATTCATTAGCATAAAGCAAAATCACTCATAACGTGGTAAAAATAGATAGTTTTTCTAAATAAAAAGCACTGCTGTCACCTACATTATAGCGCCGATGTCCTTATGTAGGAGATAGGGCACTTATAATGTGGTGACAAAGCCTCTTTAACAAGCATTTTTTTAAAATTTTGTGTCTCCCTTATTTCCTAACATTGAAGTTCTTGCGAGCAGGGCCCTCACTCCTTGTTTGAATTGTAAGTTCGTTTGGTCAATATGTAAAGTCTGATATTGTCTACAATTCAGGGGATACATTGTACAAAGTGCTGCGAAATATGTTGGCGCTATATAAATAAAGGTAGTTGTTATTATTGTTCACTTATTATGGTATCTGGATTCCAGAATTAGGCCTCGTACCCACTTCAGTTTTTTCTTTCAGGGTGCTATCCGTTTTTGTCACGGATAGCACCCTGAACCCATTCTTTTCAATCGGGCCATGCACACTTTTTAACTATGCGGCCGTTCCGTCAAAACTAGGGCAGGTCCTACTCCTGCCCATTTTTGACGGAACGGTCTCGGCATTCTCATTTTGTCTGTGAAACAACGGACTGCACGCGGAAACATCCGTGTTCAGCCCGTGTGTGACGGGACCGTCCATAACGGCTGTTCAACAGCCGACGGAAGTGTGCATGAGGCCTAAGATTTATTGTAACACCTGAACATATACCTCTCCTATATTTTGTCTGTTATAATATTTTGTGCATTATAACTTTTTTTTCTGCTGAGATTCCTCGTATGACATTTTCGTTTTTTACACCTTTGAAACAGACTACAAATTGCTACATGCAGCAGATATTTTCCTCTGCGGATATGTCGAAGTCCTGGACAAGATTTTGCACCTAATTTTGTTGCATATTTTGCGGTAGAAGTAACCCTTTGCGTTTCAATGGGTGAAATTTGCTGCAAATCCAAACGAAAAAAATCTTCAACAGATAGGGCATGCTGTGGATTTGAAAATCTGGAGCAGATTATTTTTTCCACAGTATATATAGCGAGCATTGTGAAACTTCCATTACTAAGCTATTCTGCTGCATGTGCACGTGGCACTACAGTACATGCTGATCAAGTGGCAGTTTGTTGTCTATTGCAGTGTGTAGTCTTCGTTGTAGTACTAAATACATTTCTTGTAGTTAATAGGGTGTTACAGTAGGGTATGTTCACATAGAGGAGCTTTGCTGGCGGGTTCCGCCGCAAAATTCCGCCTCCCATTCATTTCAATGGGAGTTGGACGCTTCTTTTTCCCGCTAGCTGATTATTTCAGCTAGCGGGACATGATCAAATTGTCTGACCATAACTTTTAGGATTTCACGTTTAAATGGCTTGCTTCAGACTGCACTGTTCTGTTATAACATTTAAGAGAAGTTTAAGATTTCTCAATCCTGGAAAATACTTGTGATAGGGATGATGTTGTGGTTTGGCAAGCTGAATCCTTACGTCATTGGTAATGACAGAGAAATGTAAGATGCAGTGCACAGTCAGAAAATGTGTATGAATGAATTTGCCTTAAAGGGAAGGTGTCATTAATTTTTTTATCATATTGCTTTTAATATGATATTAACAAATTTTATTTGTGTTCTCATGTTTTACTTTTTACTGTGTTTTTACTTTTACTTCTCTATGGGGGCTGCCATTTTTTTTTTCCCATCTCTGTATGTGTCGATTAACGACACATACAGAGATGGAATACGGCATATACAACCCCATAGAGAATGCGAACGGGAGCCGTTCCATTCTCTGAAGCGTACGCCGTCTGTGTGGGAACGGCGCATGCGCCGCTCTCACAAAGCCCAAAACTAAGCTCGTTCGCAGAGCTAAATCCGGCGCCATTTTCATGTGGACCGGAAGCCGCTGCCGGACAGTAAGCTGACGACTTCCGGCCATATGTTCAAGGAAGCGAAGGCGCAAGGAATAGGTGCGGAGGCGGCGGCAGGAGCAGGTAATTTGCTAGTGTATGTGATGTATAGCAGGCATGCTGATAGGAGGATTTAAGAGCATCCTTTCCATGGATTCTTCTAATACTTTGCTTCCTCTCATGTTGAGGAAAAAGACTTATGGCAAGTTAACCAACTTTTCCATAGTCTTCGTATTATAGTATGGAAGGTACTGTATTGGCAGCAGACTGGCGTGTACATTCAACGTTTTCACTTCTTTCAGGTTACTTAATCCATGATTAAATTGGAATAGATTTTTTTAATGGAATCACCCCTGTCTACCTCTTCGTTGGAATACCAAGTGTCCATTTCATGGATGGTCTATCACAGGCAGTTATTGTCTTACCTCAGCAGTAATTGATAGTCATGGGATTTATTAAGGAGGAGTAGATAAGAATAAAAATCAGAAGTCCATGGACGGGTTTACGTTAATGTGTCTCTTCTTATTATAGTATATCTCAGCTTGGATTGTTTGAATGTAAGAACACACACATACCAAAAACCCGACTAAGGCCTGTAATACAGAATTATCTATTTTAAGTATTGGAAAATTATATGAGAGCCATTTATTGTCTATTTGATTTATAAAACACTTGTGGTTTTGTGTGGGTTACAGAGACCGTATTGAGAGAAAGGTATGGGAAACTCGATGATTCATCTGTGTAGAATGGTTTTGTTGGTTCCACAGAGAGATATCACTTACTAAAACCAATGTGTTTTCTTTTAGCCTAGTGCGATAACAAACTTTTTGTGAAAAGGGTGCATAGTATACATTCGGCGGCTGTTTAGCTCTGCTGAATGGGAAATCCTGCTTATAATTTGCATGCCTTATCAATCTATACCCCAGAGGCAATCAAAACCCACTCCTTGTACCTGAATAGGATGGGATAGGAATGTCCCATACTAAGATTAAGATACAATCAAAATGAATGCAAAACCCACTGTATGAGGGGCCAAACAATGGAGGGCTTGATATGCAGGTGCACAAGAGGTGATGGCATTTCTAACAATGGCTTCTGCGTAAACTGAGGAGAAAGTAGATAACCTGTCTTCTTCATTGCTACAAAGAGGAAAGGAATGCATTTCAAATCCTCTGCTCAGTCACTTTGTGCATCGCCCTTTAAAGAAAAGGAGAGATCTGCATCATTTGGATATAATCGTTAAAGTCTGTGTACTATCCACAATGTTATTACTATCAGGATTCTTGTCGGTTACAATGAGGTTGCCACAAGGTACTCCAGTTTTCTTATAAATATGATAAATAGCAGGCTGGATAGTTGTCAAATAATATATAGAAATTGGAAAGTATTGGACATATTAGTGAGAAATGGTAAATGATTACCCATATTGCTGTATGAGACGCAGACTTACGCCTCATTCACACGGCAGGGTTTCCCGGCCGGGTGCCGGCCGTTCATAAATCGGCCGGCACCCGGCTGCATTAGGAATAATAGACACCTAATGGGGCTATTCACACGACCGATTTTTTGACGGCCGGGAAAACCGGCCGTCAAAAAATAGGACATGCTCTTATCTTCGCCCGGGTACCCGGCCGCCCGGCTCCCATAGAAGTCTATGGGGCCGGGTAATACACGGCCATCACCGGGATGTGTCCCGAGTGATGGCCGGGTTTTCCGGAGCTTGCGCTCTATCTCCTCCTCCTCACAGCGCAGAGTGCATGTGAGGAGGAGGAGTTAATGCCATTCTGACGAATGGCATCGCTGTACACTGTGTGGCAGGGCCGGGGTGTACAGCAGGTGGAAGGGAGCGCTGCGCTGGCTCCCTTCCCCTGCTTGAAAAGCACCCTGGCCCGGCGACACCTTCGATGGCGCCGCTAGCAGCTGCAGCTGCTGCTGCGGCTGCTACTACTGTAGCGACGCTACTATAGCAGAGCGGGGAGGTATCTCCCCGTTCTGCTATGTGCTAGCCGCACTTTAGCTCCTTGAAGGAGCGGAATCCCCGTGTTTTCGGGGATTCCGCTCCTGGACAGAGCGCTTGATGTCTCTGTCCATATCTGGGCAGTGACATCAGGGGAAACTCCTGAAGCGGAATCCCCGAACACATGGGGATTCCCCTTCAGGAGTTGCCGCTGATGTCACTGTCCGGATCTGCCCGGCCCGGCACGGATGCAAAACTTAATGCAAACCGGCCGGGCAAAATGGCCGATTTTACCGGCCGACACTCGGGCTCGGGAACGACCCGGTCGTGTGAATCCCGCCTAAGGCTATATTCACACGACCGGGTGTCAAATCAGCCTTGAAAAAGAACTTTTTTTTTTTACATACGGCAATTTGTACCCGTGCAGGACCAGTTTCACTTATCCCTCATAGACTTGTCTATTGAGGGATCCAGGAAAATGGCCAATAGGACGTGTCCTATTTTTTCCTGGGCCGTTCATACGGTCCATTAAAAAAACGGCCATGTGAATAGCCCCGTAGACATGCGTTAATTTTAATGCAGCCTTGTGATGGCCGTTAAAAAAAAAAACAAACGCCCATCACATGTCCGACTTTCCCTGTCGTTTGAATAAGCCCTAAGGTAAATCATAGAGTAGTTTGAGCCTTAGTGACTGCTGTGACTTTTTTTTAGTCCTTGCAGAATAGTATGTTGCATAGCAGCTTATTATACTAAATCATAGGGCTGTTGAACATCCTTAATCATGGGTTTAGTTAGCCATAGCAGGAAAATAGATAAGCGCTGAAGAGAGTCTGTGACGTGGCTGATGGACAAAATCATGGGCAGTTTTTACTATGTATTTATGCCAGTTGTCCGAAGTAAATATATTGAAAAAATTTAGAGTTTGGGCTGAACTCCTCAATGTATTGAAGCCCCTGCTACTTTTTCTGACTAATACGAATAAGGCTTCGTTCACATCTGCGCTAGGGCTACATTCCGTCTGAGATTTACGTCGGAATGGAACCCAGACAGACCCAAACTGAAACCATGGTTTTCCGTTTCCGTCACTATTTATTTCAGTGGTGACGGATCTGGTGCCGATGGTTTCCGTTTGTCTCAGTTGTGCAAGGGTTCCGTCGTTTTGTTAGAATAAATAGCGTGCTCTACTACGGTATTGTTTCCGTCAAAACGACGGAACCCTTGCTCAACTGAGACAAACGGAAACCATTGGCACTGAATCCGTCACCATTGAAATCAATGGTGACGGAAACCTATGGATTCCGTTTGTCAGTCAGGGCTCCATTCCGACGGAATGCTCCGTCGGAACTGAGCCCTGACGCAGATGTGAACGCAGCCTTAAATATTATCATTGTCCGTAGCACATCTCCTTGTGTAAACAGGGAGATGTGCTGCCAACATGATGGAAATGTATGGGGACGATACAAAACATACAAAACGATCATTGTTCCATTTCAAAGGAGCAATGAGCACCGATCGACGGCGCTCATTTTAAAAGTGGTAAACACTGGTGATATCTGCCCGTGTAAAGACATCTTAAGGACTTATTCACACGAGCGTATTTCACGTCCGTGTTACGCACGTTAAAACGACGGACGTCACACGGACCTATGCAATTCAATGGGGCCATTCAGACATTGTGTTTTTCACGCAGCATGTGACCGCTGCGTGAAACTCACTGCATGTCCTATTCCTGTGAGTTTTTTGCGCGTCACGCACCAATTGAAGTCAATGGGTGTGTGAAAATCACGGACAGTATACGGACAGACATCCGTGTGCTGTCAGTGATTCACGCAACAGTTGCTAAAGAAATTATGAGAAAAACGAAAACTCCTCCTGCAGTTTTTTTTTTTGCTGACGTAAAAAACATGTGAGATACGGATGGCATACATGCGTAAAAAACAGACGCGCATCGTACACGGATGTCTCACGGAATTGCAACGCAGGAAAAACGCTGCATTTTTTACGCATGCAAAACGGACACGTTCATGTGTATAAAGACTTAGGGTCTTCTTGCACGTGAAGATAAATTGCGTATTGCCAACAGCGCTCGTTTTGACCAGAGTCATTAACATTCAAAAGACATGCACTTTTATGTAACAATATATATATATATTTTTTTTACAACTTTAATCACTTTTGAGATTGCTTGTCTTTCCTCCTGTCTTGTTTGCTAACGACTAGCAGATTCCTGTTTACACGAGGCGATCGTACACCAACAAGCGATAAATTGAGGGCCAACATAAGATTTGATCAGATTTGATCAACAACAATCCGATCGTGCAATTGCTGAACATTTATTGCAAACTTTTACTCCCATCTTATGTGATAATCACCCCGTGTAAAGGCCCTTAACTGTCAAATGCTGTTGAAAGATGAACCATCCTTTTGGTATAAAAAAAAGTAAAGTGAAGCTAAATAATATAGTCTTTCAACAACCAATTTTTGTGAATTAATGTATTTTCTTATACCGTATAGGGTTGTCACGATACCAGAATTTGGACTTTGATACCAATACTTTGCGATTTTCCATACCAAAACAATACTGTGCCGACAGTAATAAAAAAAAAAAAGTTCTTCCATTTTCTGATGTGAGGCACGTGGTATGATGAATTTTGAATCTGTCTCAAATTAAAGCGGCTCTGCCACAACATTATAAGTGCCCTATCTCCTGCATAATGAGATTGGCGCTGTAATGTAAGTAACAGATAGTTTTTCTAAACAAAAAAACACTGCTATTTTCACCAAGTTATGAGAGATTTTAGCTTTATGCTAATTAATTTCTTAATGCCTAACTGGGTGTGTTTTTTACTTTTAACCAAGTGGGCGTAGTAAAGAAGTGTATGACGCTGACCAATCAGCGTCATACACTTCTCTCCATTCATGTATTCAGCACATAGTGAACAACGCAGGATCACTATGTGTTGTCACATACTCACACATTAACATTACGCAAGTGTCTTGAGAGTCAATAGACATCACCTCCAGCCAGGACGTGATGTCTATTCACAATCCCGACACTTCTGTAATGTTTGTGTGGGATTTACAGCAGAGCAAGCATAATCTCGCGAGATCATTCTGTAAATGACCGCTTACAACGAGATTACACTTGCTGTGCTGTAAGTCCCAAACAAACGTTACCGAAGTGTCGGGATTGTGAATAAACATCACGTCCTGGCTGGAGGTGATGTCTATTCACTCTCAAGACACTTGAGTAACGTTAATATGTGACCGCACATAGTGAACAACGCAGGATCACTATGTGCTGAATACATGAGAGAAGTGTATGACGCTAATTGGGCATTAAGAAAGTAATTAGCATAAAGCTAAAATCGCTCATAACTTTGTTATTTAGAAAAACTTTCTGTTTTCACCAACACTGTTACCTACATTACAGCGACGATCTCATTATGTAGGAGATAGGGCACTTATAATCTGGTGACAGAGCCTCTTTAATAGTAATTAACATCATCATGTTTCTCAGTCATAATGGACAACATTGGGTTAATGTGTAAGGTACATGATGGAGTTAATTACTATTAATGTGAGTCACATGGAGGTTAAATTCATCACACCTCGTGCCTTACGTTAAAGTGAAAAAGCAGTTTTAATCGAATTTTTTTTTTATAGCTTAAACCTCATAAATGACGTAAAAAATTTGTTGTGCAGGTTATTACAGCCACGCCAATACCGAGTGTGTTTGTTTTAAAAAAATTGTAATATTACTTTTATGTTTTTACTTTTATGTTTTTAAACTTTAATGTACTGGCATATATCTATATGCCAGTAAGTTAGTATGTGTACGGATAGTACACGGGCAGATGTTAGGGCATATTTAGGTATGTCCTAACAACAGGAAACCTGGTAAGGCAGCCCTGGGGTTCTTCAATGGACCCTGGGCTGTCTGCCCACATATGGTATGTCCCTCAATCGCGTCACACGAAATCCCTGTAACTCTTGGGTCGCGTCACAGGGAAGTGGCATCCCCCCTTCTCGGTTTCCCCTAGAATGCTTTGGTTTCTCTCATCTCTGCCGTTTGAGCGGGGTTGCGACTGTGTAATACAGACATTGCCCCGCTCCTGACCACAAGTGCGCGGTAATCATGAGGTGATGTGGCTGGTGCTGCACTAATGAGCAGCGGCGCAGGCACTGAAGACAGAACATGGGGGTGTTTTGCAGTGCGCCCGCTATGTTCTGTCTTCAGTGCCGGCGCTCATTAGTGCAGCATCGGCCGCATCACATCATGCTGACCATGCGCACTTGTCAGGAATCAGGAGCAGGGCAATGGCTGTATTTTACAGCCGCAGCCCCGGTCTCATACATTCATGCGTTACAATGCTAAACTGTGGGGCGGCACAGCTTCGTACTGAAATAATAATTCCTCTTGCACCAACTGCTAATATTGAATGTACAAAAAAGTAAACTAAATAAATGTTACATTTTTATTGTGCTTCTTGGAGCAAAAAAACTGTCTACACTAATTGTTTAAAATAAATAACATCACCTCTGTTAGAATACTAACGGAGGTGATGTTATTTATTTGAAACAATTAGTGTAGTCCGTTTTTTTGCTCCAAGAAGCACAATAAAAATTGAACATTTATTTAGTTTACTTTTTTGTACATTCAATATTAGCAGTTGGTGCAAGAGGAATTATTCTGCTGGTAGCAGCCTTTTGTAAATGTATTAAGATTTTGAAACACATATATGCAAGTTACAATGTCCGCCTTGGTCATGGGATATTCTGTGATGTGATGTATTGGGTCAAATGCCAAACCATTAAGGAATAAAACAATAAGGATGAAATTTGATAGTGATATTAGGAAAGAGAGCACAAACTTGTGAGTCAGTAGTTTTAGTTCATTTTTGTTACGAAGCACAAGGTCATGGAAGTGGGTCAACTAGTGGGCTATGGAAACTTCCGCTAAATTTTCTTTAATATATATTTATATATACAGTGAAGGAAATAAGTATTTGATCCCTTGCTGATTTTGTACGTTTGCCCACTGTCAAAGACATGAACAGTCTAGAATTTTTAGGCTAGGTTCATTTTACCAGTGAGAGATTATATAAAAATAAAAACAGAAAATCACATTGTCAAAATTATATATATTTATTTGCATTGTGCACAGAGAAATAAGTATTTGATCCCTTTGGCAAACAAGACTTTATACTTGGTGGCAAAACCCTTGTTGGCAAGCACAGCAGTCAGACGTTTTTTTGCAGTTGATGAGGTTTGCACACATGTTAGATGGAATTTTGGCCCACTCCTCTTTGCAGATCATCTGTAAATCATTACGATTTCGAGGCTGTCGCTTGGCAACTCGGATCTTCAGCTCCCTCCATAAGTTTTCGATGGGATTAAGGTCTGGAGACTGGCTAGGCCACTCCATGACTTTAATGTGCTTCTTTTTGAGCCACTCCTTTGTGTCCTTGGCTGTATGTTTCGGGTCATTGTCGTGCTGGAAGACCCAGCCACGAGCCATTTTTAATGTCCTGGTGGAGGGAAGGATGTTGTCACTCAGGATTTGACGATACATGGCTCCATCCATTTTCCCATTGATGCGGTGAAGTAGTCCTGTACCCTTAGCAGAGAAACACCCCCAAAACATAATGTTTCCACCTCCATGCTTGACAGTGGGGACGATGTTCTTTGGGTCATAGGCAGCATTTCTCTTCCTCCAAACACGGCGAGTTGAGTTAATGCCAAAGAGCTCAATTTTAGTCTCATCTGACCACAGCACCTTCTCCCAATCACTCTCAGAATCATCCAGATGTTCATTTGCAAACTTCAGACGGGCCTGTACATGTGCCTTCTTGAGCAGGGGGACCTTGCGGGCACTGCAGGATTTTAATCCATTACGGCGTAATGTGTTACCAATGGTTTTCTCGGTGACTGTGGTCCCAGCTGCCTTGAGATCATTAACAAGTTCCCCCCGTGTAGTTTTCGGCTGAACTCTCATCTTCCTCAGGATAAAGGATACCCCACGAGGTGAGATTTTGCATGGAGCCCCAGATCGATGTCGATTGACAGTCATTTTGTATGTCTTCCATTTTCTTACTATTGCACTAACAGTTGTCTCCTTCTCACCCAGCGTCTTACTTATGGTTTTGTAGCCCATTCCAGCCTTGTGCAGGTCTATGATCTTGTCCCTGACATCCTTAGAAAGCACTTTGGTCTTGGCCATGTTGTAGAGGTTAGAGTCAGACTGATTAATTGAGTCTGTGGACAGGAGTCTTTTATACAGGTGACCATGAAAGACAGCTGTCTTTAATGCAGGCACCAAGTTGATTTGGAGCGTGTAACTGGTCTGGAGGAGGCTGAACTCTTAATGGTTGGTAGGGGATCAAATACTTATTTCTCTGTGCACAATGCAAATAAATATATATAATTTTGACAATGTGATTTTCTGTTGTTTTTTTAAATATAATCTACCTCTCGCTGGTAAAAGTAACCTAGCCTAAAAATTCTAGACTGTTCATGACTTTGACAGTGGGCAAACTTACAAAATCAGCAAGGGATCAAATACTTATTTCCTTCACTGTATATATATATATATATATATATATATATATATATATATATATATATATATATACACACACACTTTTGTTTTTTCTACACCGTCTGCATATATGTACAGCACACAAATCAACAGCCCTCTCATTCTTAGTCCCAAGATTGGCTGAACTCCCATTGTTAGACCCCGAGATTGGCTCCCCTTCTTATTTTTTGTGCCCAGCAGGGCTCCCCCTCTCATTTAGAGTTCCTAGAATTGCTCCCCTCTCATTTCGAGTTCGTATCATGGCTCCTTTCTTCTTCCCGGTCCCCAGCATGGCATCCCCTCTCATTCTTAGACCCCAGTAAGGCTGGGTTCACACGAGCACATTAACGTCCGTAATGGACGGACGTATTTCGGCCGGAAGTCCCGGACCGAACTCCGTGCAGGGAGCCGGGCTCCTAGCATCATAGTTATGAACGATGCTAGGAGTCCCTGCCTCTCTGCAGGACAACTGTCCCGTTCTGTAATCCTGTTTTGAGTATGGGTAGTTCCACAGTAGTTCCACAGAGAGGCAGGGACTCCTAGCCTTCGTACATAACTATGATGCTAGGAGCCCGGCTCCCTGCACTGAGTTCGGGCCGGGACTTCCGCCCGAAATACGTCCGTCCATTACGGACATTAATGTGCTCGTGTGAACCCAGCCTAAGGCTCCACTCTTCATATCCCTCCTCACTCCTAAAGAGCTGCAGGACTCACTTGCCTCAGTTAATGTCAATGTACAATAAGACAGACACTGGGCCAAAATGGCATCTATGGTAGAAAAAATATCTAGTTGATCTATCTGGATAATATACTGTGGACAGGTGATTTAAAGGTAGATCATTTTGGAAGACGTGGGTCTCCTTACATTTGGTGTAAAGCGAACACTGCATTCCATTATCATACCAACAGTCAAACATGGTGCTGGCATGATGGATTACTACAGCTCTGCTCCTATTCACTTGAATAGGAGCAGAGCTGCAGCACGGATGCTATACAATGGGCGGAGTCTTCTGCTTCCGGCACAGACATCTACATGGTTTTCAGCTGCCTGCGGGATCCGGGTGTTGGCCCTTCACCAATCATTTACAGATGACCTATTCTGTGGATAGGTCATCAGTATAAAAAACAGCCCCCAAAATGAACAACCCCTTTAAAGTGAATTGGACTGAGCTGCAGTACCAGGCACAGCCACAACCATGTGTATGGTGGTGTTTGCCCATGGTAAACAATGTAAGGGCGGGTTGTTCAGATCAGCAGTTCTACTGGGAGTTAGACCCCCACGATCAAATATTGTTGGCTTAAGTGAAGTTCTGTTTTTTTTTTAACCAAATGTTCAGTTTAATTTTTATTTTCAAAACAGCTATGTATGCAGATTTAGGCTATGTTCACATCTGCGTTCGTTATTTTCCGTTGCTCTTCTTTGTCATAGCAGCAGAGCAATGAATATACCGGTTCCATTGTAACATGTACACCAGCGGCGGCCAATGGAACTCATAGACTTTTAATGTGTTCCGTCGGGATGTCCGTGGTTTTACCGGGAACATTAGCGCAGCATCTGTGTTATTGTTTCTGGTATTCTGTCTGCGACAGAGGCCCCCCCCTAACCGACTTCAACGCAGATGTGAACTAGGCCTAAAACACAGATTTTGTACAATATTTTTGAAAGCAGAATTTTCCTTGAATAAAGCTTATGATTTTTAAAGTAAAATGTGCGCCTCATTATTATCTGATTATTTTAAGAAGAATTGTATCCCCACGAGCCAGCCATTGTAGACAGCCAAATTTCTTCAACATTTAAGGGTTTCCCTCAGATTTGAAAGTCTGCTTTTATTCCGGAGACTGCACCACTGTTGTCCTTGGGCTGTGCCTGAAATTACAGCTCAATCCCATTCATACCATATACTGTTTTGTTTTTTGTTTTTTCTGTATTAAAAAAACTTTATAATTTCCACACAATGAACACTATTTCCAAGGACAGCATACACTTGTAAAAGTGCCCATCAGTAATCCCAGGACTGTGCATCTGTTACATGATGATGTATTTTAACTCTGGAGCACATTACAATTAAAGTCACACACATTATTATCAATAAATCACTACTGAGAAGAAGTCCTGATCATAACTACTTAAAGTATCATAAAATAGAAGTGGGAGCAACTGTGACGTTGATAGAGTTCTAGACATCCTAATGGTTGTTGCTTTTAGACATATAATGTAGTTAATTCGTTTTTGTTTTATCAATTTGTAGAGTTGGATTTTCTGTCCTTCTATAAGTACTTTTTCAAAATAAATATCAGTTAGACCCAGGGGCGTAACTAAAGGCTCATGGGCCCTTGTGCAAGAATTCAGCTTCGGCCTCTCTACCCCTTCCCAACAGCACTGGACACCTGCGCACGCCTATGCCCAGCCGCCTTGCCTGACAGACCCCATGAATGCCTCCACAGTATAATGCTCCCCATAGCTGCCCCACACTGTATAATGCCCCCATAGCTGCCCAGACAGTATAATGCCCCCCATAGCTGCCCCATACAGTATAATGCCACATATAGTAAAATGCACTCCATGCAGTATAATGCCCACCATAGCTGTCCCATACAGTATAATGCCCACCATAACTGTCCCACACAGTATAATGCCCACCATAGCTGTCCCATACAGTATAATGCCCACGATAGTGGTCCCATACAGTATAATGCCCCCATATCGGTCCCATACAGTATAATGCTCCCACACAGTATAATGACCCACAGTATAATGCCCCCCATAGCTGCCACATACAGTATTATTCTCCCATACAGTATAAAGCCCCCCCAGAGCTGTCCCATACAGTATAATGCCCACCATGTACTATAATGCCCCCTCAGCAGCTACCATATGAGCCCCCCTCCCATACCCAGTATAATGCCCGCATATGTACGTACCTAATAGAAAAATAACATAATTACTTACCTATCCTGGTCCCCACGTGGGGTGGAGAATCCTTCTCCACCTGTCTGTGCTGTGAGTGACTCGATGCAAACAGGCACGACTATGTCACTACGTCGTGCCTCCCTGCGCCTAGCCTCGCGGCACAGTGAATGCTGGAGTCCAAGTTACACTGAACTGTATTTGCACCCTGAGGACGCAAATACAGTTGGAAGAGTGGTCAGCGCTGTGTGGCAACGGGGGCCCGGTCGCAACTGCGACTGTTGCGACCCCTATAGCTACACCACAGGTTATAGCGTAGTTCTCTACTATCAAGTCGTTGCCATTTCTTAGTTATATGTTTTTCTGGGAGTATTGGATGGCAGCCAGTTTAGCCAATGTCACATATCCACCACAGGTGTTGCCCAGCTGTCTCAGACTTCAAAATGGAAAAGCTACCTAGTCAGGCTGTGGCACATTTTCCTCCTGTATTTGGGCACAATTAGTTGGATGTGCCACTCAGTATTCTAAGAAAGCTGGAATACACTTTTGGCACTTGTAATGGCTGACACTTATCTTTCCCAAAAGAGATTTAACGAAACCAACTCAAAGGTTTATTTTTTTATGTGGATTTTTTTTTTTCTTTATGTATTTTTGAATTTCTTTTTATGGGTACACCACCTGTACCTAGGCAGCCTCCCTTCTATTCCTAAATGAGTTTTTGGACCTGTATGTGGGTACTTCTACTGTACCTAGACAGCCTTTATCCTGTTCTGCTATAATATCATACCTTTTAGTATAAAAGTTTTTTTTTGTGCATTCATTCTTTTTTTTAATGTTGACAGATCCTGTGACTCGCTCATTGTGAAGTGCTTGTTCCAGCATGCTCTGTGTGGTATTGCTCCGCTTCAGTCCGACGGAGATTCCAGTTGTCTGAACCTGTTCAGTAAGACTAAACTCAAATCCCACAGTTCAACATAAGTTTCTTACTATTCCAATTCCGTTCCATATAACGCACTTGTTTCCTGCAGAGTTATAATATAGCTCTAGATTAATTCTTTTTCATATACTGCCTTTGAGTAGATGTGCACTTTTTAAAGGGGTTGCCCCATCTTGACTACCCCTCCTCAAATCAAAGCTGTTGCAATGATCAGTTGGTCAACATGAGTCGTCTGCCGGAGCTCGAGCCAAGAGCCCCCTCTATAATGTCCATGTGACCTTATTGTCATCAGGACAACCTCTTTCCATATGAACATCTCTTTTAAAACCGAAGTCATTGCAAAATGTAAAAATGCTAGTCTGACGGCTATTAACCTGAATATACTAAGTCACACTTACAGGGGTCGCTCAAGCTGTAATACGAAAAGAGTGTTTAGCCTGTTACTGACCGTCTCTGCTTGTGGCATGGAGGAAAGGGTTTGGCCGCTAGTGATTTTCTTAAAATAATTAACAAAATCAAGGCGCTCTGCAAGGCTTTGCCCTGAGCATAATACAGGGCAGACTGCCACTGCAGGGAGGCAGCTGCCCAGTATCAAGCAAACAAGTAATCTATGCTTGACTTGCAACTTGGTAAGGCGTAAATTACATATATGCTTAAAGGGAGCCTGTCACCAGCATTTCACCTATTGAACTTGACTTATCCCTCACTGGCCGCTGCTATAAAAAGTTCATTGCCGTTATCCCCTCTCTAAACTCCTCCTCCGACCGTAAATAACGGTCTGCAAACATTTCACGCTTTTTATCGTAATAATCCGGTGTCCCTTTGTGCGCACACACCAGAAGAGGACATCAATGCACAAGCGCAGGATTTTGTGTGCTGGTGGGAAGGCGAATAGCTGTCAATCACAAGTAAGGTGGCGGCGTAAACTCGGAAAGACTTGAGGAATGAAGATATGGCTCTTTTCAAATGAAGATTTGACACTTTTATGCTCATTAGCATACGGTTTTGGAACACTAAAAAAACTAAATACTAAAGCAACAGAGCCGACTAAGAAGATAATTATAGGTTATATAGAAATGATTTTTCACCCACTACCACCAGGTATTGCTGGTTTACTAGGTGAAATGCTGGTGACCGGTTCCCTTTAATCCTGGGCAGCTGCTTCACTGCAGGTTTCTGCATTGGCAGTGACTACCTGCCCAGGAGATAGCAAAATTGTCCCTTTAATGCACTATGTACACGCCAATAAAATCTAATTATACCCGGACATGTCTGCTTTAAAGGGGTTGTCAGTCACCGGTATATGATCATTGTGGGTCCGACACCCGGACCCCGCACCGATCAGCTGCTCCGGCGGCCTCCGGGCGTCTGATGTTTTGAACGGTATGCAGTAGTTGGAACCAGAAGCAGATGACTCCGACCTCTGCATAGCGGCTGTTCTGCAGAACTGCGTCTTCTCCTATTCAAGTGAATGGGAGCAGAGCTGCAGTTCTGCAGAACGGCCACTATGTAGTTGTTGCAGCCATCTGCTTCTGGTTCCAACTACTGCATACCGTTCAAAACATCAGACGCCCGGAGGCAGCCGGAGCAACTGATCGGTGCTGATCGGGTGTCAGACCCGCAACGATCATATGCGGATCGGTCATAAGTTGTTCGGTCCTGGACGACCCCTTTTAAGACCTAATTAGTAATTTCTTATTACAGGAGCCGTATTTACCGGTACTTTTATTCCATTGTTCGATACCATTGTTAGATTTTATTGTATTGTGAGTCCATTCTAACAATGGAATATGCACATTTTTATTCCCAACGCCACAGGCTGCTGAATTTTATCGTGACTACAGAAATATAAACAATCACAATACTTAGGTCTGAAGTAACACATGGAGAAAGTCTTGAATCTTTCAGCTTTTCTTCCATTTGCATGTTCTTGTTTTTCTTACTATAAATCATGCAAATGTCAACCACCCTGCAGTTGTATCAGATAGCAATGAATTATGTGCTTACAATGGTCAATTGATTTGCTGCATGCTTAGAAATATTTTCATGCCAATGTTACTTCCGCTGTGAACAGATGTATGACTGTGAATAGTCCACATGTGAGGAAAGCGTACCCAAACAGAGATGCAACTATATTTAACTATTTCCAGTCCTAGTATACTCTCTGCTTGGTTCATAATATGCATATGTTTCATAATCAAGTCATAGGGCTATTTTTTTAACCTCCATTAGGAGTATGCACTGCCAATGATGGGTTAATAATGAGTTTATGAAACCTCCGAAACTTTTAAAAGGTCAATCAAAACTGTTTTCTTAGGTTACGTCTTTCTAGAATATAGTAAGTGAAAATGTTTAGGTAAAGTGTAATGTTCTATGTGAATGTTTCGTATTTTGTGTGTTTTTTTTTTTTTTTGTTTTTTTTTTTTATGAATTTGACCCATTCTGGAGCAACAGTGTAGAATTTCTTTAGAATCCGCATCATTCAAGATTGCAATCTAATATCCACCTTATAAATGGGCATAGTAGTGGCATACAATTATTGATCTACTTGTTTAACATGTTTGTAAAGTATGGGGCCAGGGGTTATACCCCCGATTTAAAAAATAAAATAAAAAATATGCAAGCTCCACCGTGGCTTCAAGACTTTAGCACGAGTGGTAGCTAAATTATTTGCGGCGCTGACTTGGAATAGGGGTTGTGGAGACATCAATCCAAATTGGTTCCGCTGTGACTGGGTTGGCAGCATCTGAATTATAGATACCAAAAGTAGAAACCGTGTTATTGAGTCAAACATATGAGTAACTTCTTGCATGTCATCATTATATGATATCAACCATCACATCGTTTTAAAGAATGTCACATAAATTATGCCAATTCTGTATACCATACATTATTAGGGTATGTTCACACGCAGAATCAAAAACGTGTCAAAATATGGAGCGGTTTTCAAGGGAAAACAGCCCCTGATTTTCAGATGTTTTTTGAGCAACTCGTGTTTTCTCTGCGTTTTTTACGGCCATTTTTGGAGCTGTTTTCAATAGTCTATGAGAAAACGGCTCCAAAAACGTCCCAAGAAGTGTCCCGCACTTCTTTTGACGATCCGTCATTTTACGTGCCGTATTTTGACAGTGGCGCGTAAAATGACAGCTCGTCTGTACAGAACATCGTAAGACCCATTGCAAGCAATGGGCAGATGTTTGCCGACGTATTAGAGCCGTCTTTTTCAGGCGTAATTCGAGGCGTAAAACGCCTCCATTACGTCTGAAAAGAGGTCGTGTGCACATACCCTAAGGGTATGTTCACACGGCAACGCCAATTATGTCTGAAATTACAGAGCTGTTTTCAGGCGAAAACAGCTCCTGAATTTCAGACGTTTTGACAAGTGCACGCGTTTTTCACGGCGTCTTTCACAGACGTAATTGGAGCTGGTTTTCATTGGAGTCAATGAAAAACTGCTCCAATTACGTCCCAAGAAGTGACATGCACTTCTTTGAGGCGGGCGTCTTTTTACCCGCCGTCTTTTGACAGTGGCGCGTAAGAATACACCTCATCTGCACAGAACACCGTAAGACCCATTGAATTCAATGGGCAGATGTTTGGAGCCGTTTTTTCGGGCGTAATTCGAGGCGTAAAACGCCTGAATTACGTCCGTAAATAGGGCGTGTGAACATACCCTAATTGTTGAGATCTCTTATTAAATCTTCTATGTCGTAATTTGTTATTGGATCTTTGTTGTTTGCCCACATTACTTTTTTTTTTTTTTTTTTTTTTTTTTTTTTTTAAGAAATCTTTGTCAAATGTCAAGATGTGTTTTCATTGCTACGCTGCTTCCAGTGATGAAGTGTTACATTTATTCCGCACTGGAGCCTGACCACCCACATCCTGATGGTCAGGATGTGGTCTCTTCTGTCTCAGCTGTTAACTGGAAGTGATCGTCTTTGCCAGACTGAGACTGTATTCAATTGTAGGTCAATTGGATTAGGCGACTGTAAAGCATTATATTGATTATATTGTATAGAGATAAAATCTTCACTTGAATGACCCTCCATGAAATTATGTTGTCAGTTAACAGTATTGGTTGGTCTGTCCTACTTTTATCTGGGGCTGGATCCAATGTTTGGAAGTATTGTGGAAACAGAATAGTGATTATTATAACATAAAGAGAAAATAAAAAATGACGTTTAATCATCAGAGAAATTTTATTAACAAGCTATGATATATAATCAGTACTATCTGAGAACAGATTCTCACAATTATTACTTGTTTATTGTATAAGGCGATGTTCTCAATTGCGTCGAAGGCTCCATTCAGAGCTCCGTCGCAAATTTCGGCAGATTTTACAGGAGGAATACCTCTGCATGTTACAAATAAATCAATCTGGGGCCGGTGGTGGCTTCCATTATAAACGGAGGCCATGTTGCAGAAGTAAACAGAGCCTAATACATTATTTATGGTAGAGAAGGATTTGGGTTTCAGTATAAGTCGGTATGCTATATGTCAAGCCAGCAATACCATCACCTCTGACATGGGGTATATATTTGCAACAGAAAAGTAAGTCTTCTCTGTACTGCACGTCACCAAAGAGTTCCAAGGACAAGGCTGCAGAGTGCTTTTATACACGTCGTGGAACTCCGATTCCCAACCACAGTATGCCAGCCATCGGGTGCCTCTGCAAATCGTTCGCCACAATGCCCTCAAGTCTCAGCCACAATGCTTCCCTAAGTGTGCCTTTATCCCCCACATTGTCAGCCACAATGTCACCCCCAAGTATTCTGTCACATTTGCCACTTAGTGGCAGCCCCAATGCTCCACAAGTGGCAACAACCCCAAATAGCTACTTACCTCATCCTTGTTCCCATGGAGCTGCAGTACTAGTTACATGTCGGTGATCTGATCTGTCTGTGGTTGTAACTTCTTCATCTTGTGCTATAATTTTGGACATGAATTGAAATGCTTGGCAGGAGATATTAGTGACCGCTTCTGCATGGAACGAAATGTGTAATTGGCATGTGTAATCGGCATGCTTTGATGCCACAACGCACCAATTTTACAAATAATGAAAAACCGCCATTAACCCATAGAAAAATAAAGTACCTGAAAAGTATTCAGACTACCGGTTTCTTTTTTTATGCTAATAGTTTGGTATTCAGAAACAATTCTAAGTGGCCTTAGCCGTTTTTGCTCTAGCCAAGTGACTGGGGCTATCCTTGGCACACCTACAGACCGTGCCAGCTTGCTCCTGTTAACACTAGGTTAGATGTACTGTATGATGGCAAAAATAGCTTGTTCCAGTTTTATAACTCTGCGGCTTGTAAATAACAGTATATTTGTTCTGTGAATGTCACATTCTACTATATTTATTTTATTTGACGTCCCACTTCCAAACTACTGCTCCTGCCCTTTTTGTGACATGGACAGAAATTATTTCAGTTACGTTCATACACAATCATTCTTCATAAAGATGGAAAAGGTTATGCCAGCTGAAATGCCACTCAGCCTCTTCTGTTTGTGTTGTCTGGATGGTACAATTTTCTCATACTAAATTGACCTTTATTAATGGTAAATTGTACTGCCAGAGTGAAAAAATACAGGAGCAGACCGCATAATGGGGAAAAGTTCTCTACCGGTGGAGAGTCTCTCAGACTCTGCTTTCATGTATATGCAGTGCAACTTGAAGATTTTCTGTATCTGTTGCAAAACGCAGTTGGAAACTCCGATGCATTTGTGTGTTTTTTTTCTTATGTCAAATCGGAACGCTTTTTTTGTAAAACCTAAACAATAGGTGATGTTCCAAAGTGATTTAAAAAATAAATTTCTTTAGTCTTTGTTTCAACTCTCTGCATGTTTGCTTTAGGCTGTGTTAACATGTTGCGGTCAACTTGCAATTTTTTGCTTCAATTTTGTCAAGATCATAGGAAAATGGCGTGTCTTTCCTGTGATTTTGTGAAAATCGCGGCACAAAGCGCGTTTTAAGCCCAATCCATCCACACCACTTTAAAATTCTAAATCTAGAAGGCGATACATTATCTCTTATAGTCTTCCTCATTCCTTGTCGTTAAATTCCAGAGGCACTTACACCCAGTCCAGGGTGTCCAATGGTTTAGAATCCCTGATGGTACCTGTGTTTGATACTAAAGACCTCTGTCAATCGATCTATGTCCGGCTCCTAAGACCCAGGAGAATAAAGAGAGCTCACCAGGGGATGTTTTGTGCGGCCATACAATTCCCTTAGGGTATGTTCACACGCTTAACAAAAAACTGCTGTAAAATACGGAGTGGTTTTCAACGGAAAACAGCCTTTGATTTACAGCCGTTTTTTATGCATCAAGTGTTTTTTGATGCTTTTTTTACGGATGCTTTTGGAGCTGTTTTTCTATTGACCCAATGAAAAATGGGTCCAAAAACGGCTCAAGAAGTGACATGCACTTCTTTTTTACAGGGCTTTTTTTACGCTCTGTTTTAAAAAACGGCCACTTAAAAAAACGCACCGTGGGAACAGAACGCCGTTTTTCCCATTGAAATCAATAGGCAGATGTTTGGAGGTGTTCAGCCCCCGTATTTTCAGCCATTTTTCGTGGCGTTTACGGCCTGAAAAACGGCTGAAAATATGCTGTGTGAACATACCCTTAAAGTGAATGCTGCAGTGGAAATGTAGTATTCCATGGAGCTCATTGAAATGAATAGGCGGCCATGCAACGCTGTTATTTAGTAGCTCTTTGCTATGGCTCACAGAGGGGGTTCAAGCAAGAAACCCCCTCTATGTGGTACATATGCTCTAATAAAGTATATGGATGGGTTATCTTGCTGAGGCAACTCTGTAATTTGTAATAACCATGTTGTTTTATTTCCTTAGTCTATGTGCACATCTGCGCCAGGGCCCTGTTCCATCGGAGATTTCCTTCGGAACGGAGCCCTGACTGACACAAACTAAAACCGTATGTTTCCGTTTCCATCACCATTGATTTCAATGGTGACTGATCCTTTGCCAATGGTTTCAGTTTGTCTCCGTTGTGCAAGGGTTCAGTCATTTTGTCCGGATGTATAGCCTAGTCTACTACACTATTGATTCCGTCAAAACGACGGAACTCTTGCACAACGGAGACAAACGGAAACCATTGGCACCTGTCAGTCACCATTGAAATCAATGGGGATGGAAACGGAAACCTATGGTTTCTGTTTGTGTCAGTCAGTTGGTCCCGTTCCGACGGAAAGCTCAGTCGGATGCGAACAAAGCCTTACTTGAATGGCAGAGCACAGACTGTACGGCTGCATGCTAAGTAGTTGTATAGGCTCTGTCCACAGTGCTCTGCGGTGTGCATGAGTCTATAGGGTGGGTTTTAAGTGTTTCTACCAAAACTGTTGGATGATGGCAATAATTCGTGTATATGACAAATATTGCATGGTCAGATCTTAAACTTATCTATCTTGCATATTCCTTACTATATCTGCATTGTTTCTACATTTTCAGAACATTTAAATTTGGGAAAACCCTATTGTGGGGAATAGCACCACATTTTTATTTATTTTTTATTTTTTTTAAGCTATGAGTGTAACTGTTTATCCTCTGATGTGATTGATCAACCAAAATAAGTCTGTGTAAATGGCCAGATTGGATGATCCAATAATTCCAAATTTAGATGAACATTGGTCTGAATAGGGATAGAATCAGAATTTGTTTTACCAATACTTCGTTGGGAATTGAGAAATGTGCTGGGATGTTCTTCTGTATTTCTTCAGATTAGTGTACATACCTTTAAAAAAAAAATATATAGTAACCTGTCGGTGCCTGTGCAAGTGAAGGTAGGGCTGTGTGTAGTAGATTTGAGGAGTGGGAGAAGGTCAGCAGGCAGGCTTAGACTCCAAACTAATAGGCAGAGTGGAACGGAAATGCTGGAAGGTTTCTGTCACATTAAAGGGCGCTCACAATATTATATGTAAAGTATTTTTGATGTACTCTATTAAGCTTCTTCTCATATTGCTCCCACCCTGACCGTATCGACTTATAACCACTAGCTTAATCCTAATAAACATGTTTCGATAACAATGTGCAGTTTACACCAGATTTTTAGGCAGTGTTTAGGGAAAGCAGCTGGGGTGCAGTATATTTAATTTATAAAGTGCTCCTCTAATTCCCAGCATCTGCCACCATTCTGACTTTTTATTTTACATGTTTTAAACCAGCAATCAATCAGATTTTATTCCTCGAAGAGTAACGTAACTTGTTGGATTTCACTAAAGACAAAGCGACAATTTCCAGACTGTTTGTTGCCTGATCCAGCGGCTGTGTACATACTTCTTAGTTTGGGTCATGTCTCAGAATATTTTCCACAAGAGCAGATCTTGCTACCTTTCTCGCCTTGGCTCAGCCTTGTCTTTTATACCATTATGCCTGGCAGAACCTTTTTATTTTATAAACATTTATTCATATTTCTTTTAATAACTGTTCCTGTATTTATGATTATTATGTAATAGACCTGGCAGGCGCAAGACTTCTTTGGTATGTACTTTAAGGTCAGGAGCTTGGTTGGTTTGCACGCCTTTATGCACAGGCAATTTAGGCCTCAAGGTAAATTGCCAGTTTGAAGGTGGTATTCCAAAACTTTAACAATACCATATATACACCAGAAAGAAAGCTTATATGAAGCAAACTGGTTGGAAAGCCCTCAGAATAACCTGTCGTTGTCCCACCAGCATATGTCTGGTTTATCACTCTTCAGAATCGGAAAATGTATGGCTCCATTGGAGTTCATAACCAATTGTTTTTAGTTTTACTGGAACTACCATAACGTGAATGGCCAGCATTGGTTGTCTTTGTGCTGCTAGTTTAGTATGTTACCTGTTTCTCTCTACGTTTATGGGCGCAACCTTTTACCTCTACAAAAATTGTTAAAAAAATAAATTAAAAAAAAGGTGTACGTATAGTGCATATATGCTATGCATTTATATTTGCCTATTTAAGTAAGACGAGCTCACTGATTATTTTTGTACAGTCATCTAATAACTTTTTAGTCTCATTTACCTAGTAAGGGTTCCCCAACCATTCTTACTACCGCCATGAGCTGTTTCGGTGGTCGCGTAATATAGCTGATCATACCTTTCATTTAAACAATACATTTATAAAGCTCTGTTTGAATGGACGTGCTGCCATGTTTGCTTTTTTGCAGCAGTGTTGCCATAAAATTATTTGTGACTTGCTGACTGGAGAGCGTTCCGCACGGCAGGAGTAGTATTCCTGAATTTTCTGTATGTAAAGTCTTCTATGAAAGCAGTAGGTCCTATTGTCACCTTGATGTCATTTGTCCAATGTTATCATGTTTTTAAGATTTCTTTAAAGAGAGAGCTATTCAAATAAAAGCAATGCCTAGTTAATATTTATACACTTTCTTTCTTAGGAAGGCAGCTGAGAGAAAATTCTCCATGAATGTACGTCACCATGATGATGACCGACCAAATCCCACTGGAACTGCCACCCTTGCTGAATGGGGAGGTAGCTATGATGCCGCATATAGTAAATGGGGATGGATCACAGCAGGTTGGTAAAGTTGCACAGATTCGTATAATGAAGTGTTAACGTTGATAAAATATATATTTTGATGAGAATTTGTGCAAAAAGGGCAATCTTACGCAGACATTAGTAGTATGACTTTTTTGTTGATGTGATTCTTCAATTTTAGGCAACTCCTTTTTTTTTTCCCCCTGAAATGTGGACAAAAAAAAGCTAAGGCAGTATAGATCTATTTGGAAAATCGTTTTCTGTTGCTACACCTTTTGGATCAATAATGATTACTCAGCATGGACTGACATTTCTACCTGTCAAAAAACAACCACTCCCTGCTGGAGGTAGGGAGCATTGTTGGGGTTCTCTATGCCACAGGCATGTCCACAGGGCTACTGTCTGCCTCGCAGTCCATTTTAACTTCTCTGTGAGGAATGGTCTGAACCGCTATGAAGCCACAGCACTGTTTGTTACATAGTAAATGGCTAATTGAGGTTATTAACAGTATGCGCTCCTAATAGTGAAGTGTCCCTTTAATTTTGCCAGATAATATTCGTTCTACATACAGTATATTTTATTCTTTGGTTTTGCATTACTCACTGACGTTTGCATGGGGGCGATTGTACATCTTGCTGACCATTCAGTTTTCTATTTTTTCTGGACCTGGTTAATATTTCCATTGACAGAAAGCCTGGGAATGTTTCTTTATTCTTTTCACTTGTTTGATATCTTTTTGTTCATTTCTAAACTTTGTCTAACCACATCATTAAATCATCATTTATAGTTGTTTGATCCCAACCTCTTAAGAATATGAAAGTATTAATTTAAATTGTTTATGTTCGAGACTGTATTGCTATAACCATAATTTAAAATGTGATCATTGCTTTCCTTACCAAGATTCTTTCCCTAGTCTGGTACTCTGGGTGAATACAATAGGAAATACTAATTCTTTTAATTATAACATTGAATTATTTAATAGACATGGCTAGAGATGTTATGTAGTTTGGGGGATTATTGTGAAGATGTATTGTGCCTACAAAACTTTATAGGGTTTGTAGTGAGTTTATAAGCGATAACGTTAAATCTTTATAAACTACGGATTGATGTAAGTGGTCTATTTGTCCCTATAAATAAAAATAGAAGGACTGCATATCTGATAGAGGCATAATGATCAGATTAAATAGTCATGCAATTTTTGTACCACATCTTCTCTTTCTAGAATGATCCTTCTCCAATTTGTTGGATGTAGATCATGGGGAATCTCTGATCGTTGTAATATAATTATATACTCTTCTAATATTATTCAACTATACATATTGACATTCCTAAAACGAAAGACATCGATGTCTGATCGGCGGTGGTCCCACTGCTTTGCTTATTGCTAGAAAGTAGTTTTCATAAGGCTGCCTGGTCAGCCCATAATAGTAAATGGCAGACCATGTGGCCTCTAGAAAAAATCAAGTGGAGCTGTAAGGGAAACTAATGGCACAACTTTCCTAGCACTGCTACCACTATGTTGTAGAAATCTGTGGTCACAAGGGGCAGACCCCAACTGATTGATCATTGATGGCATATCCTAATGATATGCCATCAATGTTTCTCGTGAGATAGCACATTTTACTGCATGTGGTTAGAATTGCTCATGTAATATCTGTCAATCCATTATTTTTGGGATAATTAAACACTGTTGTAACATCAGTAATACAGTGGAAACAGAACTATTGGTAATTGGACTAAAAAAAATAAGAATTGGCACGTGCAGAAAGAGAATCCTACCAGCACCTACAATGCCCTGCTAAAATAACTTTATCCAATTTTGAGGTTTTTTTTTTTCTAGACTTGTATCCTCTTACTAATGCACCAAATTCTTTTTATATTGTGTCTGTCTTTTTTTTATTTTGTTCAGGTCTTTTGACAGAAAATTCAGCCCCAAATTACCTTCTTCAAGAAGAGTATTCGAGATTCCGTCACAAAATAAATCAAGGGATTTATTCCTGTTATGTTCATTTTAGGAGATGGTGGGTGAGGATGAACAAACCCGAAACATCTGTATGGAAGTTGAAATAAATGGTTCTATAATTTAGACTGTATCTCTGCTACGGACCAGTAGTTCTGGGTGCTTAGTTAGTCATAATAGTGAAAAGGAATGATTTGCAGATCTTCACCCACTATCCTAAACCACTTGTTTTTGTGATTTGTGGTGGAAGTGATGACATACTAATACCTTCTGTTTTAAGAAGGCAATGATGTACTTCAGTCTATCGCTTTGTGCATACTTGGTTCCTTTCATCCCACCACACTATAACCTTAAGTGTCTGGCAGAAAGTTCACAAGTACACGAATACCAATTCAGCATTCGGGGAGTTTATTTCACATTAAATAAGTCTGCTGAGAGCGGTTAATGACCGTTAAAACGTCATGGGAGGGAGAATTCTAATATTGAACTGGGTACCTTCCAAAAGTCCATTAAATTTATACTGGATACAACTGATCAAATGGTAGTTTTTTTTTTTATTATAAAAGTTAACAATTTCCTTTTTAAATCGCACCATGATCCTGTCAACATTTGGAACTTCTGGATAAATTTCAAAATGGTTCCTTAACGTGTGACAAGTCAAAGTAAAAAATAAGTATATTTTGTTCGTGCATCCCATCATAAAATAAATTATCTCAATGCCAATTGAATAATGGCAAAGTAAAAAGGCTCTATTTAAATCTCTGATTTTGTTGTGCATTTCAAGACTCAAACCCTTCAGGCAATACAGAGATATAAAACCTGTGATTTGTCTCCAATAAATACATAAAAAGGGTCAAATTCAAAGTGTAAAATGAAAAAAATACACACATGGAAATAAATGATCATAAAAGTATATAAAACGATGAATCTATAATAAATGTAATTTGAATATAGACATCAATAAAGTTTATAGTATTAAAGTATGAGACTTGGGTGTAGTCAAATGACAGACCGACTGGCTAATAACCGAGAGTATTCCAGCATATTTATAACTACTGCAAGAGGACTAGTAGACACAATGCATGGAACAGATAGTGGTGAGCATCAGCTGTAGATCCCCTAAAGGAAGATCACTTAAGGGATTGGGATAAAAATCAGTATAAACCGATATTCAGTAGGTAAAGAGTTGCTAGGGAGATCAGCAAATACGCCAATATGAGTGGCCGTTCTAGGGATAGGGTAAAGGGATAATTGTAAATGTAAGTATCAAAAAACATACAGTCCAGCTAGAAAATTATTAATTGTGGAAGCACCCTAAAAGATCATATTTGTAGTTTAAAGCGCATCTCCGGTTATAAATAATTTTCCATAAATTATTGGTATGAGCGAATATAAGAAACTAGGTAATATGTTATCAGAGAAAATGCCTTTCTCCAGTTATCAGACTTTCTTTTTTTTTTTCCTTCCCCTATCCATTTTCTTTACTGTTTACTCACTCAGAATTCACTTATAGAATCCGTATTGAAGTCTATGGAGAGGGGAGGGGGAGCAGCTGCAGATTGGTTTCATCCCCTTGCTAGGTTCACAGCTACACTGCTCGTTATGTCTGTATAATAAATCTTCTGTGTAAGCTCTGCATAAGAGACTGTTGGCAAATCTTCTACCTCCTCCTCCTCCACTCTATATAAATGTCTATCGGCATCTGTTCCCTGATCTCTCAGTGAAGCATAAAATCTATCTATCTCTTCTCTGCTCTAGGGGTTTACACTGTTTTTTTTTACCGTGGAAACCGTTCCAAAAATCGGCCAAAATTGCCTCCCATTGTTTTCAATGGTAGTTGGAAGCATTTTTTTTCACGTGAGCAGAGAAAAACGCTCTCGGGCAAAAGGAGCAACATGCCCTATCTTGAGGCATTTCCTGCCTCAAAAACCCCATTGAAATCAATGGGAGATGGAAAAAACGCCTGTGGTGCTAAACTCTGATTCCCCTGTCTGAATCTCATATCATCTGTCCATGGAAATTACTCCCGGTGTTCTGTACACATCTTGACACCTTCCTACCACCATTTACCATCGTAGCAGGGCCGACAGGCGTGAGTTTTTTACTTACCTCATCGACACGAGAGAGCGGCCTATCTCACCACGCGGCTGTGGTAGTGGATTCCCGCAGACGTCCTGAATACTGGACTTTCAGACCTCGCTATCAGACATGGTCTCCTGAGACGCTTCCACAGCTTTCTGCTTGCTTCTGAACATGGAGAACTACCGATTCACATATCGGGAACTTTCCAGTGAGTGTGGGAAGGGATTGTGGCCGGCAGCCATTTTTCTTTACACTTGTTGCAAAGGAGGACTTCTATTACTGACTGAAAGGCAGTGTAATAGTCCCCGGTTCATGGACCGCTATATTGTCCTCCCTCTCTGTGTTTTAATTTTACATACTCTCATGTGTCGATGGTAGCTTGAATTTTTACCTGTCGCTGATACTTCCAGAACATTTGCTTACTCAGATTGCATATCGCCATTATGGTCAAAACGTCTAAAGACAAACTTAAAGAGGCAGTACTCACTCCTAAGGCTCACAAAACACAAGCGGATCTTGATAAGATTTTGAGGAAAAAATTGGCAGCCTCTCCAGCCTGTAAGTCCAAACAAGCCCTTATCCTACCTGATGACAACCTTTTGGCGGACGATTCTGATATGGATAGTGCAGGCTGCAATTCTGATGGTGATGGCTCCAGTGTCAAGAGGCTTTATTAAAAGGACACTGTACCAAGCTCTCTCTCCACTAGTGAAAGAACGCACAGATATTAAATCTGATCTCCGTTGACTTGGGGCATGGGGTGAATGGCTTGAAGATACCCAAAATGATTTGCTGCATTATAGTGCAAAGGTCAAATGTGCACTCGACTCTCAACAGGATTGTATTAATGAGACCCTATTACGTATTGAAGACCAAGAAAATCTGAGTCGGAGGAATAACCTTCGGCTCAGAGGCCTTCCAGAATCTATTCTACATGATAGTCTACCTCAACTAGCCATGGATATCTTCTCTGACCTAATAGGCCCTGATGCGGCCAAATCCATTACTGTTGAACGTATCCACAGAGCATTGCGGGTCAAGCCTCGCCCCAAAGGCCCTCAGATCTAATATGCGGTTTGCTCAGTTACACGGACACGGCTGCCACCTTAAAAGCTGCTAGAAATAGAAATACTTTGACCTACAATTCAAATTTTTCAAGATATCACTCGTTCAACTTTAGCAAAGAGAAGAGTGCTTAAACCCTTACTTGATGCTTTACGGTGGGAAAAATTGCAATTCCGATGGCTTTTCCCGTTTGGTATAGCTATATCTAAAGACGGCCGCCAAATCATAATTAAAAAAACCTGTAGATCTTGAAGCTGCTTGGGAGAAATTGGACATTCCGCCTATAGACGTTCCGTCGTGGCTTCCGTCTACCATGGTAGACTTGCCACCTTTACCTGGTCCCTCATTTTGGAATCGAGCTACGAGAACCGTTTCACCTAAAGCCAAGAAAGCTTCTACTCGTGATAGACAGTTGGACACTTGATTGTCTTCTCGATGATTACCTGATGGTTCATTGGCATACCCATTTCTCCACTAGGTCTGTGGAAGAAGCGCTGCGAGTAACATGAAGAGCTCCCATAATATCTCTTACTAATCTACAATTTTAAACTTGTAAGGAGATAGTGTTTCTCTATTATTGTGATCGGAGTTTATATTTTTGACATGTAACTTTTTTTTAACTTTACTGTGTGTTCTGGTAAGTTTGTGTGGGGATTGCTCGTATACATATGTCTTGTATGTATCTAGTCTCGCAGGAACTTTCTTTTGTTCACGATTTCCCCTTGTTGATAAGGACATGCTTACATTCTTATTTGACATATAGATTTTACGGGATGTTGCAGTCCTTATGGTTGCTAGCAACCTTTCTGTTTGTGTTTATCCCCTTCCATCCCCATGCCTTTCCTTTCCACCCTTCCACCACTTTTCCCCTTTCCACGGACAATAGGTGGTCTTCGCCATTTTATTTGTAGTTGTGTGTGTCGATCTACTCCTGCTTATAAACCTATATCTATGGCAGATTTAAAAATTACTTCATTTAATGTCAGAGGTCTGAATTCTCCACGGAAAATAAGTCAAATTTTACAACAAATTTTTACAGATAAAACAAAAATTGCTCTATTACAAGAGACGCATAATTCCAACAAAATTCCAAATTTGCGGAAGAATGTTTTTCCAAACGCTTAGCATAGCACAGAGATGGAATACGGCACATACAACCCCATAGAGAATGCGAACGGGAGCCGTTCCATTCACTTCAGCGTACGCCGTCTGTCTGGGAACAGCGCATGCGCCGCTCCCACACAGACCAAAACGAAGCTCGTTCGCAGAGCGAATTCCGGGGCCATTTTCTTGTGGATCGGAAGTCTCTGCCGGATAGTAAGATGACGACTTCCGGCCATATGTTCAAGGAAGCGAAGGAGCAAGGAATAGGAGCGGAGGCGGCGGCAGGAGCAGGTAATTTTATGTTTGTGTATGTGATGTGTGTATTATTTTCGTACATGTTTGTGTTATACTGTCGTCTGAGCCCTGTATCTAATCCTCCTACACTGTGCAGTCGCTCAGAAAATGACGGCACACAGTGTAGGAGGTTTGAAGGTTCAAACCCCTCCTTCTCCTGGCACTAGCCAGAATAAGGGAGGGGGGATTGTGTGAGGACACTAGAGTATGTCTACCCCAACTTTGCAGCATAAAGCAATGAGGTTTCTTTATCACATTGGCCATGCTGCAATTTTGGGAACTGCTCCCTCTAATGGCCAGCACATGGAAATGTTATAAATTAGAATCTAATCTATAATATTTCCTGACTTGTGAAAAAATTAAAACAATGTGTAATCACTCAAATAATGATTGTTTTAACTAAAAAAATAAATTTCTAGCAACACATTCCCTTTAACGCTGACAAAGTGGTGGGCGAAAGCTCTAGCAGCCCATCTAAGCCCTCTGTTATCTAACATTATTGGTCCTGAACAGACTGTATTTGTCAGGGGAAGACAAGGGTCAGATAATTCCTCAAGAGTTTTGAGATTGGTGCAATATGCCTTAAAATCTCGAATACCCTTAGTCCTTCTTGGGATACAGAAAAGGCATTTGATAGAGTGGATTGGCCTTATATGATTGCTTCCCTTGAGAAATTTGGTATACCTTCTTTTATTCAGGCGATTCTTTCCTTATATAGTGGCCCTAGCGCAAAGGTGAGAGTCAATGAGTTGCTGTCCTATTCCTTTGCCATTACTAATGGTACGAGACAAGGCTGTCCTTGATCGCCGACGTTATTTGTGTTGGTTATGGAGACGCATGTGCAGAAAATCCGTCAGGACCCCATTATCCAAGGTTTATCTATAGGTGCGATTACGCACAAAACAGCCCCATTTGCTGATGATCTTTTGATACTCACCACTAACCCTGAGCGTTCTTTTCCTCAGATTACTCACCTTTTTTCTGAATTCGGGAAGGTTTCCAACTTTTTAAAATTAACTTCAGTAAGTCAGAGGCCCTCAATATTTCGGTCCCCCAACCTATTATAGCACACTTTAAAAACCAGCTTTCCTTATATGTGGCCAGATACGTCTATTAAATATCTGGGCATTCAAATCCCTAAAGACCCATCCCTATTTTATAAACTCAATTATGTAAACTTATTAGCTGATATTAAAACTTGCTTGCACTTGTAAAGGATTTGCCAGACACAGCTACTGTGTCGACGCCCGTGGGCAATCAGTCTGCACCTGCTCCTATGTCTGTGAGACTGACTCCATCTTTCACCACTCAGAATGGCAGGCTTAGGAGTGGGAGAGCCTATCACAGCCTGGCCAGACGGAGCTAGCTCCCGCCCACTGTCTATTTATACCTGCCTTTCCTGTTCCTCCTTTGCCTGTGATTCTTCTATGCTTGTTTCCTGGCTTGCTGCTGCTGCTTGTACTACTCATCATCTGCTTGTTATTGACCTTGGCTTTCTGACCACTCTCCTGCTCAGCGTTTTGTACCTCGTTCTCTCCTGGTTTGACTCTGCCTTTTCACTACTCTTGTTGCTCACGGTGTCTCCGTGGGCAGCTGCCCGTTTCCCTAGCTTCTGTGTACCCTTGTCTGTTTGTCTGTCTTGCACTTACTGAGCGTAGGGACCGTCGCCCAGTTGTACCCCGTCGCTTAGGACGGGTCGTTGCAAGTAGGCAGGGACTGAGTGGCGGGTAGATTAGGGCTCACCTGTCTGTCTCCCTACCCTGTCATTACAGCACTCCTTACATATACCCTTTGTTATGGATGGGTAGGAGGAACCTTAAAACTTTTATCGTACCCAAATTGTTACATGTTCTCCAAACTGTACCGATCTGGCTTCCTAAGTCCTTTTTTCTATTCGTTAAAAATACTTTTTCTGCATTTATTTGGAACAACAAACGCCCTAGGCTATCTTACAAATACCTTATGACAAATTCCCGCTTGGGAGACTTTGGTCTCTCTGACCTCTTGTCCTATTATAGGGCCAACCATCGCAGATGGACTATTTTAGCACATCGTGACCCGGGGAATATCTATACCTCTATGGAGTGCTCTATTATGTCAGTGGAGGAAAGGCAGGCCTTCTGGGGTTTGCGTCCGGTCACTTTGCACTAATACTCTCCTCAAGGGCACTATTTCAGTGTGGCAAGAGGTGAACAGATTTTCCAACTTATTATCTTCCCCCTCCTCCTTAATGCCTTTATGTTTACTCCCATGTCTCCAACATAATCCTGATTCCACCTTACCAGTTCCTTGGGATATTTCGCACACCCTGACTATATCTGATGTTAAAGCGATGTCTGGTGATGCCGAGATAATTCATCTTCTCGAGAAAGCTAATGTTCCACATGAACATTTTTTATTGACACACCAATTTATTACTGAGTGCCAAAAATTACGGAAGTCTCTTGTTGTGCCTCATACTAATACTGGTTGGAGGATCTGTTTTCTTTAGACCCATACACTGCTCCTAAACTATCCCAGATGTATCACCATACTTTAATAATGCAAATTGGGTATAAACCTTGTTCTATTAGGAAATGGGAGGAAGAGTTAGGGGTGCAATTCACTGAGCCAGAAACACATTTCATACTGCTAAATAAACATGGCTTCTCTCAGTGTACGAGAACTCAAGAGAACTAATTTAAATTAACTACACGATGGTATAAAACACTGCTGGTACTCCATGCTATAAATACCTCAATCTCGGATAAATGTTGGAGATGTAGGGGAGCTATTGGTTCACTTTCACATATCTGGTGGCATTGCCCCCTCATTCAATCGTACTGGCTTTAAATAGAAAAAACTGTGAATACCATTTGCTCTCTCAACATCAAACTAACTTCGGAATTAATATTATTATGGAAGCCTATAGTTGCATTTACGCCTAAGAAACACAATTTACCGACTCATATGATAACTGCAGCTAAACTGCTGATTCCCACGTTGTGGAAAGACGCTTCCCCTCCAACTTTTACTCCATGGTTAGATAAGATGTTTGAAATTCAGCGATTTGAAGAACTAGCTCATTGGGAAAATAGGATGCATGGGAAATATTTATCCACCTGGTCTCCCTGGCTTCAATTCCCTGATTTTTCTAAACTGTAAACATTGCTATGATTTATTGCTTTTACATATTATTGTACATGTTATGCTTATCATTTTCATACAATGGATTTGCTGACCTTTGTTTACTGCTGTATACAAGACATGTTACCGTACAACCATTAATGTCACACAATACTCTTATTTTTTTTGCCTTTATTCTTCTATTGTCCTATCCTAACCCCCACTTTTCCTTTTTTCCTCTTTCCCCCTTTCTATGACCCCATTGTTGATGTTGCTCTTTTATTTTGACAGTTGTGTATTGGTTTTGCGTAGCCATTGTTATAATACTGTGATGTATACCTTTTCCAATATGCTTTTACCAATAAAAACCTAAAAACCGTTTGAAAACAAAAAACTGTGTGAACAGGGCCTAAGACTAAATTCTGAGTGAGTGAACAGTTAAAGGGTTATACCCATCTTAGATATTTATAGCATATCCACAGGATATGCCATAGATGCCTTATCGGTGCGCGTCTCATCCCTCGAACCCGCACCTATATCTGGAGCAGCCAATTGTTCAGCCTACATATTGGAGCCCACATTTATATTGTATGTGATGAATTACACAGTCGAATCCACAATTGATGAGATTTGATGTTGAATACTTCTTTCTTTATCGGGTAAGTAGATAACAATCTAACTAGAGGAATACCTTATAGTTTACATCTACTTTGTCACTGTAATTGTGTTGGTGCATTCAAATAGACCTACTTGGCTGCGTGTACCTACAGGAGCCAGGTTAGTAACTAAATTGTTGGATAGCAGCAGGGGCAAAACTAAAGGCTCATGGGCCCTGGTGCAAGAATTCAGCTTGGGCCTCCCTGACACCACCAGACCCCTGCCCGTGCCTATGCTCAGCCGCCTTACCCAACAGTCCCCATAGATGCCCCCACAGCATGTCGCCACACAGTATAATGCCCCCATAGCTGCCTCAACAGTATAATGCCCCCCATAGCTTCCCCCCCACACAGTATAATGCCCCCCATAGCTGCCTTCACGGTATAATGCCCACACACTGTATAATTCCCAAGATAGCTGCCTCCACAGTATAATGCCCACACACAGTATAATGCACCCCATAGCTACATGTCTAAAGTGGTGGGATACATAGATCGACTCTCTAATGCCACCTTATGTATATATGGCATAGTTTCGTGCCACATTGGCACCCATTGCGGTCCCTCTAAGCTGTATATAATTGGTCCTCATACAAAAAGTAGTTATCTCAGAACTACATTCAATGATGAGCGTAGAAATTCAGTACGCTCAGGTATATATTCGCTATTTGACAGCCTTATAAACCGAAGACCGACCTCTACCATGATCAATCGTCGTATACAAACTGACAACGTCGAATGAGCACAGTAGAGCTGTAGTGGCGATTTTTTTTTTTTTTTTTTTTGTTGAAGATCAAGGATATCCGTGGTATCCCAGTTATAAGAGGGTACTTCAATGGCATACTGGCGCAGTACTTTATCTAGAAAGATAGATATTTTGCCTAAGATCCAATGCTGGACACTATGGGTCTCTCAGGAGGTTTATCAAGGGACTTGTGTATCTTGGGGAGTGTATATAGAATTGGTTTGACTGGATGTTGAACATCTAGAAAGTTTTTCAGACCCATCTATAATGTTGGCTTGTACTGCTCTATTGAGTATTCTATCAATAAGTTTTCCTATATTAAACTTGGGGTCAGTTGTCAATGTATCATACACCGGTCTGTCTTGTAGCTGTCGCATAATCGTATATATATTTATATTTACTATGCTGCTTCTTTTTTTTTTTTTTTTTTTTGCTTTTTTTTTTTTTTCATGCCAGTTAGGTTATAGTGCATGAAGGGCTTGCCTATATGTTTTTTTTTTAGATGTGCCTACACAGAATTTGCTGCAAATTAGTTGTGGACTTTCACTGCAGAATCCAGACCGAAAAATCTGCAACTAAAGTATAGTAGTTCAATGCATGGGAATGAGGTATAACTAAACCCTATTCACGTGCAAAAGAAAAAGTGGATTTGAGGGCATGCTTTCATTCTATACAATGGGTTCAATACATGGCAAAATCCACATTGAAATCTGTGGCGTAACACATATAATACCTGCAGATGTTGCAATAGATTTTCAGGCCGCTCTACACCAATCAATAAGTAAAGGAATATCCTAGCGATATACCATCACCCCTTTAATCCATTGTGTGAACTGGTCTTTGAGCTCTGCCTTTAATTTATATCGTACATACTTATTTTTTTCCATGGTATATATCTGAGACATTATCTGTCACATTTTCGATTTCATTGGGTTTTCTATTAACATCTCCGTTAGACACTCTTAGGCTTCATGCACACGAACGTGCTTTTGCGGGCGCAATTCCCCCGAAAATCCACGAGAGAATTGCGGCCCCATTCATTCCTATGGGGAAATGCACACGACCGTGCTTTACACGGTCCGTGCATGGCCCAGGAACCCGGACTGCAGAAAGAACGGGCAAGTCTTGTTCTGCGGTCCAGGCTCATAGCAAATAATGGCCGGGGCCATGTGCAGGGCCCGTGATTTGTGGGCGGCTTGCGGGTGGCACTCCGCCCCCGGCCGACCCGAAAATCACGGCCGTGCACATGGCTACGGTCGTGTGCATGAGGCCTTAGATCTCCACAACTTCTGTAAATTACTGAAAACAAGTAGCCTCAGGGTATGTTTACACGTGGCAGATTTGTTGCAGAAGTTTCTACAACTGTCCCATTTATCTAAATGGGGCTTGCATAAGTCCATGCACAAACAAGTTGTATGGACATTTCTGCAACAAGTTTGCCACCTGTGAACAAACCCTTGTATATGTAGTCAGGCCTCCATGTCAGCTAGTTCTAGGAACCGTTTATTGATGACTATGGTTAAGGGTCTAAGCTGCTGCACTCTTCCTATGGAACTTATATGACATGACTGATTGAAATGTCATAGATTAAAAAAGTGACCTTTTTTTTTCTTTATCTGTTATTTTGGGATCACACACTTCTATCTTGTTTGTTCAATATTTTCTACTTCAGTTTTGTGCTGTATTTGTTTTGTTTTTTAAATATAATTATTGCAAATAAAAATTATCTCCACAGTAAAAAGTTTTAGTAACCTGAATAATTCTTGCCCAAATCCTGTTTGACACCTACATTTCACAATGTACCATATAAAAACAACTTGCACCTGCTGTGTAACTGGACATATATTTCTATAGCAATATTCTGGGCTAAACAAAACTGAAAATATGGCAAATTAATTTCATTTCTTTGAACACAGAGAGCCTACTCCACCACCCCTTTTTGTAATTGACAAATATCAACCTCAAGCCGGTGTCATACCATTCTAAACTATTAGGGCTTGCTCACAGAAAATGTTTTTTTTTTTTTTCTAAACTCCTTTCTAATCTTACATCCCAAAAATATGACATCGGTGAAAACTTCGTCCGTTTAGAATTTTGTTTTGAAGTTGTTAAAATTACATGAAAATACCACTAATTACTGGAAGTGAAAATGTGTTTTTTTTGGCCTTTTTGAAGAATTGCATCCTAGATAAACATTAGCGAGTTTGTCTGCGGTTGGCTCGATTCAAATGATGGAACCTAGCAACCGAAGTCAGAGATGACTATTAACCGAGCATCTGAGCAAAATCTGGCACCGAGATAGCGGCAACATACTTGCATATGCATAAACCATGGAGACTCCTTTGTGAGCAGGCTATTACATACGGATTGTACGAACAGTCTGCTTTTATTTATAAAAAAAATCCTTGTGTTTTTTAGAGATGGCGACTTGCAAAAAGTAAAGTGTTTCATAGTTTGAGTGACTCATCTGGTACTACGCAAATTCTGATTAAAATTTTTGCTGCTTGTCATATAAATGACCATAATCTGCCACTAACATGGGACATTGGAAGCAGGGGACCAGTGAACACCCTTTCCAAGAAGTAGCCTAGGCCATTCTAGACTTTCTCACTGGTAACTGGTGCATAAGAATCTTACAGCCGTGCAATCTGCATATGCCATTATTAACAATAGGCTTCGTAACCTGTCGCTGTCATGGGGTGCTACCTTTAACACAAGTCAGTTTGTCACAAACCCACCCTGTCAGAGCTGAACTCTTCTACTGTAAGTGAGGTTATTGTAAAGTGTCATGGTCTAAAAGGAACAACAGATCAGATACAACGTGGTAGGTCACACAAGCTCACAGAATGGGAAGTGATCTGTTCTTAGTTGCAACTTTCAGTACTCCATGCCAAACTTTGTCACGTGCAATATGTGAAGTAGGCTGTGTTCACACTACGGTTGCATGGTACGTTGAGATTGTCCTGAAAATGTTTTGTTTAGAGATCGAGAAGCCCTCTGGAAAAAAAAACTACACACACCTTTTTATTTGGTCATGTAGCTGTTTTCAAGAATTTATCTATTCAGGCCAATTCAATCTGACTTGTCAGTAGGCAGCCATTTACCATTCGCAATAACCCTAGCCCTATAGTTCGTTCTGTATATCATGTCTTAAATAGGGACCTGTCATGGTTTTAGTTATTTTTTAAAACCACACACCTCCCCTTATTCCTGGCATCCTCGATTCCAGCGCTTTTTTTTTTTTTAAATTTTTTATTTAGCCCTCCAGTTGTCCTACTCCTCTTGGAGCCTAATATGCTAATTTTTTGAAAGAGGTTATAGGGAGGAGGAGACCTAATCTCTCCTCAGTAGGTGTTGCCTCCTGCATTACTCCGACACTGTCCAACCAGGGTGGACAACCTCTGTGATGCAGAAGATACGCTCTGATTGGACAGCTTCACAGTGAAGCAGGAGCCAAACGAGGTCTCCTCCTTTCTGTACCTTCACTCAAAATTAGCATATTAGGTGCCAATAGCAGCAGTGGCCGTAGTGGGACAACAGGAGTGCCAACAAAAAAATGAGTGCTGTAATCGAGGAGGCCGCCAGGAAGAGGAGATGTAGTTTAAACAAAAAAAAACATGAAAGGACCTCTTTAAAAACCCAACACTATAAGAAACTGAATTCTATGTATAGTAGTCAGTGATCAGATACCTCAAAATGTATGTTATAGAATGTATGTAAGAAAGACCGCAGCACTCGAATATCCAAAAGAATTGGTCTTTATTCACCAAGCAATAAAAAACTGGAACGTTTCAACCCCTATTGGGTCTTTGTCAAGCATAACAATAGTGAATCAGTGCACACTTTATATAGCGTATGTCATATGACATCATTTCCTGTACAAATTTCATATCACCAATAGGTGTATATCCATAGAAAATGCATAATAAAACAAATAAATATCCCCCATATTATCAGTTATGTAACATAATAACCACATATACATAGATCGCCAAGAGATAAGTAGATTCGAGCTCCGTGTGCTAACAGCATCTGTAGATCTCCATTGCGCTTGACAGGAACTTCCTGTCACTGATATCCGGCGTCAGCCGTCTCCATGGTTGCACGTCGCAATCTCAATGCGGACTGAGCATGCGCACCAAGAGAACATACGCGATAATACCTGCTATTAGGCATAACGCTAGTCATGGAACAAATTGCCTAGCCAACAAAGACGCTAGCACAACCCAAATGGAGCGCACAGTCTCCATTAAGTCCTGCGTGTCTCATCAAAAGAACACATGCCTATATTTTAGGAAAGAATATACATACTAACGCTAACATTTAAAGCATTTCTTTACCAAATCATATCAATTGCAAATGTCCCACGAATGGAATCAAGGATATTTCTTTTATAACTATGTTTACAAATATTGAACTAAACTTTACAGACCGCAATCGACCTATAACCGTCCAATACATATGTTCTTCGATGAGACAGGCAGAAGAATTTCAGGATGAGCGATATATTAAGAAACTGATCGGGACTTTCCAAGGCTTTCTTCACAATTAATTCCTAAGTGATTCCCAATATAGTGTAAATAACCTAAAAAAATTATGAAAAAGATATAAAAACAAGCAATTATTCCTAAAATATCCAATAATTACCCACAACTACATGACCTATGGTCAGGCACTCTGTCATAAATTTACTACTGATGATGATGTGCCCAAAGCCATGTTAAGGGGCACATGTTTGACAGATACCCGTTATCCTGAATTCCCTGTTCAACCCTTTTGGTTCAAGGGTGTCCAATTCATAAATCCATTTTAATTCAAGTTTTTTTTAGGGTCTTTTCCCTATCTCCTCTCCTCATTGGAACCACCATCAATAATTTTAAAATGCAGCTGCGAGATATTATGTCTGTGATTAATAAAGTGTTCTGGGATCGGCAACTCTACCTTCTTACTCCTATAGGTATACTTATGCTGGTTGATCCGTGTTCGGCATTCCTGTGTGGTTTCTCCCACATATAGTAGTCCACATGGACACTGAATAACATATATAATAAAACTGGATTGACACGTGAAAATTGCTTAATCCCATATGTTTTCCCAGTCCTAGGA